>NW_028133400.1:1200000-1567408 GCF_964374135.1 Grampus griseus | reverse complement strand
ATTCTGTATTAGTCTTCAATGATGCCTTCTTTTGTATTCCATTAGTCCCAGAGTCACAAGAAATTTTGGCTTGTGAGTGGCAGGACTCAACATACAACTAAAACAATACTTCCGGGCCGTCTGGACCCAAGGGTGCAAAAATTCCCACACCGTCTTTGGGGAAAGCTTAGCTAAAGACCTAAAAGTTCTACCTCTGGAAAAGGAAACCCTCCTTCAATATGCAGACGACATTCTGATCGCCAGCCCTACTAAGGAGGCCTCTGAACTACCAAGCCAATAAAGGATAGAAGTTGTCCAAGAAAAAGCTCAAATATCACAGACTGCGGTGACCTGCCTGGGCTTCATTCTCACAGAAGGTCAGAGAAGCCCATCCCAGGAAAGGGAAGAAACCATTTTCAGCCTTACCCCTTTCTAAAACTAGAAGACAGCTTAGGGGTTCCTGGGGAGGCCAGGGTTTGCTGCTTCTGGATCCCTAACTACAGTCTACTAGCTGGGCCTCTATATGAAACACTGAAAGGAAAAGATGATGATCCTTTTGAATAGAATCCAGAAGTGGCCTTTCAAGAATGGAAAGAGCAGTCAATTCAGACCCTTGCCCTGGAACTCCCTAATTTAGCTAAACCCTTTGACCTTTACATTCCCGGTGAAAGGTGAATCGCCATTGGAGAATTAGTGCAAAAACTGGGACCACTTGAAATGGAACAATGCAAGAATGCCATCCAGGTAGGATAAGCTACGGTCACTAAGGAGCTTGGCCCACTGCCACATCTGGCCAAGATACTGGCGGTATCTAAAAACCTGGAAATCAGCAGCCCAAAAGGCCACCTCCCTCCTAAGGGAAAAGGACCCCACGTGGTGATCCTAACCACCAACCATGCCCTGAAGTTGCAGGGTTCGCTCCGTGGGCACACCGACCTCGAGTGAGGAGGCCTTCCAACTCCAACATCCAGAGAGATAACCGGGGGCAACAGGGCACTATGACGACTCGTGTGAACATCACTTGACCTGGAGTTTCTCTCATAAAACAACAAGAGTGTGTCCCAAAAGAGTAGACTACTGCTTGCAGGACTTACTGCACCCAGAGGGGAGCTAATAATCTTGGCGGGGGAACAGTATACCACACTGTCACCATAGAAAAGCCTACAGACACCGTGATGATGGTGGCCAATAAGACCGGCTGTACTCCTGTTTACTTCAAAAGGCTGTTGACTCAGTAGCCATCATGGTCCTTATCACCACTGACCCTGGACTGTCTGGGAGTTGAGCGGGCAGGGCTCTGACACCTGGTGCTGTTTGTACGTTAATTCAGGGGCCTAATTGAAGAAAGCGCAGACTACTGGTCAGAGCATCTAGGCTGGCAGAAACGGTCAGCCTAAGGTGGCCGAACAAATGTGGGGCGGGGTGAAACCGGCCCCCACAGCGTCTCTGCACATCTCTTTCCTGGACCCTTAAAGGTCATTAGAATCTATAACACTTCCAATGCTGGTGCTCAGGTGGACGAGCAGGGAGGCAGGGGTCCTGGGGACAATCAACGTCACCGGGAGGCTGCTGGGGAGAAGCTCTGACCCTCGCCCCAGGGTATGAGGGCTCCCAACTCAGCACTCAGCAGTTACAGAAGAAGGGTCTGCACCCTCAGCACTCCAAGAATGAGGAACGGGACAAAAGGCAGAGGAGGGGTTTGTCCCCAGCAAAGCCCATTAAAAATCCCTGGGAGATAAAAATAGAATCTGGGCAATAAAGTCAAGTCTAACCTTTTTTATCCTTTGTGCTTTGTCTAATTTCACGTGCTCCTAGGGTCCCGCATGCAGAGGTTCCACACCCGGCACTTCAGACCAGATTTCCTAGTGCAGAATGGCTGGGTCGACACCTCAGCTCCTGGGGCCCAGTGCAGACTCCACGATATAGAGCCTGAGCTACAGCCAACCCGGCCCTCGAGAGCTCCGCCGCCTCCCTCCCTCCCACTGACTCTGACAGGATCTCTACACAGCAGCCCAGCCCACAGCCCACGGGGTAGTGCATGCTCTCACCTCTCCATTCTCTGATCAAAATATAAAGTTTCCTTTGCTTGTGAACCAAACTCAGTCTCGATCTGTTGGCCCCAATGACACTGGGCAGGGGGACACTTGTTGGGGTCCACTCTGGAGGATCAGTAACAGAAATTGAGACTATTGTAACCTCAATGAACAGATGTGTGAGCCAAACTGTAGTTAACATAGAACAGTGTATAAGGCTCGGGTAAAATAAGATGTTTCTAACACTTCCATTTGATATTTCCATCACTTTTTATAAGCAAGTTCAGTGAAAAGGTTTGTCTTATTTGTCAGGTCAATATTAGAGAAACGAAGTGATTTCTTTCCAAGGATGTACATCTAATAATCTTGGTTAAACCTTCAATCTTGTTTTAAATGCTTTTCCATTGAAAATGATACCTCTCTTTCAGCTCCCCCATTTCTGAGAAGTATAAAATCTTATAATTTATTATTACCAAAGGGGAAAGGTGGGAGGAGGGATAAATTAACAGTTTGGAATTAACACATACACACTGCTATGTATAAAATAGATCATCAACAAGGAACTACTGTATAGCACAGGGAACTACACTCAACATTTTGCAATAACCTATAAGGGGAAATAATCTGAAAAAGAATAGATATTTTTATTGACATCATCTATCAATGATAGTTAAAGTGTAGCCTAAGGGAAGCTGGTGGTGAGTGCTTCTGACCCTGAAGAATTCAATCATCTAAAGTTTGGACTCTGCCTACTTCCCAAGGCCCTTAATGAACATATGTGTAGCCGTAGCTTAAAAAATTCCCCAGTTTGGGTTTCGGGGAGACACTGATTTTGAAAAAGCCCTGGTGTTCTCCTTACATGAATGGGACTCTTCCTACTGCTAAAACATGTCTGTCACACCCAGAGGATGGTATACCGTCTGATCGGGAAGAGCTTGGAAAAGGCATCTCATCTCCTGGTGCTCTGGTTCACCCCTCCAGCGTCTTTACTAACAGTCTCCCCACTTGGAGATGTCAGCACTGTCAACATCCTGTTGCGTACAGTTTGGAATTTGTCCAGAGGATGAAGCGGAAGGATGAGGAACAATGAGAGACAAGTCCTAGGTGTTCAGACAGGCACATGTCACTCTAATTTCCAATCAGGAAGACGAATTGACCAAAGGCTAGGGTTGCCTATGGAAACAGTATAGGGCTTGAGGAAATCCCGCTGCTTTGTGGCCAGTTCCCATAAACACAAGTTGAACAATGGAACTCAGGGGCAGTAAAATTCACAAAACTGCAGAGTTGAAAATATCCATCACTGAAAAATGTCTTGAGGAAAGTCAGAGAAAAGGACTTGTAAGCAAGGGAGAATGGCAGGAAAGGGATTTGAGGAGGTAGAAAGGACTCGCCATTAAGCACAAGAAAAGGAGCTGAACATTGCCAACATTGCAGTTGGCCAAAAAGGGTGTATGCGTTTTTTTCTGTATATATTCAAGAAAAGGGCATACACTTTTTTAGCCAACCAAACAGGTGGGCACTGGAAGTCAATACTACAAAAGATATCACTTCGCATCAGTCAGAAGAGCCATCCTCATAAAGCGTAAACAACAGAAATGCAGGACAGGGCAACGAGAAGAGGGAGCCCTGTGAGACTTATAGTGGAAATGTATATTGCCAACGGCCATTCTGGAGAAGTGTATTGTGTTTACTAAAGCATCTAAAAAATGAGCTACAGAGCATAGGGCACTTGCCCTCATGGGCGTATATCTTGGGAAAAACAAAAATCGAGAGGACACAGGCACCCCAATGTTTACCCCCTCTCTGTTTAAAAGATCCTCGACTAGGATATAACTTAAATGTCTCTGGAGGGAAAAAATGGATAGAGATGTGGTACTTAGGTAGAGTGGAATATTATTCAGCCTGGAAATCAATGAAATATGGCCAGTTGTAACAACTCCGGAGGAGTTACGTATGATCATTCTAAGTGACAGAATTCAAAAAGAAAAAGACACATATCATAAGATATCACTTAAAGGTGGAATCCAAAATGGCTACACATGAAATAAATTACAAAACAAAAACATAGTCAAATATGTAGAAAACATGCATAAGGCTGCTAAACGGGAAAGGTGGGGAGGGGTGAGGCATCATCCAGGAGGTTGAAATTAGCAAAGATACCATTCCAAATACCAAACTGATAATCAACAAGGCCTACACGGTAGCTAAAAGAACTGCACTCAGCACACTCAAGTCACCGGAAAAGAATATATACGACTGGTAAGAATCTGAAAAAGAATTTATTGATGTCTCTCTGTACGTGAATCAAGTGGATGTACAGCAGCAAGAAACAGAGCTTTGAAAATCAGCTGTAACCAATATAGTAATAAATTGAAAAAAATAAACGACAGAGAGACAGAGAAAACCTCTTACAACTTTTCCTCAGGGACGGTGATG
This sequence comes from Grampus griseus, assembly GCF_964374135.1. Lineage (NCBI taxonomy): Eukaryota > Metazoa > Chordata > Mammalia > Artiodactyla > Delphinidae > Grampus > Grampus griseus. The sequence continues at coordinate 1,562,960 of NW_028133400.1, read as the reverse complement.
CAACATGGATTGAACACATCTAGACCCACAGCAGGATGAGACATAAGGCTGGAAACTGTTTGCGCTAAGAGAAATGTGAGGTTGGGTGAGGAAATGCACACCCTTTAAAGTAATACTACCTGGTACCCATTCAATGGGTCCCAAATCTGCAGGTTCAAGGGATCTTCCTACAGCTAAAACATGCATGGAAAACCCAGAGGACTGTACACCATGTGATCGGGAGATGTGTCTAAAATGCACCTCATTTATCCTCTCCTGGTGCTCCTGTTCACCATTCCAGCCACGCTACTTAGAATCTCCCCACTTGGAGAATCAGCACATTTAAACTTCTGTTTCACACATTTTGCAAATTGTGAGGAGGATGAACGGGAAGAGGGGGAACCAATGAGAGAAGAGTTGTAGGGGTTTGGACGGGCACATATCACTCTAATTTCCCATTAAGAATAAGAATTAAAGAAAGGCTCAGCCTGCCTCGCCGGAGCCAAAATAGGGCCTGAAGCAATCCTGCGGGTTTGAGGCCAGCTCACAAAAGAACAACTTAAAAAATGGAGCTCAGGGTCACTGCAATTCACAAACCTGCAGAGTTATAAATGAAAACTAACGTCCAAAAATATGTTGAGGTAAGGCAAAGAAGAGGATCTGAATGCAAGACAGAATTGCAAGAAACAGATTTCAAGAGATAGATTGGACTCGTCTTTAACGCACATGAAAAGCGGCAGAATTTCGACAATGATGCAGTTGGCCCAAAAGGGCGTATGCGTTTTTTCCTGATTATATCCAGGAAAAAACGCATACGCACTTTATGGGCAACGAAGCAAGCAAGCAATGCAAATGTGCACAACAAAGAAGTCTCACTTCCCACCGGTCAAAAGGGCCATCCTAAAAAATTGTAAAAACCAGAAATGCAGGACAGGCCATGGAGAACAGGGAGCCTTTATACGCTGATGGGCAGTGTGTGAACTGCCGAGAGCCACTCTGGAGAAGTGTATGGTGGTTCCTAAATCATCTAAAAAACAGAGCTACAGAGCATAGGACACTTCCAATCATGGGAGTATATCTAGGGAAGTCTAAAAATCAACAAGACACAAGCACACCACAGTTTAGGGCTACTCTGTTTACAAGAACCTCAACTTCAGTACACCTTAAATATCCCAGGAAAGAGAACAATGGATAAAGAAGATGTGGTACTTATGTACAATGGAATATCTCTTCACCATGAAATCAATGTAATAAGGCTAGTAGAAGGATAAAGAGTGGATTTAGTTCCGATAATACTACTTGAAATAAGTCAAACAGAAAAAGAAACATATCATAAGATATCACTTATAGAGGGAGGGTAAATATGGCTGCACAAGAAATGAATTACAGAACAGAACAGTGTCTCACATTTAGAAAACACACTTATGTCAGCTTAAGGGGAAAGGAGAGGTGGGGTGATGCATAAAACCAGAGTTTGAAATTAGCACAGATACCGTTCAATAAACCAAATAGGTATTAGACAAGATCTACACCTTGCTCAATGAACTGGCCTCAACACACCCTATACACCGCAGAGAAATATATCTGAGTAATAAGAATCTTAAAACCCATGTATTGATATATCTCCATAAGGGAATCAAGTGTGTGCAGAGCGGCACAAACACAGCAGTGAAAATGAGCTAAACCCCATTATAGAAATAAATTTTAAAAACAAAACGCAGAAACAATGAAAGAGAGAAAAATTCTTACAAAATTCGCTCAGGGGCTGTGATGCAACCTGGATTGACCACATATAAACCCACAGCTGGATAAGACATAAGGCTGGACACTTGGGGCTGAGAGGATTGGTGAGCTTTGGTGAGCAACTGCCGAAAGTTTAATGCAATACTTCATGCTACTCATTCCAAGGGTCCCAACACTCCAGGTTGAAGGGAATCTTCCTACAGCTAAACCATGCTTGGGAAACCCAGCGACTGGTATACCATATGATCGGGAAAGGTTTCTAAAACACACCTCATTTTTCCTCTTCTGGGGCTCCGGATCGACATTCCAGCCGCTTTACTAACAACATCTCCACATGGAGAGTCAATGCCTTTAAGTTCTGGTATCGCACAGTCTGCAGTTAGTGCGGAGGATGAATGGGAATAGGGGGAACCAGTGAGAAACTAGCTGTAGCGGTTTCAATGGGCACATGTCACTCTAATTTCACATCAGTAAGAAGAATTAACCAAAGGCACAGCAAGGTGCCCCAGAAGAAGAATAGAGCTTCAAGGAATCCTGTGGTTATGGGGCAAGATCACAAAAATAAGAGCTGAAAAATGGAGCTAAGGGCCACTGCAATTCAAAAACCTGCAGAGTTATAAAGGCCAACTATTTTCAAAAAATATATTGAGGTAAGGCTATGAAGAAGCATTGAAAGCAAGGCAGAATTGCAGGAAACCGATTTCAGGAGGTACACTGGAATTGCATTGAAAACATATGAAGAGAGTCAGAACCTCGACAATGATGCACTTGGCCAAAAAGGGCGTATGTGTTTTTTCCTGAATATAGTCAGGAAAAAACGCATACACACTTTTTGGCCAACCAAGCAAGCTTGCAAAGGAAATCTGCACTACAATGAAGTCTCACTTTCCCCTGGTCAAAAGGGCCATCTGAAAAAAGTGTAAAATCCAGAAAGGCACGACAGGCCATGGAGAACTGGGAGCCTTCTTATGCTGATGGGCGGGATGTAAATTGCCAACAGCCACTCTGGAGAAGTGTATGGTGTTTCCTGAAACATCTAAAAAACAAAGCAACAGAGCCTAGGGCACTTCCACTTATGGTCCTATAGTTTAGGGAAATTAAAATCAAAAAGACACAGCCACCCCAAGTTTGGGATGGCTCTGTTTATAAGAACCTCATATACGGTACAAGTTCAATATCGCAGAAAGTGAAAAATGGATAAAGAAGTTGTGGTACTTACGTACAATGCAGTATCACTCAGCAATGAAATCTATGTCATCAGGCCCGTAGCAGCATAATGAGTGGATTAAGTACAATGAATCTAACTGAAATAAGTCACACAGAGAAAGAAACATCATAAGATATCACTAATACACGGAATGTAAACTTGGCTACACAGGAACTGAATTCCAAAACAGAACAGGGTCTCAAATTTAGAAAACCAACTTATGCTTGCTTAAGGGGAAAGGTGAGTTGGGGTGCTGCATAAAACCAGAGATTGAAATGAGCACAGATAAAGTTCCTTAAGCCAAATATGGAATAGACAAGAGCTACTCCTTGCTCAACGAAATGGACTCAACACCCCATATTCAACGCCTAGGAATATACCTGACTAGTAAGAATCATAAAAGCTATGGATTTATATATCTCTGTAAGAGAATCAAGAGTGTGTACAGTGGCATTAAAGCAGTGAAAATCATCTAAATCCCATATTAAAAATAAATTTCTTAAACAAAACACAATGAGAGTGAAATAGAGAGCAATACTTAAGTAATTCATTCAAGGCTTCTGATGCAACCTGCATTTACCATATCTACACCCAGAGCTGGGTGACACATAAGGCTGGACACTTGGGGCTCATAAGATTGGTGAGGTTCGGTGAGCAAATGCAGACCCTTTGAAGTCTTATTGCATGGTACCCATTCCATTGGTCTCAACTCTCCAGGTTTAAGGGATTCTTCCTTCAGCTAAAACATGCATGTGGAACCCAGAGTATGATCCACCGTGTGATCGAGAAACGTGTTCAAATGTGTCTCACTTTTCGTTCCCTGGTACTCGGGTGCAACATTCCAGACGCTTTACTAACACTCTCCTCACTTGGAGAGTGAATGCCTTTAACCTCCTGTTTGGCCCAGTTTGCAATTTCTGCGGAAGATGAACAGGAATAGGGAGAACCAATGAGAGACTAGCTGGAGGTGTCTGGACGGGCAAATTTAACTCTCATTTCCCAAAGGGAAGAGGAATAAACCAAAGGCTCAGCGTGCCGTGCCGGAACCAGATTAGGTCCTGAAGCCATCCTGCGGTGTTGCTCCCAGCTCAAAAGAAAGCGAGTTGAAGAAAGGAGCTCAGGGGCACTGTAATTCACAAACCTGCAGAGTTATAAATGACAGCTATTGTCCAAAAATATACTGAAGTAAGGCTGCCAAGAGGACTTGAAAGCGGGGCAGAATTGCAGGAAACCGATTTCAGGAGGTAGACTGGAATTGCATTGAAAGCATAGGAAAAGAGGCAGAACGTCCACAATGATGCACTTGGCCAAAAAGGGCGTATGCGTTTTTTCCTGAATATATTCAGGAAAAAACGCATACGCCCTTTTTGGCCAACCAAGCAAGCTTGCAAAGGAAATCTGCACTACAATGAAGTCTCACTTCCCCCCGGTCAAAAGTGTCATCTGAAAAAAGTGTAAAATCCAGAAAGGCAGGACAGGCCATGGAGAACGGGGAGCCTTGTTATGCTGATGGGCGGGATGTAAATTGACAACAGCCGCTCTGTAGAAGTGTATGGTGTTTTCTGAAACATCTAAAAAACAAAGCAACAGAGCCTAGGGCACTTCCACTTATGGTCCTATAGCTTAGGGAAATTAAAATCAAAAAGACACAGCCACCCCTAAATTTGGGACGGCTCTTTTTACAGAAATCTCTTCTACGGCACAAGTTAAATATCCCAGAGAGCAAATAATGGATAAAGAAATTGCGGTAGTTATGTACAACAGAATACCACTCAGCAATGAAATCTATGTCACCAGACCCGTACCAGCATAATGAGTGGATTGAGGCACGATGATTCTATGTGAAATAAGTGACACAGAAAAAGAAACATCATAAGGTATCACTAATACATGGAATGTGAACTTGGCTACACATGAACTGCATTACAAAACAGAACAGGGTCTCAAGTTTAGAAAACCAACTTATGCCTGCTTAAGGGGGAAGGTGAGTTGGGGTGCTGCATAAAAGCAGAGTTTGAAATTAGCACAGATACCGTTCCATAAGCCAAATATGTAATAGACAAGACCTACCCCTTGCTCAACGAAATGGATTCAACAATGAGGTATCACCTCACACCTGGTAGAATAGACATCATAGAAAATCTACAAACAAAAAATGCTGGAAAGGGTGTGGAGAAAAGGAACCCTCTTCCACTATTGTTGGGAATATAAATTGATACAGTCATTATGGAGAACAATATGGAATTTCTTAAGAAACTAACAATAGAATTACCATATGATACAGCAATCCCAGTACTGGACATATACCCAGACAAAACCATAAATCAAAAAGAGTCATTCACCGCAATGTTCATTGCATCACTATTTACAATATCGAGGTAATGGAAGCAACCTAAATGCCCACAGACAGACGAATGCATAAAGCTGTGGTACATATATAAAATGGAATATTACTAAGCCATGAAAAGGAATGAAATTGGGTCATTTGTAGAGACGTCGATGGATCTAGAGACTGTCATACAGAGTGAAGTAAGTCAGAAAGAGAAAAACAAATCTTGTATATTCATGCATATATGTGGAACCTAGAAAAACTGTACAGATTAACCATTTTGCAAGGCATAAATAGAGCAACAGATGTAGACAACAAACGTATGGACAACAAGGGGGGAAACCTGTTGGGGGGGTGGTGGTGGGAGGAGTTGAGAGACTGGGATTGGCATGTATACATTTATATGTATAAAATAGATAACCAATAAGAACCTGCTGTATAAAAATATAAAATAAAATTCAAAATTAAAAAGAAATAAAATTTAAAAAATAAAACAGAAAAAACAATTATTCCCTGCACTTACATGTATTTATATGAATAAATTATTTCCATGCTTATATCTGTAAATACAAAAAAGAGGAATAAAATCTACCTTGAACCAAAAACGAAAAAGAGAAAAAAACACAGAACCCACCAGTTACACAGAGGAAAACCGTATCAGGGCACTTGCTCCAGTTGTAAACAATTCTGAAGTTGGTCAGTGGTGGGGAATCGTCTCCCATTCAGCCAGCAGCCCCCACGCAACAAGCGTCCTCATTGCAAAGCTGGGGCACCGTGCCGAGGCATCTGTGAGTAAACGTGAGCTGAGCCCCAGGCCAGTTGCTGCTGAACTATTCCCACCCGTCCCAGGTAAAACACCTGAATATATACAAGGACTTGAAAGCCTAGAGGAAGGGCCATAGAGCCACATGAGTGACAGCATGCCGGCCGACTTGGTGCCTGCAGGCCAGCCAGGATGGTCCTGGCCCTGGGTGCTCTTCTGGAAGATTTCCATTTCCCTGCCTGAGATACCCGTCCTGTCCCTGCCCCCACTGCTTTTTTCCTTCCTCACCTCTGCCCAGGGAGAAATTCCAGCAGCAGGTATGGGTGACACATCCTCTTCTTTAGCAGGTGGCAGCCTGGCAACTGCTGCAGAAAGTCCAGCAGAGCCCCACTCACACTGGGCCACCCACAAAGCCGTGGCCTCTCACTCCCTCCCACCAGCCCAGCCCCGAGACTGCTGACAGGGCAGAGAAAATGGCATCAGGCACGGCTGCAGGGGCTCTTGCTGCCTGGAGTGGTATTTATATTGATCTCAACCCAGGCACACCTGGGGAGGGCTGGCCGGCACGGTAAGGCTGCCCAGGTCAGCCAATCATCACCCCTCAGGGGCTCACAGTTGCAGAAAATGGAACTTGCTGAACGGCCAGGTCCAAGGAACAGGTGTGGGCTCCTGAGAGTCAGGATAGACAAGGGGTTGCAGCTTTGGCTTGTTTTCTAATCATTTTATCTGGCCCATGAGTGGGAGACAACTTCAAGAAAACCCTCTCCTAATGAGAGGAACCCAGGAGTCAGGGAGAGGAGGGGTAGGTGGTGGTTGGAGACAGAGGCCTGGTGCCCCGGGTGCAGTGGAAGTCTCTGGAAGACCAGGTGGAGGGAGGTCTCACGGAGTGATGCCCAGGGTCACAGACCTGTCGCAGCTGCTGTTTGTTAGTTCAAGTCCTGCTCTGAGGTGCTCTGTGTCAGCTCTGAGCGACAGGTGAGCTGGGGGTGCTCTGCAATGAGGGCTCTGTGCACGGTTCCTGTGTGCCCAGCCCTGCCACGGTACCTGCAAGGGTAGCTCTGTATCCTGGGAGGGGCCTGACCACGAGAGCCCCGTGGGCTGGGGTGGGGGTGGGGTACCTGCCCAGGTGAGCTCCATATTCTGGGATTGGTCTGACCACGAGAGCCCCATGGGCTGCTGGGGACCTGGTAAAGGATGTCAGGACAGTCAGTGAAGCCACCGAGGATATACCTCCAGTTGCTCCTAATTCCTACACCCTGCTGGTCATTCTACCAACCACCAGGACATGGTATTCTGTATTAGTCTTCAATGATGCCTTCTTTTGTATTCCATTAGTCCCAGAGTCACAAGAAATTTTGGCTTGTGAGTGGCAGGACTCAACATACAACTAAAACAATACTTCCGGGCCGTCTGGACCCAAGGGTGCAAAAATTCCCACACCGTCTTTGGGGAAAGCTTAGCTAAAGACCTAAAAGTTCTACCTCTGGAAAAGGAAACCCTCCTTCAATATGCAGACGACATTCTGATCGCCAGCCCTACTAAGGAGGCCTCTGAACTACCAAGCCAATAAAGGATAGAAGTTGTCCAAGAAAAAGCTCAAATATCACAGACTGCGGTGACCTGCCTGGGCTTCATTCTCACAGAAGGTCAGAGAAGCCCATCCCAGGAAAGGGAAGAAACCATTTTCAGCCTTACCCCTTTCTAAAACTAGAAGACAGCTTAGGGGTTCCTGGGGAGGCCAGGGTTTGCTGCTTCTGGATCCCTAACTACAGTCTACTAGCTGGGCCTCTATATGAAACACTGAAAGGAAAAGATGATGATCCTTTTGAATAGAATCCAGAAGTGGCCTTTCAAGAATGGAAAGAGCAGTCAATTCAGACCCTTGCCCTGGAACTCCCTAATTTAGCTAAACCCTTTGACCTTTACATTCCCGGTGAAAGGTGAATCGCCATTGGAGAATTAGTGCAAAAACTGGGACCACTTGAAATGGAACAATGCAAGAATGCCATCCAGGTAGGATAAGCTACGGTCACTAAGGAGCTTGGCCCACTGCCACATCTGGCCAAGATACTGGCGGTATCTAAAAACCTGGAAATCAGCAGCCCAAAAGGCCACCTCCCTCCTAAGGGAAAAGGACCCCACGTGGTGATCCTAACCACCAACCATGCCCTGAAGTTGCAGGGTTCGCTCCGTGGGCACACCGACCTCGAGTGAGGAGGCCTTCCAACTCCAACATCCAGAGAGATAACCGGGGGCAACAGGGCACTATGACGACTCGTGTGAACATCACTTGACCTGGAGTTTCTCTCATAAAACAACAAGAGTGTGTCCCAAAAGAGTAGACTACTGCTTGCAGGACTTACTGCACCCAGAGGGGAGCTAATAATCTTGGCGGGGGAACAGTATACCACACTGTCACCATAGAAAAGCCTACAGACACCGTGATGATGGTGGCCAATAAGACCGGCTGTACTCCTGTTTACTTCAAAAGGCTGTTGACTCAGTAGCCATCATGGTCCTTATCACCACTGACCCTGGACTGTCTGGGAGTTGAGCGGGCAGGGCTCTGACACCTGGTGCTGTTTGTACGTTAATTCAGGGGCCTAATTGAAGAAAGCGCAGACTACTGGTCAGAGCATCTAGGCTGGCAGAAACGGTCAGCCTAAGGTGGCCGAACAAATGTGGGGCGGGGTGAAACCGGCCCCCACAGCGTCTCTGCACATCTCTTTCCTGGACCCTTAAAGGTCATTAGAATCTATAACACTTCCAATGCTGGTGCTCAGGTGGACGAGCAGGGAGGCAGGGGTCCTGGGGACAATCAACGTCACCGGGAGGCTGCTGGGGAGAAGCTCTGACCCTCGCCCCAGGGTATGAGGGCTCCCAACTCAGCACTCAGCAGTTACAGAAGAAGGGTCTGCACCCTCAGCACTCCAAGAATGAGGAACGGGACAAAAGGCAGAGGAGGGGTTTGTCCCCAGCAAAGCCCATTAAAAATCCCTGGGAGATAAAAATAGAATCTGGGCAATAAAGTCAAGTCTAACCTTTTTTATCCTTTGTGCTTTGTCTAATTTCACGTGCTCCTAGGGTCCCGCATGCAGAGGTTCCACACCCGGCACTTCAGACCAGATTTCCTAGTGCAGAATGGCTGGGTCGACACCTCAGCTCCTGGGGCCCAGTGCAGACTCCACGATATAGAGCCTGAGCTACAGCCAACCCGGCCCTCGAGAGCTCCGCCGCCTCCCTCCCTCCCACTGACTCTGACAGGATCTCTACACAGCAGCCCAGCCCACAGCCCACGGGGTAGTGCATGCTCTCACCTCTCCATTCTCTGATCAAAATATAAAGTTTCCTTTGCTTGTGAACCAAACTCAGTCTCGATCTGTTGGCCCCAATGACACTGGGCAGGGGGACACTTGTTGGGGTCCACTCTGGAGGATCAGTAACAGAAATTGAGACTATTGTAACCTCAATGAACAGATGTGTGAGCCAAACTGTAGTTAACATAGAACAGTGTATAAGGCTCGGGTAAAATAAGATGTTTCTAACACTTCCATTTGATATTTCCATCACTTTTTATAAGCAAGTTCAGTGAAAAGGTTTGTCTTATTTGTCAGGTCAATATTAGAGAAACGAAGTGATTTCTTTCCAAGGATGTACATCTAATAATCTTGGTTAAACCTTCAATCTTGTTTTAAATGCTTTTCCATTGAAAATGATACCTCTCTTTCAGCTCCCCCATTTCTGAGAAGTATAAAATCTTATAATTTATTATTACCAAAGGGGAAAGGTGGGAGGAGGGATAAATTAACAGTTTGGAATTAACACATACACACTGCTATGTATAAAATAGATCATCAACAAGGAACTACTGTATAGCACAGGGAACTACACTCAACATTTTGCAATAACCTATAAGGGGAAATAATCTGAAAAAGAATAGATATTTTTATTGACATCATCTATCAATGATAGTTAAAGTGTAGCCTAAGGGAAGCTGGTGGTGAGTGCTTCTGACCCTGAAGAATTCAATCATCTAAAGTTTGGACTCTGCCTACTTCCCAAGGCCCTTAATGAACATATGTGTAGCCGTAGCTTAAAAAATTCCCCAGTTTGGGTTTCGGGGAGACACTGATTTTGAAAAAGCCCTGGTGTTCTCCTTACATGAATGGGACTCTTCCTACTGCTAAAACATGTCTGTCACACCCAGAGGATGGTATACCGTCTGATCGGGAAGAGCTTGGAAAAGGCATCTCATCTCCTGGTGCTCTGGTTCACCCCTCCAGCGTCTTTACTAACAGTCTCCCCACTTGGAGATGTCAGCACTGTCAACATCCTGTTGCGTACAGTTTGGAATTTGTCCAGAGGATGAAGCGGAAGGATGAGGAACAATGAGAGACAAGTCCTAGGTGTTCAGACAGGCACATGTCACTCTAATTTCCAATCAGGAAGACGAATTGACCAAAGGCTAGGGTTGCCTATGGAAACAGTATAGGGCTTGAGGAAATCCCGCTGCTTTGTGGCCAGTTCCCATAAACACAAGTTGAACAATGGAACTCAGGGGCAGTAAAATTCACAAAACTGCAGAGTTGAAAATATCCATCACTGAAAAATGTCTTGAGGAAAGTCAGAGAAAAGGACTTGTAAGCAAGGGAGAATGGCAGGAAAGGGATTTGAAGAGGTAGAAAGGACTCGCCATTAAGCACAAGAAAAGGAGCTGAACATTGCCAACATTGCAGTTGACCAAAAAGGGTGTATGCGTTTTTTTCTGTATATATTCAAGAAAAGGGCATACACTTTTTTAGCCAACCAAACAGGTGGGCACTGGAAGTCAATACTACAAAAGATATCACTTCGCATCAGTCAGAAGAGCCATCCTCATAAAGCGTAAACAACAGAAATGCAGGACAGGGCAACGAGAAGAGGGAGCCCTGTGAGACTTATAGTGGAAATGTATATTGCCAACGGCCATTCTGGAGAAGTGTATTGTGTTTACTAAAGCATCTAAAAAATGAGCTACAGAGCATAGGGCACTTGCCCTCATGGGCGTATATCTTGGGAAAAACAAAAATCGAGAGGACACAGGCACCCCAATGTTTACCCCCTCTCTGTTTAAAAGATCCTCGACTAGGATATAACTTAAATGTCTCTGGAGGGAAAAAATGGATAGAGATGTGGTACTTAGGTAGAGTGGAATATTATTCAGCCTGGAAATCAATGAAATATGGCCAGTTGTAACAACTCCGGAGGAGTTACGTATGATCATTCTAAGTGACAGAATTCAAAAAGAAAAAGACACATATCATAAGATATCACTTAAAGGTGGAATCCAAAATGGCTACACATGAAATAAATTACAAAACAAAAACATAGTCAAATATGTAGAAAACATGCATAAGGCTGCTAAACGGGAAAGGTGGGGAGGGGTGAGGCATCATCCAGGAGGTTGAAATTAGCAAAGATACCATTCCAAATACCAAACTGATAATCAACAAGGCCTACACGGTAGCTAAAAGAACTGCACTCAGCACACTCAAGTCACCGGAAAAGAATATATACGACTGGTAAGAATCTGAAAAAGAATTTATTGATGTCTCTCTGTACGTGAATCAAGTGGATGTACAGCAGCAAGAAACAGAGCTTTGAAAATCAGCTGTAACCAATATAGTAATAAATTGAAAAAAATAAACGACAGAGAGACAGAGAAAACCTCTTACAACTTTTCCTCAGGGACGGTGATGCAACATGGATTGAACACATCTAGACCCACAGCAGGATGAGACATAAGGCTGGAAACTGTTTGCGCTAAGAGAAATGTGAGGTTGGGTGAGGAAATGCACACCCTTTAAAGTAATACTACCTGGTACCCATTCAATGGGTCCCAAATCTGCAGGTTCAAGGGATCTTCCTACAGCTAAAACATGCATGGAAAACCCAGAGGACTGTACACCATGTGATCGGGAGATGTGTCTAAAATGCACCTCATTTATCCTCTCCTGGTGCTCCTGTTCACCATTCCAGCCACGCTACTTAGAATCTCCCCACTTGGAGAATCAGCACATTTAAACTTCTGTTTCACACATTTTGCAAATTGTGAGGAGGATGAACGGGAAGAGGGGGAACCAATGAGAGAAGAGTTGTAGGGGTTTGGACGGGCACATATCACTCTAATTTCCCATTAAGAATAAGAATTAAAGAAAGGCTCAGCCTGCCTCGCCGGAGCCAAAATAGGGCCTGAAGCAATCCTGCGGGTTTGAGGCCAGCTCACAAAAGAACAACTTAAAAAATGGAGCTCAGGGTCACTGCAATTCACAAACCTGCAGAGTTATAAATGAAAACTAACGTCCAAAAATATGTTGAGGTAAGGCAAAGAAGAGGATCTGAATGCAAGACAGAATTGCAAGAAACAGATTTCAAGAGATAGATTGGACTCGTCTTTAACGCACATGAAAAGCGGCAGAATTTCGACAATGATGCAGTTGGCCCAAAAGGGCGTATGCGTTTTTTCCTGATTATATCCAGGAAAAAACGCATACGCACTTTATGGGCAACGAAGCAAGCAAGCAATGCAAATGTGCACAACAAAGAAGTCTCACTTCCCACCGGTCAAAAGGGCCATCCTAAAAAATTGTAAAAACCAGAAATGCAGGACAGGCCATGGAGAACAGGGAGCCTTTATACGCTGATGGGCAGTGTGTGAACTGCCGAGAGCCACTCTGGAGAAGTGTATGGTGGTTCCTAAATCATCTAAAAAACAGAGCTACAGAGCATAGGACACTTCCAATCATGGGAGTATATCTAGGGAAGTCTAAAAATCAACAAGACACAAGCACACCACAGTTTAGGGCTACTCTGTTTACAAGAACCTCAACTTCAGTACACCTTAAATATCCCAGGAAAGAGAACAATGGATAAAGAAGATGTGGTACTTATGTACAATGGAATATCTCTTCACCATGAAATCAATGTAATAAGGCTAGTAGAAGGATAAAGAGTGGATTTAGTTCCGATAATACTACTTGAAATAAGTCAAACAGAAAAAGAAACATATCATAAGATATCACTTATAGAGGGAGGGTAAATATGGCTGCACAAGAAATGAATTACAGAACAGAACAGTGTCTCACATTTAGAAAACACACTTATGTCAGCTTAAGGGGAAAGGAGAGGTGGGGTGATGCATAAAACCAGAGTTTGAAATTAGCACAGATACCGTTCAATAAACCAAATAGGTATTAGACAAGATCTACACCTTGCTCAATGAACTGGCCTCAACACACCCTATACACCGCAGAGAAATATATCTGAGTAATAAGAATCTTAAAACCCATGTATTGATATATCTCCATAAGGGAATCAAGTGTGTGCAGAGCGGCACAAACACAGCAGTGAAAATGAGCTAAACCCCATTATAGAAATAAATTTTAAAAACAAAACGCAGAAACAATGAAAGAGAGAAAAATTCTTACAAAATTCGCTCAGGGGCTGTGATGCAACCTGGATTGACCACATATAAACCCACAGCTGGATAAGACATAAGGCTGGACACTTGGGGCTGAGAGGATTGGTGAGCTTTGGTGAGCAACTGCCGAAAGTTTAATGCAATACTTCATGCTACTCATTCCAAGGGTCCCAACACTCCAGGTTGAAGGGAATCTTCCTACAGCTAAACCATGCTTGGGAAACCCAGCGACTGGTATACCATATGATCGGGAAAGGTTTCTAAAACACACCTCATTTTTCCTCTTCTGGGGCTCCGGATCGACATTCCAGCCGCTTTACTAACAACATCTCCACATGGAGAGTCAATGCCTTTAAGTTCTGGTATCGCACAGTCTGCAGTTAGTGCGGAGGATGAATGGGAATAGGGGGAACCAGTGAGAAACTAGCTGTAGCGGTTTCAATGGGCACATGTCACTCTAATTTCACATCAGTAAGAAGAATTAACCAAAGGCACAGCAAGGTGCCCCAGAAGAAGAATAGAGCTTCAAGGAATCCTGTGGTTATGGGGCAAGATCACAAAAATAAGAGCTGAAAAATGGAGCTAAGGGCCACTGCAATTCAAAAACCTGCAGAGTTATAAAGGCCAACTATTTTCAAAAAATATATTGAGGTAAGGCTATGAAGAAGCATTGAAAGCAAGGCAGAATTGCAGGAAACCGATTTCAGGAGGTACACTGGAATTGCATTGAAAACATATGAAGAGAGTCAGAACCTCGACAATGATGCACTTGGCCAAAAAGGGCGTATGTGTTTTTTCCTGAATATAGTCAGGAAAAAACGCATACACACTTTTTGGCCAACCAAGCAAGCTTGCAAAGGAAATCTGCACTACAATGAAGTCTCACTTTCCCCTGGTCAAAAGGGCCATCTGAAAAAAGTGTAAAATCCAGAAAGGCACGACAGGCCATGGAGAACTGGGAGCCTTCTTATGCTGATGGGCGGGATGTAAATTGCCAACAGCCACTCTGGAGAAGTGTATGGTGTTTCCTGAAACATCTAAAAAACAAAGCAACAGAGCCTAGGGCACTTCCACTTATGGTCCTATAGTTTAGGGAAATTAAAATCAAAAAGACACAGCCACCCCAAGTTTGGGATGGCTCTGTTTATAAGAACCTCATATACGGTACAAGTTCAATATCGCAGAAAGTGAAAAATGGATAAAGAAGTTGTGGTACTTACGTACAATGCAGTATCACTCAGCAATGAAATCTATGTCATCAGGCCCGTAGCAGCATAATGAGTGGATTAAGTACAATGAATCTAACTGAAATAAGTCACACAGAGAAAGAAACATCATAAGATATCACTAATACACGGAATGTAAACTTGGCTACACAGGAACTGAATTCCAAAACAGAACAGGGTCTCAAATTTAGAAAACCAACTTATGCTTGCTTAAGGGGAAAGGTGAGTTGGGGTGCTGCATAAAACCAGAGATTGAAATGAGCACAGATAAAGTTCCTTAAGCCAAATATGGAATAGACAAGAGCTACTCCTTGCTCAACGAAATGGACTCAACACCCCATATTCAACGCCTAGGAATATACCTGACTAGTAAGAATCATAAAAGCTATGGATTTATATATCTCTGTAAGAGAATCAAGAGTGTGTACAGTGGCATTAAAGCAGTGAAAATCATCTAAATCCCATATTAAAAATAAATTTCTTAAACAAAACACAATGAGAGTGAAATAGAGAGCAATACTTAAGTAATTCATTCAAGGCTTCTGATGCAACCTGCATTTACCATATCTACACCCAGAGCTGGGTGACACATAAGGCTGGACACTTGGGGCTCATAAGATTGGTGAGGTTCGGTGAGCAAATGCAGACCCTTTGAAGTCATATTGCATGGTACCCATTCCATTGGTCTCAACTCTCCAGGTTTAAGGGATTCTTCCTTCAGCTAAAACATGCATGTGGAACCCAGAGTATGATCCACCATGTGATCGAGAAACGTGTTCAAATGTGTCTCACTTTTCATTCCCTGGTACTCGGGTGCAACATTCCAGACGCTTTACTAACACTCTCCTCACTTGGAGAGTGACTGCCTTTAACCTCCTGTTTGGCCCAGTTTGCAATTTCTGCGGAAGATGAACAGGAATAGGGAGAACCAATGAGAGACTAGCTGGAGGTGTCTGGACGGGCAAATTTAACTCTCATTTCCCACAGGGAAGAGGAATAAACCAAAGGCTCAGCATGCCGTGCCGGAACCAGATTAGGGCCTGAAGCAATCCTGCGGTGTTTTGGCCAGCTCACAAGAAAGCGAGTTGAAGAAAGGAGCTCAGGGGCACTGTAATTCACAAACCTGCAGATTTATAAATGACAGCTATTGTCCGAAAATATACTGAAGTAGGGCTGCCAAGAGGAGTTGAATGCAGGGCAAAATTGCAGGAAACCGATTTCAGGAGGAATCGGAATTGGATTGCATTTAAAACACAGGAGAACAGGCAGAACGTCGAAAATGATGCACTTGGCTAAAAAGGGCGTATGCATTTTTTCCTGAATATATTCAGGAAAAAACGGATACGCCCTTTTTGGCCAACCAAGCAAGCTTGCAAAGGAAATCTGCACTACAATGAAGTCTCACTTCCCCCCTGGTCAAAAGGGCCATCTGAAAAAAGTGTAAAATCCAGAAAGGCAGAACAGGCCATGGAAAATTGGGAGCCTTGTTATGCTGATGGGCGGGATGTAAATTGCCAACAGCCGCTCTGTAGAAGTGTATGGTGTTTCCTGAAACATCTAAAAAACAAAGCAACAGAGCCTAGGGCACTTCCACTTATGGTCCTATAGCTTAGGGAAATTAAAATCAAAAAGACACAGCCACCCCAAAATTTGAGACGGCTCTTTTTACAGGAATCTCTTCTGCGGCACACGTTAAATATCCCAGAGAGCAAATAATGGATAAAGAAGTTGCGGTACTTATGTACAACAGAATACCACTCAGCAATGAAATCTATGTCACCAGGCCTGTACCAGCATAATGAGTGGATTGAGGCACGATGATTCTAAGTGAAAGAAGTCACACAGAAAAAGAAACATCATAAGGTATCACTAATACACGGAATGTGAACTTGGCTACACATGAACTGAATTACAAAACAGAACAGGGTCTGAAATTTAGAAAACCAACTTATGCTTGCTTAAGGGTGAAGGTGAGTTGGGGTGCTGCATAAAAGCAGAGTTTGAAATTAGCACAGATACCGTTCCATAAGCCAAATATGTAATAGACAAGACCTACCCCTTGCTCAACGAAATGGATTCAACAATGAGGTATCACCTCACACCTGGTAGAATAGGCTTCATAGAAAATCTACAAACAAAAAATGCTGGAAAGGGTGTGGAGAAAAGGAACCCTCTTCCACTATTTGTTGGGAATATAAATTGATACAGTCATTATGGAGAACAATATGGAATTTCTTAAGAAACTAACAATAGAATTACCATATGATACAGCAATCCCAGTACTGGACATATACCCAGACAAAACCATAAATCAAAAAGAGTCATTCACCGCAATGTTCATTGCATCATTATTTACAATATCGAGGTAATGGAAGCAACCTAAATGCCCACAGACAGACGAATGCATAAAGCTGTGGTACATATATAAAATGGAATATTACTAAGCCATGAAAAGGAATGAAATTGGGTCATTTGTAGAGACGTCGATGGATCTAGAGACTGTCATACAGAGTGAAGTAAGTCAGAAAGAGAAAAACAAACCTTGTATATTCATGCATATATGTGGAACCTAGAAAAACTGTACAGATTAACCATTTTGCAAGGCATAAATAGAGCAACAGATGTAGACAACAAACGCCTAGGGCACTTCCACTTATGGTCCTAAGTGGAAGATCCACTTGGTCCTTCCAACCAAGCAAGCTTGCAAAGGAAATCTGCACTACAATGAAGTCTCACTTCCCCCCGGTCAAAAGGGCCATCTGAAAAAAGTGTAAAATCCAGAAAGGCAGGACAGGCCATGGAGAACTGGGAGCCTTGTTATGCTGATGGGCGGGATGTAAATTGCCAACAGACACTCCGGAGAAGTGTATGGTGTTTCCTGAAACATCTAAAAAACAAAGCAACAGAGCCTAGGGCACTTCCACTTATGGTCCTATAGCTTAGGGAAATTAAAATCAAAAAGACACAGCCACCCCAAAGTTTGGGACGCCTCTGTTTACAAGAACCTCGTTTACAGTACAAGTTCAACATCGCAGAAAGTGAAAAATGGATAAAGAAGTTGTGGTATTTACTTACAAAGCAATATCACTCAGCAATGAAATCTATGTCATCAGGCCCTTAGCAGCACAATGAGTGGATTCAGGTATGATGATTCTAACTGAAATAAGTCACACAGAAAAAGAAACATCATAAGATATCACTAATACACGGAATGTAAACTTGGCTACACAGGAACTGAATTACAGAACAGAACAGGGTCTCAAACTTATAAAACCAACTTATGCTTGCTTAAGGGGAAAGGTGAGTTGGGGTGCTGCATAAAACCAGAGATCGAAATGAGCACAGATAAAGTTCCTTAAGCCAAATATGGAATAGACAAGAGCTACTCCTTGCTAAACGAAATGGACTCAACACCGCATATTAAACGCCTAAGAATATACCTGACTAGTAAGTATCTTAAAACCTATGGATTGCTATGTCTCCGAAAGAGAATCAAGCATGTGTACAGGGGCATAAACGCAGCAGTGATAGGATTGGAGAGGTTCGGTGAGCAAATGAAGACCCTTTGAAGTCATATTGCATGGTACCCATTCCACGGGTTTCAACTACCCAGGTTTAAGGTATTCTTCCTTCAGCTAAAACATTGGTGTGGAACCCAGAGTATGATCAACCGTGTGAACGGGAGACGTGTTCAAATATGTCTCAGTTTTCCTCCCCTGGTACTCGGGTGCAACATTCCAGACGCTTTACTAACACTCTCCCCACATGGAGAGTCAGCGCCTTTAACCTCCTGTTTGGCCCAGTTTGCAATTTCTGTGGAAGATGAACAGGAATAGCGAGAACCAATGAGAGACTAGCTGGAGGTGTCTGGACGGGCAAATTTAACTCTCATTTCCCACCAGGAAGAGGAATTAACCAAAGGCTCAGCGTGCCGTGCCGGAACCAGATTAGGGCCTGAAGCCATCCTGCGGTGTTGCGGCCAGGTCACAAGAAAGCGAGTTGAAGAAAGGAGCTCAGGGGCACTGTAATTCACAAACCTGCAGAGTTATAAATGACAGCTATCATCCAAAAATATACTGAAGTAAGGCTGCCAAGAGGACTTGAAACGGGGCAGAATTGCAGGAAACCGATTTCAGGAGGTAGACTGGAATTGCATTGAAAGCATAGGAAAAGAGGCAGAACGTTCACAATGATGCACTTGGCCAAAAAGGGCGTATGCGTTTTTTCCTGAATATATTCAGGAAAAAACGCATACGCCCTTTTTGGCCAACCAAGCAAGCTTGCAAAGGAAATCTGCACTACAATGAAGTCTCACTTCCCCCCGTCAAAAGGGCCATCTGAAAAAAGTGTAAAATCCAGAAAGGCAGGACAGGCCATGGAGAACTGGGAGCCTTGTTATGCTGATGGGCGGGATGTAAATTGCCAACAGACACTCGGGAGAAGTGTATGGTGTTTCCTGAAACATCTAAAAAACAAAGCAACAGAGCCTAGGGCACTTCCACTTATGGTCCTATAGCTTAGGGAAATTAAAATCAAAAAGACACAGCCACCCCAATGTTTGGGACGCCTCTGTTTACAAGAACGTCGTTTACCGTACAAGTTCAACATCGCAGAAAGTGAAAAATGGATAAAGAAGCTTTGGTATTTACTTACAAAGCAATATCACTCAGCAATGAAATCTATGTCATCAGGCCCTTAGCAGCACAATGAGTGGATTCAGGTATGATGATTCTAACTGAAATAAGTCACACAGAAAATGAAACATCATAAGATATCAGTAATACACGGAATGTAAACTTGGCTACACAGGAACTGAATTACAGAACAGAACAGGGTCTCAAATTTAGAAAACCAACATATGCTTGCTTAAGGGGAAAGGTGAGTTGGGGTGATGCATAAAACCAGAGATCGAAATGAGCACAGATAAAGTTCCTTAAGCCAAATATGGAATAGACAAGAGCTACTCCTTGCTCAACGAAATGGACTCAACACCGCATATTAAACGCCTAAGAATGTACCTGACTAGTAAGTATCTTAAAACCTATGGATTGCTATGTCTCCGAAAGAGAATCAAGCATGTGTACAGGGGCATAAACGCAGCAGTGATAGGATTGGAGAGGTTCGGTGAGCAAATGAAGACCCTTTGAAGTCATATTGCATGGTACCCATTCCACGGGTTTCAACTACCCAGGTTTAAGGTATTCTTCCTTCAGCTAAAACATTGGTGTGGAACCCAGAGTATGATCAACCGTGTGATCGGGAGACGTGTTCAAATATGTCTCAGTTTTCGTACCCTGGTACTCGGGTGCAACATTCCAGACGCTTTACTAACACTCTCCCGACTTGGAGAGTCAGTCCCTTTAACCTCCTGTTTGGCCCAGTTTGGAATTTCTGCGGAAGATGAACAGGAATAGCGAGAACCAATGAGAGACTAGCTGGAGGTGTCTGGACGGGCAAATTTAACTCTCATTTCCCACCAGGAAGAGGAATTAACCAAAGGCTCAGCGTGCCGTGCCGGAACCAGATTGGGGCCTGAAGCCATCCTGCGGTGTTGCGGCCAGCTCAAAAGAAAGCGAGTTGAAGAAAGGAGCTCAGGGGCACTGTAATTCACAAACCTGCAGAGTTATAAATGACAGCTATCGTCCAACAATATACTGAAGTAAGGCTGCCAAGAGGACTTGAAAGCGGGGCAGAATTGCAGGAAACCGATTTCAGGAGGTAGACTGGAATTGCATTGAAAGCATAGGAAAAGAGGCAGAACGTCCACAATGATGCACTTGGCCAAAAAGGGCGTATGCGTTTTTTCCTGAATATATTCAGGAAAAAACGCATACGCCATTTTTGGCCAACCAAGCAAGCTTGCAAAGAAATCTGCACTACAATGAAGTCTCACTTCCCCCCGGTCAAAAGGGCCATCTGAAAAAAGTGTAAAATCCAGAAAGGCAGGACAGGCCATGGAGAACTGGGAGCCTTGTTATGCTGATGGGTGGGATGTAAATTGCCAACAGACACTCGGGAGAAGTGTATGGTGTTTCCTAAAACTTCTAAAAAACAAAGCAACAGAGCCTAGGGCACTTCCACTTATGGTCCTATAGCTTAGGGAAAATAAATCAAAAAGACACAGCCACCCCAAAGTTTGGGACGCCTCTGTTTACAAGAACCTCGTTTACCGTACAAATTCAACATCGCAGAAAGTGAAAAATAGATAAAGAACTTGTGGTACTTACGTACAATGCAGTATCACTCAGCAATGAAATCTATGTCATCAGGCCCGTAGCAGCATAATGAGTGGATTCAGGTACGATGATTCTAACTGAAATAAGTCACACAGCAAAAGAAACATCATAAGATATCACTAATACACGGAATGTAAACTTGGCTACACAGGAACTGAATTCCAAAACAGAACAGGGTCTCAAATTTAGAAAACCAACTTATGCTTGCTTAAGGGGAAAGGTGAGTTGGGGTGCTGCATAAAACCAGAGATTGAAATGAGCACAGATAAAGTTCCTTAAGCCAAATATGGAATAGACAAGAGCTACTCCTTGCTCAACGAAATGGACTCAACACCCCATATTAAACGCCAAAGAATGTACCTGACTAGTAAGTATCTTAAAACCTATGGATTGCTATGCCTCCAAAAGAGAATCAAGCGTGTGTACAGGGGCATAAACGCAGCACTGATAGGATTGGAGAGGTTCGGTGAGCAAATGAAGACCCTTTGAATTCATATTGCATGGTACCCATTACACGGGTCTCAACTCTACAGGTTTAAGGTATTCTTCCTTCAGCTAAAACATGCATGTGGAACCCAGTGTATGATCAACCGTGTGAACGGGAGACGTGTTCAAATATGTCTCAGTTTTCCTCCCCTGGGACTCGGGTGCAACATTCTAGACGCTTTACTAACACTCTCCCCACTTGGAGAGTCAGCGCCTTTAACCTCCTGTTTGGCCCAGTTTGCAATTTCTGCGGAAGATGAACAGGAATAGGGAGAACCAATGAGAGACTAGCTGGAGGTGTCTGGACGGGCAAATTTAACTCTGATTTCCCACCAGGAAGAGGAAATAACCAAAGGCTCAGCGTGCCGTGCCGGAACCAGATTAGGGCCTGAAGCCATCCTGCGGTGTTGCGGCCAGCTCAAAAGAAAGCGAGTGAAGAAAGGAGCTCAGGGGCACTGTAATTCACAAACCTGCAGAGTTATAAATGACAGCTATCGTCTAAAAATATACTGAAGTAAGGCTGCCAAGAGGACTTGAAAGCGGGGCAGAATTGCAGGAAACCGATTTCAGGAGGTAGACTGGAATTGCATTGAAAGCATAGGAAAAGAGGCAGAACGTCCACAATGATGCACTTGGCCAAAAAGGGCGTATGCGTTTTTTCCTGAATATATTCAGGAAAAAACGCATACGCCCTTTTTGGCCAACCAAGCAAGCTTGCAAAGGAAATCTGCACTACAATGAAGTCTCACTTCCCCCCGGTCAAAAGGGCCATCTGAAAAAAGTGTAAAATCCAGAAAGGCAGGACAGGCCATGGAGAACTGGGAGCCTTGTTATGCTGATGGGCGGGATGGAAATTGCCAACAGACACTCGGGAGAAGTGTATGGTGTTTCCTGAAACATCTAAAAAACAAAGCAACAGAGCCTAGGGCACTTCCACTTATGGTCCTATAGCTTAGGGAAATTAAAATAAAAAAGACACAGCCACCCCAAAGTTTGGGACGCCTCTGTTTACAAGAACCTCGTTTACAGTACAACTTCAACATCGCAGAAAGTGAAAAATGGATAAAGAAGATGTGGTATTTACTTACAAAGCAATATCACTCAGCAATGAAATCTATGTCATCAGGCTCTTAGCAGCACAATGAGTGGATTCAGGTATGATGATTCTAACTGAAATAAGTCACACAGAAAAAGAAACATCATAAGATATCACTAATACACGGAATGTAAACTTGGCTACACAGGAACTGAATTACAGAACAGAACAGGGTCTCAAATTTAGAAAACCAACTTATGCTTGCTTAAGAGGAAAGGTGAGTTGGGGTGCTGCATAAAACCAGAGATTGAAATGAGCACAGATAAAGTTCCTTAAGCCAAATATGGAATAGACAAGAGCTACTCCTTGCTCAACGAAATGGACTCAACACAGCATATTAAACGCCTAAGAATGTACCTGACTAGTAAGTATCTTCAAACCTATGGATTGCTATGTCTCCGAAAGAGAATCAAGCATGTGTACAGGGGCATAAACGCAGCAGTGATAGGATTGGAGAGGTTCGGTGAGCAAATGAAGACCCTTTGAAGTCATATTGCATGGTACCCATTCCACGGGTTTCAACTACCCAGTTTTAAGGTATTCTTCCTTCAGCTAAAACATGCATGTGGAACCTAGAGTATGATCAACCATGTGATCGGGAGACGTGTTCAAATATGTCTCAGTTTTCCTCCCCTGGTACTCGGGTGCAACATTCCAGACGCTTTACTAACACTCTCCCCACTTGGAGAATCAGTCCCTTTAACCTCCTGTTTGGCCCAGTTTGCAATTTCTGCGGAAGATGAAAAGGAATAGCGAGAACCAATGAGAGACTAGCTGGAGGTGGCTGGACGGGCAAATTTAACTCTCATTTCCCACCAGGAAGAGGAAATAACCAAAGGCTCAGCGTGCCGTGCCGGAACCAGATTAGGGCTTGAAGCCATCCTGCGGTGTTGCGGCCAGGTCACAAGAAAGCGAGTTGAAGAAAGGAGCTCAGGGGCGCTGTAATTCACAAACCTGCACAGTTATAAATGACAGCTATCATCCAAAAATAGACTAAAGTAAGGCTGCCAAGAGGACTTGAAAGCGGGGCAGAATTGCAGGAAACCGATTTCAGGAGGTAGACTGGAATTGCATTGAAAGCATAGGAAAAGAGGCAGAACGTCCACAATGATGCACTTGACTAAAAAGGGCGTATGCGTTTTTTCCTGAATATATTCAGGAAAAAATGCATACGCCCTTTTTGGCCAACCAAGCAAGCTTGCAAAGGAAATCTGCACTACAATGAAGTCTCACTTCCCACCGGTCAAAAGGGCCATCTGAAAAAAGTGTAAAATCCAGAAAGGCAGGACAGGCCATGGAGAACTGGGAGCCTTGTTATTCTGATGGGCGGGATGGAAATTGCCAACAGACACTCGGGAGAAGTGTATGGTGTTTCCTGAAACATCTAAAAAACAAAGCAACAGAGCCTAGGGCACTTCCACTTATGGTCCTATAGCTTAGGGAAATTAAAATCAAAAAGACACAGCCACCCCAAAGTTTGGGACGCCTCTGTTTACAAGAACCTCGTTTACCGTACAAGTTCAATATCACAGAAAGTGAAAAATGGATAAAGAACTTGTGGTACTTACGTACAATGCAGTATCACTCAGCAATGAAATCTATGTCATCAGGCCCGTAGCAGCATAATGAGTGGATTCAGGTACGATGATTCTAACTGAAATAAGTCACACAGAAAAAGAAACATCATAAGATATCACTAATACACGGAATATAAACTTGGCTACACAGGAACTGAATTCCAAAACAGAACAGGGTCTCAAATTTAGAAAACCAACTTATGCTTGCTTAAGGGGAAAGGTGAGTTGGGGTGCTGCATAAAACCAGAGATCGAAATGAGCACAGATAAAGTTCCTTAAGCCAAATATGGAATAGACAAGAGCTACTCCTTGCTAAACGAAATGGACTCAACACCGCATATTAAACGCCTAAGAATATACCTGACTAGTAAGTATCTTAAAACCTATGGATTGCTATGTCTCCGAAAGAGAATCAAGCATGTGTACAGGGGCATAAACGCAGCAGTGATAGGATTGGAGAGGTTCGGTGAGCAAATGAAGACCCTTTGAAGTCATATTGCATGGTACCCATTCCACGGGTTTCAACTACCCAGGTTTAAGGTATTCTTCCTTCATCTAAAACATTGGTGTGGAACCCAGAGTATGATCAACCGTGTGAACGGGAGACGTGTTCAAATATGTCTCAGTTTTCCTCCCCTGGTACTCGGGTGCAACATTCCAGACGCTTTACTAACACTCTCCCCACATGGAGAGTCAGCGCCTTTAACCTCCTGTTTGGCCCAGTTTGCAATTTCTGTGGAAGATGAACAGGAATAGCGAGAACCAATGAGAGACTAGCTGGAGGTGTCTGGACGGGCAAATTTAACTCTCATTTCCCACCAGGAAGAGGAATTAACCAAAGGCTCAGCGTGCCGTGCCGGAACAAGATTAGGGCCTGAAGCCATCCTGCGGTGTTGCGGCCAGGTCACAAGAAAGCGAGTTGAAGAAAGGAGCTCAGGGGCACTGTAATTCACAAACCTGCAGAGTTATAAATGACAGCTATCATCCAAAAATATACTGAAGTAAGGCTGCCAAGAGGACTTGAAACGGGGCAGAATTGCAGGAAACCGATTTCAGGAGGTAGACTGGAATTGCATTGAAAGCATAGGAAAAGAGGCAGAACGTTCACAATGATGCACTTGGCCAAAAAGGGCGTATGCGTTTTTTCCTGAATATATTCAGGAAAAAACGCATACGCCCTTTTTGGCCAACCAAGCAAGCTTGCAAAGGAAATCTGCACTACAATGAAGTCTCACTTCCCCCCGTCAAAAGGGCCATCTGAAAAAAGTGTAAAATCCAGAAAGGCAGGACAGGCCATGGAGAACTGGGAGCCTTGTTATGCTGATGGGCGGGATGTAAATTGCCAACAGACACTCGGGAGAAGTGTATGGTGTTTCCTGAAACATCTAAAAAACAAAGCAACAGAGCCTAGGGCACTTCCACTTATGGTCCTATAGCTTAGGGAAATTAAAATCAAAAAGACACAGCCACCCCAATGTTTGGGACGCCTCTGTTTACAAGAACGTCGTTTACCGTACAAGTTCAACATCGCAGAAAGTGAAAAATGGATAAAGAAGCTTTGGTATTTACTTACAAAGCAATATCACTCAGCAATGAAATCTATGTCATCAGGCCCTTAGCAGCACAATGAGTGGATTCAGGTATGATGATTCTAACTGAAATAAGTCACACAGAAAATGAAACATCATAAGATATCAGTAATACACGGAATGTAAACTTGGCTACACAGGAACTGAATTACAGAACAGAACAGGGTCTCAAATTTAGAAAACCAACATATGCTTGCTTAAGGGGAAAGGTGAGTTGGGGTGATGCATAAAACCAGAGATCGAAATGAGCACAGATAAAGTTCCTTAAGCCAAATATGGAATAGACAAGAGCTACTCCTTGCTCAACGAAATGGACTCAACACCGCATATTAAACGCCTAAGAATGTACCTGACTAGTAAGTATCTTAAAACCTATGGATTGCTATGTCTCCGAAAGAGAATCAAGCATGTGTACAGGGGCATAAACGCAGCAGTGATAGGATTGGAGAGGTTCGGTGAGCAAATGAAGACCCTTTGAAGTCATATTGCATGGTACCCATTCCACGGGTTTCAACTACCCAGGTTTAAGGTATTCTTCCTTCAGCTAAAACATTGGTGTGGAACCCAGAGTATGATCAACCGTGTGATCGGGAGACGTGTTCAAATATGTCTCAGTTTTCGTACCCTGGTACTCGGGTGCAACATTCCAGACGCTTTACTAACACTCTCCCGACTTGGAGAGTCAGTCCCTTTAACCTCCTGTTTGGCCCAGTTTGGAATTTCTGCGGAAGATGAACAGGAATAGCGAGAACCAATGAGAGACTAGCTGGAGGTGTCTGGACGGGCAAATTTAACTCTCATTTCCCACCAGGAAGAGGAATTAACCAAAGGCTCAGCGTGCCGTGCCGGAACCAGATTGGGGCCTGAAGCCATCCTGCGGTGTTGCGGCCAGCTCAAAAGAAAGCGAGTTGAAGAAAGGAGCTCAGGGGCACTGTAATTCACAAACCTGCAGAGTTATAAATGACAGCTATCGTCCAACAATATACTGAAGTAAGGCTGCCAAGAGGACTTGAAAGCGGGGCAGAATTGCAGGAAACCGATTTCAGGAGGTAGACTGGAATTGCATTGAAAGCATAGGAAAAGAGGCAGAACGTCCACAATGATGCACTTGGCCAAAAAGGGCGTATGCGTTTTTTCCTGAATATATTCAGGAAAAAACGCATACGCCATTTTTGGCCAACCAAGCAAGCTTGCAAAGAAATCTGCACTACAATGAAGTCTCACTTCCCCCCGGTCAAAAGGGCCATCTGAAAAAAGTGTAAAATCCAGAAAGGCAGGACAGGCCATGGAGAACTGGGAGCCTTGTTATGCTGATGGGTGGGATGTAAATTGCCAACAGACACTCGGGAGAAGTGTATGGTGTTTCCTAAAACTTCTAAAAAACAAAGCAACAGAGCCTAGGGCACTTCCACTTATGGTCCTATAGCTTAGGGAAAATAAATCAAAAAGACACAGCCACCCCAAAGTTTGGGACGCCTCTGTTTACAAGAACCTCGTTTACCGTACAAGTTCAACATCGCAGAAAGTGAAAAATAGATAAAGAACTTGTGGTACTTACGTACAATGCAGTATCACTCAGCAATGAAATCTATGTCATCAGGCCCGTAGCAGCATAATGAGTGGATTCAGGTACGATGATTCTAACTGAAATAAGTCACACAGCAAAAGAAACATCATAAGATATCACTAATACACGGAATGTAAACTTGGCTACACAGGAACTGAATTCCAAAACAGAACAGGGTCTCAAATTTAGAAAACCAACTTATGCTTGCTTAAGGGGAAAGGTGAGTTGGGGTGCTGCATAAAACCAGAGATTGAAATGAGCACAGATAAAGTTCCTTAAGCCAAATATGGAATAGACAAGAGCTACTCCTTGCTCAACGAAATGGACTCAACACCCCATATTAAACGCCAAAGAATGTACCTGACTAGTAAGTATCTTAAAACCTATGGATTGCTATGCCTCCAAAAGAGAATCAAGCGTGTGTACAGGGGCATAAACGCAGCAGTGATAGGATTGGAGAGGTTCGGTGAGCAAATGAAGACCCTTTGAATTCATATTGCATGGTACCCATTACACGGGTCTCAACTCTACAGGTTTAAGGTATTCTTCCTTCAGCTAAAACATGCATGTGGAACCCAGTGTATGATCAACCGTGTGAACGGGAGACGTGTTCAAATATGTCTCAGTTTTCCTCCCCTGGGACTCGGGTGCAACATTCTAGACGCTTTACTAACACTCTCCCCACTTGGAGAGTCAGCGCCTTTAACCTCCTGTTTGGCCCAGTTTGCAATTTCTGCGGAAGATGAACAGGAATAGGGAGAACCAATGAGAGACTAGCTGGAGGTGTCTGGACGGGCAAATTTAACTCTGATTTCCCACCAGGAAGAGGAAATAACCAAAGGCTCAGCGTGCCGTGCCGGAACCAGATTAGGGCCTGAAGCCATCCTGCGGTGTTGCGGCCAGCTCAAAAGAAAGCGAGTGAAGAAAGGAGCTCAGGGGCACTGTAATTCACAAACCTGCAGAGTTATAAATGACAGCTATCGTCTAAAAATATACTGAAGTAAGGCTGCCAAGAGGACTTGAAAGAGGGGCAGAATTGCATGAAACCGATTTCAGCAGGTAGACTGGAATTGCATTGAAAGCATAGGAAAAGAGGCAGAACGTCCACAATGATGCACTTGGCCAAAAAGGGCGTATACGTTTTTTCCTGAATATATTCAGGAAAAAACGCATACGCCCTTTTTGGCCAACCAAGCAAGCTTGCAAAGGAAATCTGCACTACAATGAAGTCTCACTTCCCCCCGGTCAAAAGGGCCATCTGAAAAAAGTGTAAAATCCAGAAAGGCAGGACAGGCCATGGAGAACTGGGAGCCTTGTTATGCTGATGGGCGGGATGGAAATTGCCAACAGACACTCGGGAGAAGTGTATGGTGTTTCCTGAAACATCTAAAAAACAAAGCAACAGAGCCTAGGGCACTTCCACTTATGGTCCTATAGCTTAGGGAAATTAAAATCAAAAAGACACAGCCACCCCAAAGTTTGGGACACCTCTGTTTACAAGAACCTCGTTTACAGTACAAGTTCAACATCGCAGAAAGTGAAAAATGGATAAAGAACTTGTGGTACTTACGTACAATGCAGTATCACTCAGCAATGAAATCTATGTCATCAGGCCCGTAGCAGCATAATGAGTGGATTCAGGTACGATGATTCTAACTGAAATAAGTCACACAGAAAAAGAAACATCATAAGATATCACTAATACACGGAATGTAAACTTGGCTACACAGGAACTGAATTCCAAAACAGAACAGGGTCTCAAATTTAGAAAACCAACTTATGCTTGCTTAAGGGGAAAGGTGAGTTGGGGTGCTGCATAAAACCAGAGATTGAAATGAGCACAGATAAAGTTCCTTAAGCCAAATATGGAATAGACAAGAGCTACTCCTTGTTCAACGAAATGGACTCAACACCCCATATTAAACGCCTAAGAATGTACCTGACTAGTAAGTATCTTAAAACCTATGGATTGCTATGTCTCCAAAAGAGAATCAAGCATGTGTACAGGGGCATAAATGCAGCAGTGATAGGATTGGAGAGGTTCGGTGAGCAAATGAAGACCCTTTGAAGTCATATTGCATGGTACCCATTCCACGGGTCTCAACTCTCCAGGTTTAAGGTATTCTTCCTTCAGCTAAAACATGCATGTGGAACCCAGAGTATGATCAACCGTGTGAACGGGAGACGTGTTCAAATATGTCTCAGTTTTCCTCCCCTGGTACTCGGGTGCAACATTCCAGATGCTTTACTAACACTCTCCCCACTTGGAGAGTCAGCGCCTTTAACCTCCTGTTTGGCCCAGTTTGCAATTTCTGTGGAAGATGAACAGGAATAGGGAGAACCAATGAGAGACTAGCTGGAGGTGTCTGGACGGGCAAATTTAACTCTCATTTCCCATCTGGAACAGGAAATAACCAAAGGCTCAGCGTGCCGTGCCGGAACCAGATTAGGGCCTGAAGCCATCCTGCGGTGTTGCGGCCAGCTCAAAAGAAAGTGAGTTGAAGAAAGGAGCTCAGGGGCACTGTAATTCACAAACCTGCAGAGTTATAAATGACAGCTATCGTCCAAAAATAGACTGAAGTAAGGCTGCCAAGAGGACTTGAAAGCGGGGCAGAATTGCAGGAAACCGATTTCAGGAGGTAGACTGGAATTGCATTGAAAGCATAGGAAAAGAGGCAGAACGTCCACAATGATGCACTTGGCCAAAAAGGGCGTATGCGTTTTTTCCTGAATATATTCAGGAAAAAACGCATACGCCCTTTTTGGCCAACCAAGCAAGCTTGCAAAGGAAATCTGCACTACAATGAAGTCTCACTTCCCCCCGGTCAAAAGGGCCATCTGAAAAAAGTGTAAAATCCAGAAAGGCAGGACAGGCCATGGAGAACTGGGAGCCTTGTTATGCTGATGGGCGGGATGGAAATTGCCAACAGACACTCGGGAGAAGTGTATGGTGTTTCCTGAAACATCTAAAAAACAAAGCAACAGAGCCTAGGGCACTTCCACTTATGGTCCTATAGCTTAGGGAAATTAAAATAAAAAAGACACAGCCACCCCAAAGTTTGGGACGCCTCTGTTTACAAGAACCTCGTTTACAGTACAAGTTCAACATCGCAGAAAGTGAAAAATGGATAAAGAAGATGTGGTATTTACTTACAAAGCAATATCACTCAGCAATGAAATCTATGTCATCAGGCTCTTAGCAGCACAATGAGTGGATTCAGGTATGATGATTCTAACTGAAATAAGTCACACAGAAAAAGAAACATCATAAGATATCACTAATACACGGAATGTAAACTTGGCTACACAGGAACTGAATTACAGAACAGAACAGGGTCTCAAATTTAGAAAACCAACTTATGCTTGCTTAAGAGGAAAGGTGAGTTGGGGTGCTGCATAAAACCAGAGATTGAAATGAGCACAGATAAAGTTCCTTAAGCCAAATATGGAATAGACAAGAGCTACTCCTTGCTCAACGAAATGGACTCAACACCCCATATTAAACGCCTAAGAATGTACCTGACTAGTAAGTATCTTAAAACCTATGGATTGCTATGTCTCCAAAAGAGAATCAAGCATGTGTACAGGGACATAAATGCAGCAGTGATAGGATTGGAGAGGTTCGGTGAGCAAATGAAGACCCTTTGAAGTCATATTGCATGGTACCCATTCCACGGGTCTCAACTCTCCAGGTTTAAGGTATTCTTCCTTCAGCTAAAACATGCATGTGGAACCCAGAGTATGATCAACCGTGTGAACGGGAGACGTGTTCAAATATGTCTCAATTTTCCTCCCCTGGTACTCGGGTGCAACATTCCAGACGCTTTACTAACACTCTCCCCACTTGGAGAGTCAGCGCCTTTAACCTCCTGTTTGGCCCAGTTTGCAATTTCTGCGGAAGATGAACAGGAATAGGGAGAACCAATGAGAGACTAGCTGGAGGTGTCTGGACGGGCAAATTTAACTCTCATTTCCCATCTGGAAGAGGAAATAACCAAAGGCTCAGCGTGCCGTGCCGGAAGCAGATTAGGGCCTGAAGCCATCCTGCGGTGTTGCGGCCAGCTCAAAAGAAAGTGAGTTGAAGAAAGGAGCTCAGGGGCACTGTAATTCACAAACCTGCAGAGTTATAAATGACAGCTATCGTCCAAAAATAGACTGAAGTAAGGCTGCCAAGAGGACTTGAAAGCGGGGCAGAATTGCAGGAAACCGATTTCAGGAGGTAGACTGGAATTGCATTGAAAGCATAGGAAAAGAGGCAGAACGTCCACAATGATGCACTTGGCCAAAAAGGGCGTATGCGTTTTTCCCTGAATATATTCAGGAAAAAACGCATACGCCCTTTTTGGCCAACCAAGCAAGCTTGCAAAGGAAATCTGTACTACAATGAAGTCTCACTTCCCCCCGGTCAAAAGGGCCATCTGAAAAAAGTGTAAAATCCAGAAAGGCAGGACAGGCCATGGAGAACTGGGAGCCTTGTTATGCTGATGGGCGTGATGTAAATTGCCAACAGACTCTCGGGAGAAGTGTATGGTGTTTCCTGATGCATCTAAGAAACAAAGCAACAGAGCCTAGGGCACTTCCACTTATGGTCCTATAGCTTAGGGAAATTAAAATAAAAAAGACACAGCCACCCCAAAGTTTGGGACGCCTCTGTTTACAAGAACCTCGTTTACAGTACAAGTTCAACATCGCAGAAAGTGAAAAATGGATAAAGAAGATGTGGTATTTACTTACAAAGCAATATCACTCAGCAATGAAATCTATGTCATCAGGCTCTTAGCAGCACAATGAGTGGATTCAGGTATGATGATTCTAACTGAAATAAGTCACACAGAAAAAGAAACATCATAAGATATCACTAATACACGGAATGTAAACTTGGCTACACAGGAACTGAATTACAGAACAGAACAGGGTCTCAAATTTAGAAAACCAACTTATGCTTGCTTAAGAGGAAAGGTGAGTTGGGGTGCTGCATAAAACCAGAGATTGAAATGAGCATAGATAAAGTTCCTTAAGCCAAATATGGAATAGACAAGAGCTACTCCTTGCTCAACGAAATGGACTCAACACCGCATATTAAACGCGTAAGAATGTACCTGACTAGTAAGTATCTTAAAACCTATGGATTGCTATGTCTCCGAAAGAGAATCAAGCATGTGTACAGTGGCATAAACGCAGTAGTGATAGGATTGGAGAGGTTCGGTGAGCAAATGAAGACCCTTTGAAGTCATATTGCATGGTACCCATTCCACGGGTCTCAACTACCCATGTTTAAGGTATTCTTCCTTCAGCTAAAACATGCATGTGGAACCCAGAGTATTATCAACCGTGTGAACGGGAGACGTGTTCAAATATGTCTCAGTTTTCCTCCCCTGGTACTCGGGTGCAACATTCCAGACGCTTTACTTATACTCTCCCCACTTGGAGAGTCAGCGCCTTTAACCTCCTGTTTGGCCCAGTTTGCAATTTCTGCGGAAGATGAACAGGAATAGGGAGAACCAATGAGAGACTAGCTAGAGGTGTCTGGACGGGCAAATTTAACTCTCATTTCCCACCAGGAAGAGGAAATAACCAAAGGCTCAGCGTGCCGTGCCGGAACCAGATTAGGGCCTGAAGCCATCCTGCGGTGTTGCGGCCAGCTCAAAAGAAAGCGAGTGAAGAAAGGAGCTCAGGGGCACTGTAATTCACAAACATGCAGAGTTATAAATGACAGCTATCGTCTAAAAATATACTGAAGTAAGGCTGCCAAGAGGACTTGAAAGAGGGGCAGAATTGCATGAAACCGATTTCAGCAGGTAGACTGGAATTGCATTGAAAGCATAGGAAAAGAGGCAGAACGTCCACAATGATGCACTTGGCCAAAAAGGGCGTATACGTTTTTTCCTGAATATATTCAGGAAAAAACGCATACGCCCTTTTTGGCCAACCAAGCAAGCTTGCAAAGGAAATCTGCACTACAATGAAGTCTCACTTCCCCCCGGTCAAAAGGGCCATCTGAAAAAAGTGTAAAATCCAGAAAGGCAGGACAGGCCATGGAGAACTGGGAGCCTTGTTATGCTGATGGGCGGGATGGAAATTGCCAACAGACACTCGGGAGAAGTGTATGGTGTTTCCTGAAACATCTAAAAAACAAAGCAACAGAGCCTAGGGCACTTCCACTTATGGTCCTATAGCTTAGGGAAATTAAAATCAAAAAGACACAGCCACCCCAAAGTTTGGGACACCTCTGTTTACAAGAACCTCGTTTACAGTACAAGTTCAACATCGCAGAAAGTGAAAAATGGATAAAGAACTTGTGGTACTTACGTACAATGCAGTATCACTCAGCAATGAAATCTATGTCATCAGGCCCGTAGCAGCATAATGAGTGGATTCAGGTACGATGATTCTAACTGAAATAAGTCACACAGAAAAAGAAACATCATAAGATATCACTAATACACGGAATGTAAACTTGGCTACACAGGAACTGAATTCCAAAACAGAACAGGGTCTCAAATTTAGAAAACCAACTTATGCTTGCTTAAGGGGAAAGGTGAGTTGGGGTGCTGCATAAAACCAGAGATTGAAATGAGCACAGATAAAGTTCCTTAAGCCAAATATGGAATAGACAAGAGCTACTCCTTGTTCAACGAAATGGACTCAACACCCCATATTAAACGCCTAAGAATGTACCTGACTAGTAAGTATCTTAAAACCTATGGATTGCTATGTCTCCAAAAGAGAATCAAGCATGTGTACAGGGGCATAAATGCAGCAGTGATAGGATTGGAGAGGTTCGGTGAGCAAATGAAGACCCTTTGAAGTCATATTGCATGGTACCCATTCCACGGGTCTCAACTCTCCAGGTTTAAGGTATTCTTCCTTCAGCTAAAACATGCATGTGGAACCCAGAGTATGATCAACCGTGTGAACGGGAGACGTGTTCAAATATGTCTCAGTTTTCCTCCCCTGGTACTCGGGTGCAACATTCCAGATGCTTTACTAACACTCTCCCCACTTGGAGAGTCAGCGCCTTTAACCTCCTGTTTGGCCCAGTTTGCAATTTCTGTGGAAGATGAACAGGAATAGGGAGAACCAATGAGAGACTAGCTGGAGGTGTCTGGACGGGCAAATTTAACTCTCATTTCCCATCTGGAACAGGAAATAACCAAAGGCTCAGCGTGCCGTGCCGGAACCAGATTAGGGCCTGAAGCCATCCTGCGGTGTTGCGGCCAGCTCAAAAGAAAGTGAGTTGAAGAAAGGAGCTCAGGGGCACTGTAATTCACAAACCTGCAGAGTTATAAATGACAGCTATCGTCCAAAAATAGACTGAAGTAAGGCTGCCAAGAGGACTTGAAAGCGGGGCAGAATTGCAGGAAACCGATTTCAGGAGGTAGACTGGAATTGCATTGAAAGCATAGGAAAAGAGGCAGAACGTCCACAATGATGCACTTGGCCAAAAAGGGCGTATGCGTTTTTTCCTGAATATATTCAGGAAAAATCGCATACGCCCTTTTTGGCCAACCAAGCAAGCTTGCAAAGGAAATCTGCACTACAATGAAGTCTCACTTCCCCCCGGTCAAAAGGGCCATCTGAAAAAAGTGTAAAATCCAGAAAGGCAGGACAGGCCATGGAGAACTGGGAGCCTTGTTATGCTGATGGGCGGGATGGAAATTGCCAACAGACACTCGGGAGAAGTGTATGGTGTTTCCTGAAACATCTAAAAAACAAAGCAACAGAGCCTAGGGCACTTCCACTTATGGTCCTATAGCTTAGGGAAATTAAAATAAAAAAGACACAGCCACCCCAAAGTTTGGGACGCCTCTGTTTACAAGAACCTCGTTTACAGTACAAGTTCAACATCGCAGAAAGTGAAAAATGGATAAAGAAGATGTGGTATTTACTTACAAAGCAATATCACTCAGCAATGAAATCTATGTCATCAGGCTCTTAGCAGCACAATGAGTGGATTCAGGTATGATGATTCTAACTGAAATAAGTCACACAGAAAAAGAAACATCATAAGATATCACTAATACACGGAATGTAAACTTGGCTACACAGGAACTGAATTACAGAACAGAACAGGGTCTCAAATTTAGAAAACCAACTTATGCTTGCTTAAGAGGAAAGGTGAGTTGGGGTGCTGCATAAAACCAGAGATTGAAATGAGCACAGATAAAGTTCCTTAAGCCAAATATGGAATAGACAAGAGCTACTCCTTGCTCAACGAAATGGACTCAACACAGCATATTAAACGCGTAAGAATGTACCTGACTAGTAAGTATCTTCAAACCTATGGATTGCTATGTCTCCGAAAGAGAATCAAGCATGTGTACAGGGGCATAAACGCAGCAGTGATAGGATTGGAGAGGTTCGGTGAGCAAATGAAGACCCTTTGAAGTCATATTGCATGGTACCCATTCCACGGGTTTCAACTACCCAGGTTTAAGGTATTCTTCCTTCAGCTAAAACATGCATGTGGAACCTAGAGTATGATCAACCATGTGATCGGGAGACGTGTTCAAATATGTCTCAGTTTTCCTCCCCTGGTACTCGGGTGCAACATTCCAGATGCTTTACTAACACTCTCCCGACTTGGAGAGTCAGTCCCATTAAACTCCTGTTTGGCCCAGTTTGCAATTTCTGCGGAAGATGAACAGGAATAGGGAGAACCAATGAGAGACTAGCTGGAGGTGTCTGGACGGGCAAATTTAACTCTCATTTCCCACCAGGAAGAGGAATTAACCAAAGGCTCAGCGTGCCGTGCCGGAAACAGATTAGGGCCTGAAGCCATCTTGCGGTGTTGCGTCCAGGTCAGAAGAAAGCGAGTTGAAGAAAGGAGCTCAGGGGCACTGTAATTCACAAACCTGCAGAGTTATAAATAACAGCTATCGTCCAAAAATATACTGAAGGAAGGCTGCCAAAAGGACTTGAAAGCGGGGCAGAATTGCAGGAAACCGATTTCAGGAGGTAGACTGGAATTGCACTGAAAGCATAGGAAAAGAGGCAGAACGTCCACAATGATGCACTTGGCCATAAAGGGCGTATGCGTTTTTTCCTGAATATATTCAGGAAAAAACGCATACGCCCTTTTTGGCCAACCAAGCAACCTTGCAAAGGAAATCTGCACTACAATGAAGTCTCACCCCCAGTCAAAAGGGCTATCTGAAAAAAGTGTAAAATCCAGAAAGGCAGGACAGGCCATGGAGAACTGGGAGCCTTGTTATGCTGATGGGCGGGATGTAAATTGCCAACAGACACTCGGGAGAAGTGTATGGTGTTTCCTGAAACATCTAAAAAACAAAGCAACAGAGCCTAGGGCACTTCCACTTATGGTCCTATAGCTTAGGGAAATTAAAATCAAAAAGACACAGCCACCCCAAAGTTTGGGACGCCTCTGTTTACAAGAACTTCGTTTACCGTACAAGTTCAACAATGCAGAAAGTAAAAAATGGATAAAGAACTTGTGGTACTTACGTCCAATGCAGTATCACTCAGCAATGAAATCTATGTCATCAGGCCCGTAGCAGCATAATGAGTGGATTCAGGTACGATGATTCTAACTGAAATAAGTCACACAGAAAAAGAAACATCATAAGATATCACTAATACACGGAATGTAAACTTGGCTACACAGGAACTGAATTCCAAAACAGAACAGGGTCTCAAATTTAGAAAACCAACTTATGCTTGCTTAAGGGGAAAGGTGAGTTGGGGTGCTGCATAAAACCAGAGATTGAAATGAGCACAGATAAAGTTCCTTAAGCCAAATATGGAATACACAAGAGCTACTCCTTGCTCAACGAAATGGACTCAACACCCCATATTAAACGCCTAAGAATGTACCTGACTAGTAAGTATCTTAAAACCTATGGATTGCTATGTCTCCAAAAGAGAATGAAGCATGTGTACAGGGGCATAAATGCAGCAGTGATAGGATTGGAGAGGTTCGGTGAGCAAATGAAGACCCTTTGAAGTCATATTGCATGGTACCCATTTCACGGGTCTCAACTCTCCAGGTTTAAGGTATTCTTCCTTCAGCTAAAACATGCATGTGGAACCCAGAGTATGATCAACCGTGTGAACGGGAGACGTGTTCAAATATGTCTCAGTTTTCCTCCCCTGGTAGTCGGGTGCAACATTCCAGACGCTTTACTAACACTCTCCCCACTTGGAGAGTCAGCGCCTTTAACCTCCTGTTTGGCCCAGTTTGCAATTTCTGCGGAAGATGAACAGGAATAGGGAGAACCAATGAGAGACTAGCTGGAGGTGTCTGGACGGGCAAATTTAACTCTCATTTCCCATCTGGAAGAGGAAATAACCAAAGGCTCAGCGTGCCGTGCCGGAACCAGATTAGGGCCTGAAGCCATCCTGCGGTGTTGCGGCCAGCTCAAAAGAAAGTGAGTTGAAGAAAGGAGCTCAGGGGCACTGTAATTCACAAACCTGCAGAGTTATAAATGACAGCTATCGTCCAAAAATATACTGAAGTAAGGCTGCCAAGAGGACTTGAAAGCGGGGCAGAATTGCAGGAAACCGATTTCAGGAGGTAGAGTGGAATTGCATTGAAAGCATAGGAAAAGAGGCAGAACGTCCACAATGATGCACTTGGCCAAAAAGGGCGTATGCGTTTTTTCCTGAATATATTCAGGAAAAAACGCATACGCCCTTTTTGGCCAACCAAGCAAGCTTGCAAAGGAAATCTGCACTACAATGAAGTCTCACTTCCCTGCGGTGAAAAGGGCCATCTGAAAAAAGTGTAAAATCCAGAAAGGCAGGACAGGCCATGGAGAACTGGGAGCCTGGTTATGCTGATGGGCGGGATGTAAATTGCCAACAGACAATAGGGAGAAGTGTATGGTGTTTCCTGAAACATCTAAAAAACAAAGCAACAGAGCCTAGGGCACTTCAACTTATGGTCCTATAGCTTAGGGAAATTAAAATCAAAAAGACACAGCCACCCCAAAGTTTGGGACGCCTCTGTTTACAAGAACCTCGTTTACAGTACAAGTTCAACATCGCAGAAAGTGAAAAATGGATAAAGAAGATGTGGTATTTACTTACAAAGCAATATCACTCAGCAATGAAATCTATGTCATCAGGCCCATAGCAGCATAATGAGTGGATTCAGGTACGATGATTCTAACTGAAATAAGTCACACAGAAAAAGAAACATCATAAGATATCAGTAATACACGGAATGTAAACTTGGCTACACAGGAACTGAATTCCAAAACAGAACAGGGTCTCAAATTTAGAAAACCAACTTATGCTTGCTTAAGGGGAAAGGTGAGTTGGGGTGCTGCATAAAACCAGAGATTGAAATGAGCACAGATAAAGTTCCTTAAGCCAAATATGGAATAGACAAGAGCTACTCCTTGCTCAACGAAATGGACTCAACACCCCATATTAAACGCCTAAGAATGTACCTGACTAGTAAGTATCTTAAAACCTATGGATTGCTATGTCTCCAAAAGGGAATCAAGCATGTGTACAGGGGCATAAATGCAGCAGTGATAGGATTGGAGAGGTTCGGTGAGCAAATGAAGACCCTCTGAAGTCATATTGCATGGTACCCATTCCACGGGTCTCAACTCTCCAGGTTTAAGGTATTCTTCCTTCAGCTAAAACATGCATGTGGAACCCAGAGTATGATCAACCGTGTGAACGGGAGACGTGTTCAAATATGTCTCAGTTTTCCTCCCCTGGTACTCGGGTGCAACATTCCAGACGCTTTACTAACACTCTCCCCACTTGGAGAGTCAGCGCCTTTAACCTCCTGTTTGGCCCAGTTTGCAATTTCTGCGGAAGATGAACAGGAATAGGGAGAACCAATGAGAGACTAGCTGGAGGTGTCTGGACAGGCAAATTTAACTCTCATTTCCCATCTGGAAGAGGAAATAACCAAAGGCTCAGCGTGCCGTGCCGGAACCAGATTAGGGCCTGAAGCCATCCTGCGGTGTTGCGGCAAGCTCAAAAGAAAGTGAGTTGAAGAAAGAAGCTCAGGGGCACTGTAATTCACAAACCTGCAGAGTTATAAATGACAGCTATCGTCCAAAAATATACTGAAGTAAGGCTGCCAAGAGGACTTGAAAGCGGGGCACAATTGCAGGAAACCGATTTCAGGAGGTAGACTGGAATTGCATTGAAAGCATAGGAAAAGAGGCAGAACGTCCACAATGATGCACTTGGCCAAAAAGGGCGTATGCGTTTTTCCCTGAATATATTCAGGAAAAAACGCATACGCCCTTTTTGGCCAACCAAGCAAGCTTGCAAAGGAAATCTGCACTACAATGAAGTCTCACTTCCCCCCAGTCAAAAGGGCCATCTGAAAAAAGTGTAAAATCCAGAAAGGCAGGACAGGCCATGGAGAACTGGGAGCCTTGTTATGCTGATGGGCGGGATGTAAATTGCCAACAGACAATAGGGAGAAGTGTATGGTGTTTCCTGAAACATCTAAAAAACAAAGCAACAGAGCCTAGGGCACTTCCACTTATGGTCCTATAGCTTAGGGAAATTAAAATAAAAAAGACACAGCCACCCCAAAGTTTGGGACGCCTCTGTTTACAAGAACCTCATTTACAGTACAAGTTCAACATCACAGAAAGTGAAAAATGGATAAAGAAGATGTGGTATTTACTTACAAAGCAATATCACTCAGCAATGAAATCTATGTCATCAGGCTCTTAGCAGCACAATGAGTGGTTTCAGGTATGATGATTCTAACTGAAATAAGTCACACAGAAAAAGAAACATCATAAGTTATCACTAATACACGGAATGTAAACTTGGCTACACAGGAACTGAATTACAGAACAGAACAGGGTCTCAAATTTAGAAAACCAACTTATGCTTGCTTAAGAGGAAAGGTGAGTTGGGGTGCTGCATAAAACCAGAGATTGAAATGAGCACAGATAAAGTTCCTTAAGCCAAATATGGAATAGAGAAGAGCTACTCCTTGCTCAACGAAATGGACTCAACACCGCATATTAAACGCCTAAGAATGTACCTGACTAGTAAGTATCTTAAAACCTATGGATTGCTATGTCTCCGAAAGAGAATCAAGCATGTGTACAGGGGCATAAACGGAGCAGTGATAGGATTGGAGAGGTTCGGTGAGCAAATGAAGACCCTTTGAAGTCATATTGCATGGTACCCATTCCACGGGTTTCAACTACCCAGGTTTAAGGTATTCTTCCTTCAGCTAAAACATGCATGTGGAACCTAGAGTATGATCAACCATGTGATCGGGAGACGTGTTCAAATATGTCTCAGTTTTCCTCCCCTGGTACTCGGGTGCAACATTCCAGACGCTTTACTAACACTCTCCCGACTTGGAGAATCAGTCCCTTTAACCTCCTGTTTGGCCCAGTTTGCAATTTCTGCGGAAGATGAAAAGGAATAGCGAGAACCAATGAGAGACTAGCTGGAGGTGGCTGGACGGGCAAATTTAACTCTCATTTCCCACCAGGAAGAGGAAATAACCAAAGGCTCAGCGTGCCGTGCCGGAACCAGATTAGGGCCTGATGCCATCCTGCGGTGTTGCGGCCAGGTCACAAGAAAGCGAGTTGAAGAAAGGAGCTCAGGGGCACTGTAATTCACAAACCTGCACAGTTATAAATGACAGCTATCATCCAAAAATAGACTAAAGTAAGGCTGCCAAGAGGACTTGAAAGCGGGGCAGAATTGCAGGAAACCGATTTCAGGAGGTAGACTGGAATTGCATTGAAAGCATAGGAAAAGAGGCAGAACGTCCACAATGAGGCACTTGGCCAAAAAGGGCGTATGCGTTTTTTCCTGAATATATTCAGGAAAAAACGCATACGCCCTTTTTGGACAACCAAGCAAGCTTGCAAAGGAAATCTGCACTACAATGAAGTCTCACTTCCCCCCGGTCAAAAGGGCCATCTGAAAAAAGTGTAAAATCCAGAAAGGCAGGACAGGCCATGGAGAACTGGGAGCCTTGTTATGCTGATGGGCGGGATGTAAATTGCCAACAGACACTCGGGAGAAGTGTATGGTGTTTCCTGATGCATCTAAGAAACAAAGCAACAGAGCCTAGGGCACTTCCACTTATGGTCCTATAGCTTAGGGAAATTAAAATAAAAAAGACACAGCCACCCCAAAGTTTGGGACGCCTCTGTTTACAAGAACCTCGTTTACAGTACAAGTTCAACATCGCAGAAAGTGAAAAATGGATAAAGAAGAAGTGGTATTTACTTACAAAGCAATATCACTCAGCAATGAAATCTATGTCATCAGGCTCTTAGCAGCACAATGAGTGGATTCAGGTATGATGATTCTAACTGAAATAAGTCACACAGAAAAAGAAACATCACAAGATATCACTAATACACGGAATGTAAACTTGGCTACACAGGAACTGAATTTCAAAACAGAACAGGGTCTCAAATTTAGAAAACCAACTTATGCTTGCTTAAGAGGAAAGGTGAGTTGGGGTGCTGCATAAAACCAGAGATTGAAATGAGCATAGATAAAGTTCCTTAAGCCAAATATGGAATAGACAAGAGCTACTCCTTGCTCAACGAAATGGACTCAACACCGCATATTAAACGCCTAAGAATGTACCTGACTAGTAAGTATCTTAAAACCTATGGATTGCTATGTCTCCGAAAGAGAATCAAGCATGTGTACAGGGGCATAAACGCAGCAGTGATAGGATTGGAGAGGTTCAGTGAGCAAATGAAGACCCTTTGAAGTCATATTGCATGGTACCCATTCCACGGGTTTCAACTACCCAGGTTTTAGGTATTCTTCCTTCAGCTAAAACATGCATGTGGAACCTAGAGTATGATCAACCATGTGATCGGGAGACGTGTTCAAATATGTCTCAGTTTTCCTCCCCTGGTACTCGGGTGCAACATTCCAGACGCTTTACAAACACTCTCCCGACTTGGAGAATCAGTCCCTTTAACCTCCTGTTTGGCCCAGTTTGCAATTTCTGCGGAAGATGAAAAGGAATAGCGAGAACCAATGAGAGACTAGCTGGAGGTGGCTGGACGGGCAAATTTAACTCTCATTTCCCACCAGGAAGAGGAAATAACCAAAGGCTCAGCGTGCCGTGCCAGAACCAGATTAGGGCCTGAAGCCATCCTGCGGTGTTGCGGCCAGGTCACAAGAAAGCGAGTTGAAGAAAGGAGCTCAGGGGCACTGTAATTCACAAACCTGCACAGTTATAAATGACAGCTATCATCCAAAAATAGACTGAAGTAAGGCTGCCAAGAGGACTTGAAAGCGGGGCAGAATTGCAGGAAACCGATTTCAGGAGGTAGACTGGAATTGCATTGAAAGCATAGGAAAAGAGGCAGAACGTCCACAATGATGCACTTGGCCAAAAAGGGCCTATGCGTTTTTCCCTGAATATATTCAGGAAAAAACGCATACGCCCTTTTTGGCCAACCAAGCAAGCTTGCAAAGGAAATCTGCACTACAATGAAGTCTCACTTCCCCCCGGTCAAAAGGGCCATCTGAAAAAAGTGTAAAATCCAGAAAGGCAGGACAGGCCATGGAGAACTGGGAGCCTTGTTATGCTGATGGGCGGGATGTAAATTGCCAACAGACACTCGGGAGAAGTGTATGGTGTTTCCTGATGCATCTAAGAAACAAAGCAACAGAGCCTAGGGCACTTCCACTTATGGTCCTATAGCTTAGGGAAATTAAAATCAAAAAGACACAGCCACCCCAAAGTTTGGGACGCCTCTGTTTACAAGAACCTCGTTTACAGTACAAGTTCAACATCGCAGAAAGTGAAAAATGGATAAAGAAGTTGTGGTATTCAATTACAAAGCAATATCACTCAGCACTGAAATCTATGTCATCAGGCCCTTAGCAGCACAATGAGTGGATTCAGATATGATGATTCTAACTGAAATAAGTCACACAGAAAAAGAAACATCATAAGATATCAGTAATACATGGAATGTAAACTTGGCTACACAGGAACTGAATTACAGAACAGAATAGTGTCTCAAATTTAGAAAACCAACTTATGCTTGCTTAAGGGGAAAGGTGAGTTGGGGTGCTGCATAAAACCAGAGATTGAAATGAGCACAGATAAAGTTCCTTAAGCCAAATATGGAATAGACAAGAGCTACTCCTTGCTCAACGAAATGGACTCAACACCCCATATTAAACGCCTAAGAATGTACCTGACTAGTAAGTATCTTAAAACCTATGGATTGCTATGTCTCCAAAAGAGAATCAAGCGTGTGTACAGGGGCATAAACGCAGCAGTGATAGGATTGGAGAGGTTCGGTGAGCAAATGAAGACCCTTTGAAGTCATATTGCATGGTACCCATTCCACGGGTCTCAACTCTCCAGGTTTAATGTATTCTTCCTTCAGCTAAAACATGCATGAGGAACCTAGAGTATGATCAACCATGTGATCGGGAGACGTGTTCAAATATGTCTCAGTTTTCGTACCCTGGTACTCGGGTGCAACATTCCAGACGCTTTACTAACACTCTCCCGACTTGGAGAGTCAGTCCCTTTAATCTCCTGTTTGGCCCAGTTTGCAATTTCAGCGGAAGATGAACAGGAATAGCGAGAACCAATGAGAGACTAGCTGGAGGTGTCTGGACGGGCAAATTTAACTCTCATTTCCCACCAGGAAGAGGAATTAACCAAAGGCTCAGCGTGCCGTGCCAGAACCAGATTAGGGCCTGAAGCCATCCTGCGGTGTTGCGGCCAGGTCACAAGAAAGCGAGTTGAAGAAAGGAGCTCAGGGGCACTGTAATTCACAAACCTGCAGAGTTATAAATGACAGCTATCGTCCAAAAATATACTGAAGGAAGGCTGCCAAGAGGACTTGAAAGCGGGGCAGAATTGCAGGAAACCGATTTCAGGAGGTAGACTGGAATTGCATTGAAAGCATAGGAAAAGAGGCAGAACGTCCACAATGATGCACTTGGCCAAAAAGGGCGTATGTGTTTTTTCCTGAATATATTCAGGAAAAAACGCATACGCCCTTTTTGGCCAACCAAGCAAGCTTGCAAAGGAAATCTGCACTACAATGAAGTCTCACTTCCCCCCGGTCAAAAGGGCCATCTGAAAAAAGTGTAAAATCCAGAAAGGCAGGACAGGCCATGGAGAACTGGGAGCCTTGTTATGCTGATGGGCGGGATGTAAATTGCCAACAGACACTCGGGAGAAGTGTATGGTGTTTCCTGAAACATCTAAAAAACAAAGCAACAGAGCCTAGGGCACTTCCACTTATGGTCCTATACCTTAGGGAAATTAAAATCAAAAAGACACAGCCACCCCAAAGTTTGGGACACCTCTGTTTACAAGAACCTCGTTTACAGTACAAGTTCAACATCGCAGAAATTGAAAAATGGATAAAGAAATTGTGGTATATACTTACAAAGCAATATCACTCAGCACTGAAATCTATGTCATCAGGCCCTTAGCAGCACAATGAGTGGATTCAGATATGATGATTCTAACTGAAATAAGTCACACAGAAAAAGAAACATCATAAGATATCAGTAATACACGGAATGTAAACTTGTCTACACGGGAACTGAATTAC
Organism: Grampus griseus; assembly: GCF_964374135.1. NCBI lineage: Eukaryota > Metazoa > Chordata > Mammalia > Artiodactyla > Delphinidae > Grampus > Grampus griseus. The sequence continues at coordinate 1,518,166 of NW_028133400.1, read as the reverse complement.
AGAACAGAACAGGGTCTCAAATTTAGAAAACCAACTTATGCTTGCTTAAGAGTAAAGGTGAGTTGGGGTGCTGCATAAAACCAGAGATTGAAAGGAGCACAGATAAAGTTCCTTAAGCCAAATATGGAATAGACAAGAGCTACTCCTTGCTCAACGAAATGGACTCAACACCCCATATTCAACGCCTAAGAATGTACCTGACAAGTAAGTATCTTAAAACCTATGGATTGCTATGTCTCCAAAAGAGAAACAAGCATGTGTACAGGGGCATAAACGCAGCAGTGATAGGATTGGAGAGGTTCGGTGGGCAAATGAAGACCCTTTGAAGTCATATTGCATGGTACCCATTCCACGGGTCTCAACTCTCCAGGTTTAAGGTATTCTTCCTTCAGCTAAAACATGCATGTGGAACCTAGAGTATGATCAACCATGTGATTGGGAGACGTGTTCAAATATGTCTCAGTTTTGGTACCCTGGTACTCGGGTGCAACATTCCAGATGCTTTACTAACACTCTCCCGACTTGGAGAGTCAGTCCCATTAAACTCCTGTTTGGCCCAGTTTGCAATTTCTGCGGAAGATGAACAGGAATAGCGAGAACCAATGAGAGACTAGCTGGAGGTGTCTGGACGGGCAAATTTAACTCTCATTTCCCACCAGGAAGAGGAATTAACCAAAGGCTCAGCGTGCCGTGCCGGAACCAGATTAGGGCCTGAAGCCATCTTGCGGTGTTGCGGCCAGGTCACAAGAAAGCGAGTTGAAGAAAGGAGCTCAGGGGCACTGTAATTCACAAACCTGCAGAGTTATAAATGACAGCTATCGTCCAAAAATATACTGAAGGAAGGCTGCCAAAAGGACTTGAAAGCGGGGCAGAATTGCAGGATACCGATTTCAGGAGGTAGACTGGAATTGCATTGAAAGCATAGGAAAAGAGGCAGAACGTCCACAATGATGCACTTGGCCAAAAAGGGCGTATGCGTTTTTTCCTGAATATATTCAGGAAAAAACGCTTACGCACTTTTTGGCCAAGCAAGCAACCTTGCAAAGGAAATCTGCACTACAATGAAGTCTCACCCCCAGTCAAAAGGGCTATCTGAAAAAAGTGTAAAATCCAGAAAGGCAGGACAGGCCATGGAGAACTGGGAGCCTTGTTATGCTGATGGGCGGGATGTAAATTGCCAACAGACACTCGGGAGAAGTGTATGGTGTTTCCTGAAACATCTATAAAACAAAGCAACAGAGCCTAGGGCACTTCCACTTATGGTCCTATAGCTTAGGGAAATTAAAATCAAAAAGACACAGCCACCCCAAAGTTTGGGACGCCTCTGTTTACAAGAACCTCGTTTACAGTACAAGTTCAACAATGCAGAAAGTAAAAAATGGATAAAGAACTTGTGGTACTTACGTACAATGCAGTATCACTCAGCAATCAAATCTATGTCATCAGGCCCGTAGCAGCATAATGAGTGGATTCAGGTACGATGATTCTAACTGAAATAAGTCACACAGAAAAAGAAACATCATAAGATATCAGTAATACACGGAATGTAAACTTGGCTACACAGGAACTGAATTCCAAAACAGAACAGGGTCTCAAATTTAGAAAACCAACTTATGCTTGCTTAAGGGAAAGGTGAGTTGGGGTGCTGCATAAAACCAGAGATTGAAATGAGCACAGATAAAGTTCCTTAAGCCAAATATGGAATAGACAAGAGCTACTCCTTGCTCAACGAAATGGACTCAACACCCAATATTAAACGCCTAAGAATGTACCTGACTAGTAAGTATCTTAAAACCTATGGATTGCTATGTCTCCATAAGAGAATCAAGCATGTGTACAGGGGCATAAACGCAGCAGTGATAGGATTGGAGAGGTTCGGTGAGCAAATGAAGACCCTTTGAAGTCATATTGCATGGTACCCATTCCACGGGTCTCAACTCTCCAGGTTTAAGGTATTCTTCCTTCAGCTAAAACATGCATGTGGAACCTAGAGTATGATCAACCATGTGATCGGGAGACGTGTTCAAATATGTCTCAGTTTTCGTACCCTGGTACTCGGGTGCAACATTCCAGACACTTTACTAACACTCTCCTGACTTGGAGAGTCAGTCCCTTTAACCTCCTGTTTGGCCCAGTTTGCAATTTATGTGGAAGATGAACAGGAATAGCGAGAACCAATGAGAGACTAGCTGGAGGTGTCTGGACGGGCAAATTTAACTCTCATTTCCCACCAGGAAGAGGAAATAACCAAAGGCTCAGCGTGCCGTGCCAGAACGAGATTAGGGCATGAAGAAATCCTGCGGTGTTGCGGCCAGCTCAAAAGAAAGCGAGTTGAAGAAAGGAGCTCAGGGGCACTGTAATTCACAAACCTGCAGAGTTATAAATGACAGCTATCGGCCAAAAATATACTGAAGTAAGGCTGCCAAGAGGACTTGAAAGCGGGGCAGAATTGCAGGAAACCGATTTCAGGAGGTAGACTGGAATTGCATTGAAAGCATAGGAAAAGAGGCAGAACGTCCACAATGATGCACTTGGCCAAAAAGGGCGTATGCGTTTTTTCCTGAATATATTCAGGAAAAAACGCATACGCCCTTTTTGGCCAACCAAGCAAGCTTGCAAAGGAAATGTGCACTACAATGAAGTCTCACTTCCCCCCGGTCAAAAGGGCCATCTGAAAAAAGTGTAAAATCCAGAAAGGCAGGACAGGCCATGGAGAACTGGGAGCCTTGTTATGCTGATGGGCGGGATGTAAATTGCCAACAGACACTCGGGAGAAGTGTATGGTGTTTCCTGAAACATCTAAGAAACAAAGCAACAGAGCCTAGGGCACTTCCACTTATGGTCCTATAGCTTAGGGAAATTAAAATCAAAAAGACACAGCCACCCCAAAGTTTGGGACGCCTCTGTTTACAAGAACCTCATTTACCGTACAAGTTCAATATCACAGAAAGTGAAAAATGGATAAAGAACTTGTGGTACTTACGTACAATGCAGTATCACTCAGCAATGAAATCTATGTCATCAGGCCCGTAGCAGCATAATGAGTGGATTCAGGTACGATGATTCTAACTGAAATAAGTCACACAGAAAAAGAAACATCATAAGATATCACTAATACACGGAATGTAAACTTGGCTACACAGGAACTGAATTCCAAAACAGAACAGGGTCTCAAATTTAGAAAACCAACTTATGCTTGCTTAAGGGGAAAGGTGAGTTGGGGTGCTGCATAAAACCAGAGATTGAAATGAGCACAGATAAAGTTCCTTAAGCCAAATATGGAATAGACAAGAGCTACTCCTTGCTCAACGAAATGGACTCAACACCCCATATTAAACGCCTAAGAATGTACCTGACTAGTAAGTATCTTAAAACCTATGGATTGCTATGTCTCCAAAAGAGAATCAAGCGTGTGTACAGGGGCATAAACGCAGCAGTGATAGGATTGGAGAGGTTCGGTGAGCAAATGAAGACCCTTTGAAGTCATATTGCATGGTACCCATTCCACGGGTCTCAACTCTCCAGGTTTAAGGTATTCTTCCTTCAGCTAAAACATGCATGAGGAACCTAGAGTATGATCAACCATGTGATCGGGAGACGTGTTCAAATATGTCTCAGTTTTCGTACCCTGGTACTCGGGTGCAACATTCCAGACGCTTTACTAACACTCTCCCGACTTGGAGAGTCAGTCCCTTTAATCTCCTGTTTGGCCCAGTTTGCAATTTCAGCGGAAGATGAACAGGAATAGCGAGAACCAATGAGAGACTAGCTGGAGGTGTCTGGACGGGCAAATTTAACTCTCATTTCCCACCAGGAAGAGGAATTAACCAAAGGCTCAGCGTGCCGTGCCAGAACCAGATTAGGGCCTGAAGCCATCCTGCGGTGTTGCGGCCAGGTCACAAGAAAGCGAGTTGAAGAAAGGAGCTCAGGGGCACTGTAATTCACAAACCTGCAGAGTTATAAATGACAGCTATCGTCCAAAAATATACTGAAGGAAGGCTGCCAAGAGGACTTGAAAGCGGGGCAGAATTGCAGGAAACCGATTTCAGGAGGTAGACTGGAATTGCATTGAAAGCATAGGAAAAGAGGCAGAACGTCCACAATGATGCACTTGGCCAAAAAGGGCGTATGTGTTTTTTCCTGAATATATTCAGGAAAAAACGCATACGCCCTTTTTGGCCAACCAAGCAAGCTTGCAAAGGAAATCTGCACTACAATGAAGTCTCACTTCCCCCCGGTCAAAAGGGCCATCTGAAAAAAGTGTAAAATCCAGAAAGGCAGGACAGGCCATGGAGAACTGGGAGCCTTGTTATGCTGATGGGCGGGATGTAAATTGCCAACAGACACTCGGGAGAAGTGTATGGTGTTTCCTGAAACATCTAAAAAACAAAGCAACAGAGCCTAGGGCACTTCCACTTATGGTCCTATAGCTTAGGGAAATTAAAATCAAAAAGACACAGCCACCCCAAAGTTTGGGACGCCTCTGTTTACAAGAACCTCGTTTACAGTACAAGTTCAACATCGCAGAAATTGAAAAATGGATAAAGAAGTTGTGGTATTTACTTACAAAGCAATATCACTCAGCACTGAAATCTATGTCATCAGGCCCTTAGCAGCACAATGAGTGGATTCAGATATGATGATTCTAACTGAAATAAGTCACACAGAAAAAGAAACATCATAAGATATCACTAATACACGGAATGTAAACTTGGCTACACAGGAACTGAATTACAGAACAGAAGAGTGTCTCAAATTTAGAAAACCAACTTATGCTTGCTTAAGGGGAAAGGTGAGTTGGGGTGCTGCATAAAACCAGAGATTGAAATGAGCACAGATAAAGTTCCTTAAGCCAAATATGGAATAGACAAGAGCTACTCCTTGCTCAACGAAATGGACTCAACACCCCAAATTAAACGCCTAAGAATGTACCTGACTAGTAAGTATCTTAAAACCTATGGATTGCTATGTCTCCATGGGAGAATCAAGCGTGTGTACAGGGGCATAAATGCAGCAGTGATATGATTGGAGAGGTTCGGTGAGCAAATGAAGACCCTTTGAAGTCATATTGCATGGTACCCATTCCACGGGTCTCAACTCTCCAGGTTTAAGGTATTCTTCCTTCAGCTAATACATGCATGTGGAACCCAGAGTATGATCAACCGTGTGAACGGGAGACGTGTTCAAATATGTCTCAGTTTTGGTACCCTGGTACTCGGGTGCAACATTCCAGACGCTTTACTAACACTCTCCCCACTTGGAGAGTCAGCGCCTTTAACCTCCTGTTTGGCCCAGTTTGCAATTTCTGCAGAAGATGAACAGGAATAGGGAGAACCAATGAGAGACTAGCTGGAGGTGTCTGGACGGGCAAATTTAACTCTCATTTCCCACCAGGAAGAGGAAATAACCAAAGGCTCAGCGTGCCATGCCTGAACCAGATTAGGGCCTGAAGCCATCCTGCGTTGTTGCGGTCAGCTCAAAAGAAAGCGAGTTGAAGAAAGGAGCTCAGGGGCACTGTAATTCACAAACCTGCAGAGTTATAAATGACAGCTATCGTCCAAAAATATACTGAAGTAAGGCTGCCAAGAGGACTTGAAAGCAGGGCAGAATTGCAGGAAACCGATTTCAGGAGGTAGACTGGAATTACATTGAAAGCATAGGAAAAGAGGCAGAACGTCCACAATGATGCACTTGGCCAAAAAGGGCATATGCGTTTTTTCCTGAATATATTCAGGAAAAAACGCATACGCACTTTTTGGCCAAAAAAGCAAGCTTGCAAAGGAAATCTGCACTACAATGAAGTCTCACTTCCCCCCGGTCAAAAGGGCCATCTGAAAAAAGTGTAAAATCCAGAAAGGCAGGACAGGCCATGGAGAACTGGGAGCCTTGTTATGCTGATGGGCGCGATGTAAATTGCCAACAGACACTCGGGAGAAGTGTATGGTGTTTCCTGGAACATCTAAAAAACAAAGCAACAGAGCCTAGGGCACATCCACTTATGGTCCTATAGCTTAGGGAAATTAAAATCAAAAAGACACAGCCACCCCAAAGTTTGGGACGCCTCTGTTTACAAGAACTTCGTTTACAGTACAAGTTCAACATCGCAGAAAGTGAAAAATGGATAAAGAAGTTGTGGTATTTACTTACAAAGCAATATCACTCAGCAATGAAATCTATGTCATCAGGCCCTTAGCAGCACAATGAGTGGATTCAGGTATGATGATACTAACTGAAATAAGTCACAAAGAAAAAGAAACATCATAAGTTATCAGTAATACACGGAATGTAAACTTGGCTACACAGGAACTGAATTCCAAAACAGAACAGGGTCTCAAATTTAGAAAACCAACTTATGCTTGCTTAAGGGGAAAGGTGAGTTGGGGTGCTGCATAAAACCAGAGATTGAAATGAGCACAGATAAAGTTCCTTAAGCCAAATATGAAATAGACAAGAGCTACTCCTTGCTCAACGAAATGGACTCAACACCGCATATTAAACGCCTAAGAATGTACCTGAGTAGTAAGTATCTTAAAACCTATGGATTGCTATGTCTCCAAAAGAGAATCAAGCATGTGTACGGGGCATAAACGCAGCAGTGATAGGATTGGAGAGGTTCGGTGAGCAAATGAAGACCCTTTGAAGTCATATTGCATGGTACCCATTCCACGGGTCTCAACTCTCCAGGTTTAAGGTATTCTTCCTTCAGCTAAAACATGCATGTGGAACCCAGAGTATGATCAACCGTGTGAACGGGAGACGTGTTCAAATATGTCTCAGTTTTCCTCCCCTGGTACTCGGGTGCAACATTCCAGACGCTTTACTAACACTCTCCCCACTTGGAGAGTCAGCGCCTTTAACCTCCTGTTTGGCCCAGTTTGCAATTTCTGCGGAAGATGAACAGGAATAGGGAGAACCAATGAGAGAGTAGCTGGAGGTGTCTGGACGGGCAAATTTAACTCTCATTTCCCACCAGGAAGAGGAATTAACCAAAGGCTCAGCGTGCCATGCCGGAACCAGATTAGGGCCTGAAGCCATCCTCCGGTGTTGCGGCCAGGTCACAAGAAAGCGAGTTGAAGAAAGGAGCTCAGGGGCACTGTAATTCACAAACCTGCAGAGATATAAATGACAGCTATCGTCCAAAAATATACTGAAGTAAGGCTGCCAAGAGGACTTGAAAGCAGGGCAGAATTGCAGGAAACCGATTTCAGGAGGTAGACTGGAATTGCATTGAAAGCATAGGAAAAGAGGCAGAACGTCCACAATGATGCACTTGGCCAAAAAGGGCGTATGCGTTTTTTCTCGAATATATTCAGGAAAAAACGCATACGCCCTTTTTGGCCAACCAAGCAAGCTTGCAAAGGAAATCTGCACTACAATGAAGTCTCACTTCCCCCCGGTCAAAAGGGCCATCTGAAAAAAGTGTAAAATCCAGAAAGGCAGGACAGGCCATGGAGAACTGGGAGCCTTGTTATGCTCATGGGCGGGATGTAAATTGCCTACAGACACTCGGGAGAAGTGTATGGTATTTCCTGAAGGAACTAAGAAACAAAGCATCAAAGCCTAGTGCACTTCCACTTATGGTCCTATAGCTTAGGGAAATTAAAATCAAAAAGACACAGCCACCCCAAAGTTTGGGACGCCTCTGTTTACAAGAACCTCGTTTACCGTACAAGTTCAATATCACAGAAAGTGAAAAATGGATAAAGAACTTGTGGTACTTACGTTCAATGCAGTATCACTCAGCAATGAAATCTATTTCATCAGGCCCGTAGCAGCATAATGAGTGGATTCAGGTACGATGATTCTAACTGAAATAAGTCACACAGAAAAAGAAACATCATCAGATATCACTAATACACGGAATGTAAACTTGGCTACACAGGAACTGAATTCCAAAACAGAACAGTGTCTCAAATTTAGAAAACCAACTTATGCTTGCTTAAGGGGAAAGGTGAGTTGGGGTGCTGCATAAAACCAGAGATTGAAATGAGCACAGATAAAGTTCCTTAAGCCAAATATGGAATAGACAAGAGCTACTCCTTGCTCAACGAAATGGACTCAACACCCCAAATTAAACGCCTAAGAATGTACCTGACTAGTAAGTATCTTAAAACCTATGGATTGCTATGTCTCCATAAGAGAATCAAGCGTGTGTACAGGGGCATAAATGCAGCAGTGATAGGATTGGAGAGGTTCGGTGAGCAAATGAAGACCCTTTGAAGTCATATTGCATGGTACCCATTCCACGGGTCTCAACTCTCCAGGTTTAAGGTATTCTTCCTTCAGCTAAAACATGCATGTGGAACCCAGAGTATGATCAACCGTGTGAACAGGAGACGTGTTCAAATATGTCTCAGTTTTCCTCCCCGGTACTCGGGTGCAACATTCCAGACGCTTTACTAACACTCTCCTGACTTGGAGAGTCAGCGCCTTTAACCTCCTGTTTGGCCCAGTTTGCAATTTCTGTGGAAGATGAACAGGAATAGGGAGAACCAATGAGAGACTAGCTGGAGGTGTCTGGACGGGCAAATTTAACTCTCATTTCCCACCAGGAAGAGGAAATAACCAAAGGCTCAGTGTGCCGTGCCGGAACCAGATTAGGGCCTGAAGCCATCCTGCGGTGTTGCGGCCAGTTCACAAGAAAGCGAGTTGAAGAAAGGAGCTCAGGGGCACTGTAATTCACAAATCTGCAGAGTTATAAATGACAGCTATCGTCCAAAAATAGACTGAAGTAAGGCTGCCAAGAGGACTTGAAAGCGGGGCAGAATTGCAGGAAACCGATTTCAGGAGGTAGACTGGAATTGCATTGAAAGCATAGGAAAAGAGGCAGAACGTCCACAATGATGCACTTGGCCAAAAAGGGCGTATGCGTTTTTTCCTGAATATATTCAGGAAAAAACGCATACGCCCTTTTTGGCCAACCAAGCAAGCTTGCAAAGGAAATCTGCACTACAATGAAGTCTCACTTCCCCCCGGTCAAAAGGGCCATCTGAAAAAAGTGTAAAATCCAGAAAGGCAGGACAGGCCATGGAGAACTGGGAGCCTTGTTATGCTGATGGGCGGGATGTAAATTGCCAACAGACACTCGGGAGAAGTGTATGGTGTTTCCTGAAACATCTAAAAAACAAAGCAACAGAGCCTAGGGCACTTCCACTTATGGTCCTATAGCTTAGGGAAATTAAAATCAAAAAGACACAGCCACCCCAAAGTTTGGGACACCTCTGTTTACAAGAACCTCTTTTACCGTACAAGTTCAATATCACAGAAAGTGAAAAATGGATAAAGAACTTGTGGTACTTACGTACAATGCAGTATCACTCAGCAATGAAATCTATGTCATCAGGCCCGTAGCAGCATAATGAGTGGATTCAGGTACGATGATTCTAACTGAAATAAGTCACACAGAAAAAGAAACATCATAAGATATCACTAATACACGGAATGTAAACTTGGCTACACAGGAAATGAATTCCAAAACAGAACAGGGTCTCAAATTTAGAAAACCAACTTATGCTTGCTTAAGGGGAAAGGTGAGTTGGGGTGCTGCATAAAACCAGAGATTGAAATGAGCACAGATAAAGTTCCTTAAGCCAAATATGGAATAGACAAGAGCTACTCCTTGCTCAACGAAATGGACACAACACCGCATATTAAACACCTAAGAATGTACCTGACTAGTAAGTATCTTAAAACCTATGGATTGCTATGTCTGCAAAAGAGAATCAAGCGTGTGTACAGGGGCATAAACGCAGCAGTGATAGGATTGGAGAGGTTCGGTGAGCAAATGAAGACCCTTTGAAGTCATATTGCATGGTACCCATTCCACGGGTCTAAACTCTCCAGGTTTAAGGTATTCTTCCTTCAGCTAAATCATGCACGTGGAACCCAGAGTATGATCAATCGTGTGAACGGGAGACGTGTTCATATGTGTCTCAGTTTTACTCCCCTGGTACTCGGGTGCAACATTCCAGACGCTTTACTAACACTCTCCCCACTTGGAGAGTCAGCGCCTTTAACCTCCTGTTTGGCCCAGTTTGCAATTTCTGTGGAATATGAACAGGAATAGGGAGAACCAACGAGAGACTAGCTTGAGGTGTCTGGACGGGCAAATTTAACTCTCATTTCCCACCAGGAAGAGGAATTAACCAAAGGCCCAGCGTGCCTTGCCGGAACCAGATTAGGGCCTGAAGCCATCCTGCGGTGTTGAGGCCAGCTCACAAGAAAGCGAGTTGAAGAAAGGAGCTCAGGGGCACTGTAATTCACAAATCTGCAGAGTTATAAATGACAGCTATCATCCAAAAATATACTGAAGTAAGGCTGCCAAGAGGACTTGAAAGCGGGGCAGAATTGCAGGAAACCGATTTCAGGAGGTAGACTGGAATTGCATTGAAAGCATAGGAAAAGAGGCAGAACGTCCACAATGATGCACTTGGCCAAAAAGGGCGTATGCGTTTTTTCCTGAATATATTCAGGAAAAAACGCATACGCCCATTTTGGCCAACCAAGCAAGCTTGCAAAGGAAATCTGCACTACAATGAAGTCTCACTTCCCCCCGGTCAAAAGGGCCATCTGAAAAAAGTGTAAAATCCAGAAAGGCAGGACAGGCCATGGAGAACTGGGAGCCTTGTTATGCTGATGGGAGGGATGTAAATTGCCAACAGACACTCCGGAGAAGTGTATGGTGTTTCCTGAAACATCTACAAAACAAAGCAACAGAGCCTAGGGCACTTCCACTTATGGTCCTATAGCTTAGGGAAATTAAAATCAAAAAGACACAGCCACCCCAATGTTTGGGACGCCTCTGTTTACAAGATCCTTGTTTACAGTACATGTTCAACATCGCAGAAAGTGAAAAATGGATAAAGAAGTTGTATTTACTTACAAAGCAATATCACTCAGCAATGAAATCTATGTCATCAGGCCCATAGCAGCACAATGAGTGGATTCAGGTATGATGATTCTAACTGAAATAAGTCACACAGAAAAAGAAACATCATAAGATATCAGTAATACACGGAATGTAAGCTTGGCTACACAGGAACTGAATTACAGAACAGAACAGGGTCTCAAATTTAGAAAACCAACTTCTGCTTGCTTAAGGGGAAAGGTGAGTTGGGGTTCTGCATAAAACCAGAGATTGAAATGAGCACAGATAAAGTTCCTGAAGCCAAATACGGAATAGACAAGAGCTACTCCTTGCTCAAAGAAATGGACTCAACACCGCATATTAAACGCCTAAGAATGTACCTGACTAGTAAGTATCTTAAAACCTATGGATTGCTATGTCTCTGAAAGAGAATCAAGCATGTGTACAGGGGCATAAACGCAGCAGTGATAGGACTGGTGAGGTTCGATGAGCAAATGAAGACCCTTTGAAGTCATATTGCATGGTACCCATTCCACGGGTTTCAACTACCCAGGTTTAAGTTATTCTTCATTCAGCTAAAACATGCATGTGGAACCTAGAGTATGATCAACCATGTGATCGGTAGACGTGTTCAAATATGTCTCAGTTTTCGTCCCCTGGTACTCGGGTGCAACATTCCAGACGCTTTACTAACACTCTCCCCACTTGGAGAGTCAGCACCTTTAACCTCCTGTTTGGCCCAGTTTGCAATTTCTGCAGAAGATGAACAGGAATAGGGAGAACCAATGAGAGACTAGCTGGAGGTGTCTGGACGGGCAAATTTAACTCTCATTTCCCACCAGGAAGAGGAAATAACCAATGGCTCAGCATGCCGTGCCGGAACCAGATTAGGGCCTGAAGCCATCCTGCGGTGTTGTGACCAGCTCAAAAGAAAGCGAGTTGAAGAAAGGAGCTCAGGGGCACTGTAATGCACAAACCTGCAGAGTTATAAATGACAGCTATCGTCCAAAAATATACTGAAGTAAGGCTGCCAAGAGGACTTGAAAGCGGGGCAGAATTGCAGGAAACCGATTTCAGGAGGTAGACTGGAATTGCATTGAAAGCATCGGCAAAGAGGCAGAACGTCCACAATGATGCACTTGGCCAAAAAGGGCGTATGCGTTTTTTCCTGAATATATTCAGGAAAAAACACATACGCACTTTTTGGCCAACCAAGCAAACTTGCAAAGGAAATCTGCACTACAATGAAGTCTCACTTCACCCCGGTCAAAAGGGCCATCTGAAAAAAGTGTAAAATCCAGAAAGGCAGGACAGGCCATGGAGAACTGGGAGCCTTGTTATGCTGATGGGCGGGATGTAAATTGCCAACAGACACTCGGGAGAAGTGTATGGTATTTCCTGAAGGAACTAAGAAACAAAGCATCAAAGCCTAGTGCACTTCCACTTATGGTCCTATAGCTTAGGGAAATTAAAATCAAAAAGACACAGCCACCCCAAAGTTTGGGACGCCTCTGTTTACAAGAACCTCGTTTACCGTACAAGTTCAATATCACAGAAAGTGAAAAATGGATAAAGAACTTGTGGTACTTACGTTCAATGCAGTATCACTCAGCAATGAAATCTATTTCATCAGGCCCGTAGCAGCATAATGAGTGGATTCAGGTACGATGATTCTAACTGAAATAAGTCACACAGAAAAAGAAACATCATCAGATATCACTAATACACGGAATGTAAACTTGGCTACACAGGAACTGAATTCCAAAACAGAACAGTGTCTCAAATTTAGAAAACCAACTTATGCTTGCTTAAGGGGAAAGGTGAGTTGGGGTGCTGCATAAAACCAGAGATTGAAATGAGCACAGATAAAGTTCCTTAAGCCAAATATGGAATAGACAAGAGCTACTCCTTGCTCAACGAAATGGACTCAACACCCCAAATTAAACGCCTAAGAATGTACCTGACTAGTAAGTATCTTAAAACCTATGGATTGCTATGTCTCCATAAGAGAATCAAGCGTGTGCACAGGGGCATAAATGCAGTAGTGATAGGATTGGAGAGGTTCGGTGAGCAAATGAAGACCATTTGAAGTCATATTGCATGGTACCCATTCCACGGGTCTCAACTCTCCAGGTTACGGTATTCTTCCTTCAGCTAAAACATGCATGTGGAACCCAGAGTATGATCAACCGTGTGAACAGGAGACGTGTTCAAATATGTCTCAGTTTTCCTCCCCGGTACTCGGGTGCAACATTCCAGACGCTTTACTAACACTCTCCCGACTTGGAGAGTCAGCGCCTTTAACCTCCTGTTTGGCCCAGTTTGCAATTTCTGTGGAAGATGAACAGGAATAGGGAGAACCAATGAGAGACTAGCTGGAGGTGTCTGGACGGGCAAATTTAACTCTCATTTCCCACCAGGAAGAGGAAATAACCAAAGGCTCAGTGTGCCGTGCCGGAACCAGATTAGGGCCTGAAGCCATCCTGCGGTGTTGCGGCCAGGTCACAAGAAAGCGAGTTGAAGAAAGGAGCTCAGGGGCACTGTAATTCACAAATCTGCAGAGTTATAAATGACAGCTATCGTCCAAAAATATACTGAAGTAAGGCTGCCAAGAGGACTTGAAAGCGGGACAGAATTGCAGGAAACCGATTTCAGGAGGTAGACTGGAATTGCATTGAAAGCATAGGAAAAGAGGCAGAACGTCCACAATGATGCACTTGGCCAAAAAGGGCGTATGCGTTTTTTCCTGAATATATTCAGGAAAAAACGCATACGCCCTTTTTGGCCAACCAAGCAAGCTTGCAAAGGAAATCTGCACTACAATGAAGTCTCACTTCCCCCCGGTCAAAAGGGCCATCTGAAAAAAGTGTAAAATCCAGAAAGGCAGGACAGGCCATGGAGAACTGGGAGCCTTGTTATGCTGATGGGCGGGATGTAAATTGCCAACAGACACTCGGGAGAAGTGTATGGTGTTTCCTGAAACATCTACAAAACAAAGCAACAGAGCCTAGGGCACTTCCACTTATGGTCCTATAGCTTAGGGAAATTAAAATCAAAAAGACACAGCCACCCCAAAGTTTGGGACGCCTCTGTTTACAAGAACCTCGTTTACAGTAGAAGTTCAACATCGCAGAAATTGAAAAATGGATAAATAAGTTGTGGTATTTACTTACAAAGCAATATCACTCAGCACTGAAATCTATGTCATCAGGCCCTTAGCAGCACAATGAGTGGATTCAGATATGATGATTCTAACTGAAATAAGTCACACAGAAAAAGAAACATCATAAGATATCACTAATACACGGAATGTAAACTTGGCTACACAGGAACTGAATTACAGAACAGAACAGGGTCTCAAATTTAGAAAACCAACTTATGCTTGCTTAAGGGGAAAGGTGAGTTGGGGTGCTGCATAAAACCAGAGATTGAAATGAGCACAGATAAAGTTCCTTAAGCCAAATATGGAATACACAAGAGCTACTCCTTGCTCAACGAAATGGACTCAACACCCCAAATTAAACGCCTAAGAATGTACCTGACTAGTAAGTATCTTGAAACCTATGGATTGCTATGTCTCCGAAAGAGAATCAAGCATGTGTACAGGGGCATAAACGCAGCAGTGATAGGATTGGAGAGGTTCGGTGAGCAAATGAAGACCCTTTGAAGTCATATTGCATGGTACCCATTCCACGGGTTTCAACTACCCAGGTTTAAGGTATTCTTCCTTCAGCTAAAACATGCATGTGGAACCTAGAGTATGATCAACCATGTGATCGGGAGACGTGTTCAAATATGTCTCAGTTTTCGTACCCTGGTACTCGGGTGCAACATTCCAGATGCTTTACTAACACTCTCCCAACTTGGAGAGTCAGTCCCTTTAACCTCCTATTTGGCCCAGTTTGCAATTTCTGCGGAAGATGAACAGGAATAGGGAGAACCAATGAGAGACTAGCTGGAGGTGTCTGGACGGGCAAATTTAACTCTCATTTCCCACCAGGAAGAGGAATTAACCAAAGGCTCAGCGTGCCGTGCCGGAACCAGATTAGGGCCTGAAGCCATCCTGCGGTGTTGCGGCCAGGTCACAAGAAAGCGAGTTGAAGAAAGGAGCTCAGGGGCATTGTAATTCACAAACCTGCAGAGTTATAAATGACAACTATCGTCCAAAAATATACTGAAGTAAGGCTGCCAAGAGGACTTGAAAGTGGGGCAGAATTGCAGGAAACCGATTTCAGGAGGTACACTGGAATTGCATTGAAAACATAGGAAAAGAGGCAGAACGTCCACAATGATGCACTTGGCCAAAAAGGGCGTATGCGTTTTTTCCTGAATATATTCAGGAAAAAACGCATACGCCCTTTTTGGCCAATCAAGCAAACTTGCAAAGGAAATCTGCACTACAATGAAGTCTCACTTCCCCCAGGTCAAAAGGGCCATCTGAAAAAAGTGTAAAATCCAGAAAGGCAGGACAGGCCATGGAGAACTGGGAGCCTTGTTATGCTGATGGGCGGGATGTAAATTGCCAACAGACACTCGGGAGAAGTGTATGGTGTTTCCTGAAACATCTAAAAAACAAAGCAACAGAGCCTAGGGCACTTCCACTTATGGTCCTATAGCTTAGGGAAATTAAAATCAAAAAGACACAGCCACCCCAAAGTTTGGGACGGCTCTGTTTACAAGAACCTCGTTTACAATACAAGTTCAACATCGCAGAAAGTGAAAAACGGATAAAGAAGTTGTGGTATTTACTTACAAAGCAATATCACTCAGCAATGAAATCTATGTCATCAGGCCCTTAGCAGCACAATGAGTGGATTGAGGTATGATGATTCTAACTGAAATAAGTCACACAGAAAAAGAAACATCATAAGATATCAGTAATACACGGAATGTAAACTTGGCTACACAGGAACTGAATTACAGAACAGAACAGGGTCTCAAATTTAGAAAACCAACTTATGCTTGCTTAAGGGGAAAGGTGTGTTGGGGTGCTGCATAAAACCAGAGATTGAAATGAGCACAGATAAAGTTCCTTAAGCCAAATATGGAATAGACAAGAGCTACTCCTTGCTCAACGAAATGGACTCAACACCCCATATTAAACGCCTAAGAATGTACCTGACTAGTAAGTATCTTAAAACCTATGGATTGCTATGTCTCCAAAAGAGAGTCAAGCGAGTGTACAGGGGCATAAACGCAGAAGTGATAGGATTGGAGAGGTTCGGTGAGCAAATGAAGACCCTTTGAAGTCATATTGCATGGTACCCATTCCACGGGTTTCAACCACCCAGTTTTAAGGTATTCTTCCTTCAGCTAAAACATGCATGTGGAACCTATAGTATGATCATCCGTGTGATCGGGAGACGTGTTCAAATATGTCTCAGTTTTCGTACCCTGGTACTCGGGTGCAACATTCCAGACGCTTTACTAACACTCTCCCGACTTGGAGAGTAAGTCCCTTTAACCTCCTGCTTGGCCCAGTTTGCAATTTCTGCAGAAGATGAACAGGAATAGCGAGAACCAATGAGAGACTAGCTGGAGGTGTCTGGACGGGCAAATTTAACTCTCGTTTCCCACCAAGAAGAGGAATTAACCAAAGGCTCAGCGTGCCGTGCCGGAACCAGATTAGGGCCTGAAGCCATCCTGCGGTGTTGCGGCCAGCTCACAAGAAAGCGAGTTGAAGAAAGGAGCTCAGGGGCACTGTAATTCTCAAACCTGCAGAGTTATAAATGACAGCTATCGTCCAAAAATATACTGAAGTAAGGCTGCCAAGAGGACTTGAAAGCGGGGCAGAATTGCAGGAAACCGATTTCAGGAGGTAGAGTGGAATTGCATTGAAAGCATAGGAAAAGAGGCAGAACGTCCACAATGATGCACTTGGCCAAAAAGGGCATATGCGTTTTTTCCTGAATATATTCAGGAAAAAACGCATACGCCCTTTTTGGCCAACCAAGCAAGCTTGCAAAGGAAATCTGCACTACAATGAAGTCTCACTTCCCCCCGGTCAAAAGGGCCATCTGAAAAAAGTGTAAAATCCAGAAAGGCAGGAGAGGCCATGAAGAACTGGGAGCCTTGTTATGCTGATGGGCGCGATGTAAATTGCCAACAGACACTAGGGAGGAGTGTATGGTGTTTCCTGATGCATCTAAGAAACAAAGCAACAGAGCCTAGGGCACTTCCACTTATGGTCCTATAGCTTAGGGAAATTAAAATCAAAAAGACACAGCCACCCCGAAGTTTGGAACGGCTCTGTTTACAAGAACCTCGTTTACAGTACAAGTTCAACATCACAGAAATTGAAAAATGGATAAAGAAGTTGTGGTATTTACTTACAAAGCAATATCACTCAGCAATGAAATCTATGTCATTAGGCCCTTAGCAGCACAATGAGTGGATTCAGGTATGATGATTCTAACTGAAATAAGTCACACAGAAAAAGAAACATCATAAGATATCAGTAATACACGGAATGTAAACTTGGCTACACAGGAACTGAATTACAGAACAGAACAGGGTCTCAAATTTAGAAAACCAACTTATGCTTGCTTAAGGGGAAAGGTGAGTTGGGGTACTGCATAAAACCAGAGAATGAAATGAGCAGAGATAAAGTTCCTTAAGCCAAATATGGAATAGACAAGAGCTACTCCTTGCTCAACGAAATGGACTCAACACCGCATATTAAACGCCTAAGAATGTACCTGACTAGTAAGTATCTTAAAACCTATGGATTACTATGTCTGCGAAAGAGAATCAAGCATGTGTGCAGGGGCATAAACGCAGCAGTGATAGGATTGGAGAGGTTCGGTGAGCAAATGAAGACCCTTTGAGGTCGTATTGGATGGTACCCATTCCACGGGTTTCAAGTACCCAGGTTTAAGGTATTCTTCCTTCAGCTAAAACATGCATGTGGAACCCAGAGTATGATCAACCGTGTGAACGGGAGACGTGTTCAAATATGTCTCAGTTTTCCTCCCCTGGTACTCGGGTGCAACATTCCAGACGCTTTACTAACACTCTCCCCACTTGGAGAGTCAGCGCCTTTAACCTCCTGTTTGGCCCAGTTTGCAATTTCTGCGGAAGATGAACACTAATAGCGAGAACCAATGAGAGACTAGCTGGAGGTGTCTGGACGGGCAAATTTCACTCTCATTTCCCACCAGGAAGAGGAAATAACCAAAGTCTCAGCGTGCCGTGCCGGAACAAGATTAGGGCCTGAAGCCATCCGGCGGTGTTGCGGCCAGCTCACAAGAAAGCGAGTTGAAGAAAGGAGCTCAGGGGCACTGTAATTCTCAAACATGCACAGTTATAAATGACAGCTATCGTCCAAAAATATACTGAAGTAAGGCTGCCAAGAGGACTTGAAAGCGGGGCAGAATTGCAGGAAACCGATTTCAGGAGGTAGACTGGAATTGCATTGAAAGCATAGGAAAAGAGGCAGAACGTCCACAATGATGCACTTGGCCAAAAAGGACATATGCGTTTTTTCTGAATATATTCAGGAAAAAACGCATACGCCCTTTTTGGCCAACCAAGCAAGCTTGCAAAGGAAATCTGCACTACAATGAAGTCTCACTTCCCCCCGGTCAAAAGGGCCATCTGAAAAAAGTGTAAAATCCAGAAAGGCAGGAGAGGCCATGAAGAACTGGGAGCCTTGTTATGCTGATGGGCGGGATGTAAATTGCCAACAGCCAATCGGGAGAAGTGTATGGTGTTTCCTGAAACATTTAAAAAACAAAGCAACAGAGCCTAGGGCACTTCCACTTATGGTCCTATAGCTTAGGGAAATTAAACTCAATAAGACACAGCCACCCCGAAGTTTGGAACGGCTCTGTTTACAAGAACCTCGTTTACAGTACAAGTTCAACATCACAGAAAGTGAAAAATGGATAAAGAAGTTGTGGTATTTACTTACAAAGCAATATCACTCAGCAATGAAATCTATGTCATCAGGCCCTTAGCAGCACAATGAGTGGATTCAGGTATGATGATTCTAACTGAAATAAGTCACACAGAAAAAGAAACATCATAAGATATCAGTAATACACGGAATGTAAACTTGGCTACACAGGAACTGAATTACAGAACAGAACAGGGTCTCAAATTTAGAAAACCAACTTATGCTTGCTTAAGGGGAAAGGTGAGTTGAGGTGCTTCATAAAACCAGAGAATGAAATGAGCACAGATAAAGTTCCTTAAGCCAAATATGGAATAGACAAGAGCTACTCCTTGCTCAACGAAATGGACTCAACACCGCATATTAAACGCCTAAGAATGTACCTGACTAGTAAGTATCTTAAAACCTATGGATTACTATGTCTGCGAAAGAGAATCAAGCATGTGTGCAAGGGCATAAACGCAGCAGTGATAGGATTGGAGAGGTTCGGTGAGCAAATGAAGACCCTTTGAATTCATATTGCATGGTACCCATTCCACGGGTTTCAAGTACCCAGGTTTAAGGTATTCTTCCTTCAGCTAAAACATGCATGTGGAACCCAGAGTATGATCAACCGTGTGAACGGGAGACGTGTTCAAATATGTCTCAGTTTTCATCCCCTGGTACTCGGGTGCAACATTCCAGACGCTTTACTAACACTCTCCCCACTTGGAGAGTCAGCGCCTTTAACCTCCTGTTTGGCCCAGTTTGCAATTTCTGCGGAAGATGAACAGGAATAGCGAGAACCAATGAGAGACTAGCTGGAGGTGTCTGGACGGGCAAATTTAACTCTCATTTCCCACCAGGAAGGGGAATTAACCAAAGGCTCAGCGTGCCGTGCCGGAACCAGATTAGGGCCTGAAGCCATCCTGCGGTGTTGCGGCCAGCTCACAAGAAAGCGAGTTGAAGAAAGGAGCTCAGGGGCACTGTAATTCTCAAACCTGCAGAGTTATAAATGACAGCTATCGTCCAAAAATATACTGAAGTAAGGCTGCCAAGAGGACTTGAAAGCGGGGCAGAATTGCAGGAAACCGATTTCAGGAGGTAGAGTGGAATTGCATTGAAAGCATAGGAAAAGAGGCAGAACGTCCACAATGATGCACTTGGCCAAAAAGGGCGTATGCGTTTTTTCCTGAATATATTCAGGAAAAAACGCATACGCCCTTTTTGGCCAACCAAGCAAGCTTGCAAAGGAAATCTGCACTACAATGAAGTCTCACTTCCCCCCGGTCAAAAGGGCCATCTGAAAAAAGTGTAAAATCCAGAAAGGCAGGAGAGGCCATGAAGAACTGGGAGCCTTGTTATGCTGATGGGCGCGATGTAAATTGCCAACAGACACTAGGGAGGAGTGTATGGTGTTTCCTGATGCATCTAAGAAACAAAGCAACAGAGCCTAGGGCACTTCCACTTATGGTCCTATAGCTTAGGGAAATTAAAATCAAAAAGACACAGCCACCCCGAAGTTTGGAACGGCTCTGTTTACAAGAACCTCGTTTACAGTACAAGTTCAACATCACAGAAATTGAAAAATGGATAAAGAAGTTGTGGTATTTACTTACAAAGCAATATCACTCAGCAATGAAATCTATGTCATTAGGCCCTTAGCAGCACAATGAGTGGATTCAGGTATGATGATTCTAACTGAAATAAGTCACACAGAAAAAGAAACATCATAAGATATCAGTAATACACGGAATGTAAACTTGGCTACACAGGAACTGAATTACAGAACAGAACAGGGTCTCAAATTTAGAAAACCAACTTATGCTTGCTTAAGGGGAAAGGTGAGTTGGGGTACTGCATAAAACCAGAGAATGAAATGAGCAGAGATAAAGTTCCTTAAGCCAAATATGGAATAGACAAGAGCTACTCCTTGCTCAACGAAATGGACTCAACACCGCATATTAAACGCCTAAGAATGTACCTGACTAGTAAGTATCTTAAAACCTATGGATTACTATGTCTGCGAAAGAGAATCAAGCATGTGTGCAGGGGCATAAACGCAGCAGTGATAGGATTGGAGAGGTTCGGTTAGCAAATGAAGACCCTTTGAGGTCGTATTGCATGGTACCCATTCCACGGGTTTCAAGTACCCAGGTTTAAGGTATTCTTCCTTCAGCTAAAACATGCATGTGGAACCCAGAGTATGATCAACCGTGTGAACGGGAGACGTGTTCAAATATGTCTCAGTTTTCCTCCCCTGGTACTCGGGTGCAACATTCCAGACGCTTTACTAACACTCTCCCCACTTGGAGAGTCAGCGCCTTTAACCTCCTGTTTGGCCCAGTTTGCAATTTCTGCGGAAGATGAACACTAATAGCGAGAACCAATGAGAGACTAGCTGGAGGTGTCTGGACGGGCAAATTTCACTCTCATTTCCCACCAGGAAGAGGAAATAACCAAAGTCTCAGCGTGCCGTGCCGGAACAAGATTAGGGCCTGAAGCCATCCGGCGGTGTTGCGGCCAGCTCACAAGAAAGCGAGTTGAAGAAAGGAGCTCAGGGGCACTGTAATTCTCAAACATGCACAGTTATAAATGACAGCTATCGTCCAAAAATATACTGAAGTAAGGCTGCCAAGAGGACTTGAAAGCGGGGCAGAATTGCAGGAAACCGATTTCAGGAGGTAGAGTGGAATTGCACTGAAAGCATAGGAAAAGAGGCAGAACGTCCACAATGATGCACTTGGCCAAAAAGGGCGTATGCGTTTTTTCTGAATATATTCAGGAAAAAACGCATACGCCCTTTTTGGCCAACCAAGCAAGCTTGCAAAGGAAATCTGCACTACAATGAAATCTCACTTCCCCCCGGTCAAAAGGGCCATCTGAAAAAAGTGTAAAATCCAGAAAGGCAGGAGAGGCCATGAAGAACTGGGAGCCTTGTTATGCTGATGGGCGGGATGTAAATTGCCAACAGCCAATCGGGAGAAGTGTATGGTGTTTCCTGAAACATCTAAAAAACAAAGCAACAGAGCCTAGGGCACTTCCACTTATGGTCCTATAGCTTAGGGAAATTAAAATCAAAAAGACACAGCCACCCCGAAGTTTGGAACGGCTCTGTTTACAAGAACCTCGTTTACAGTACAAGTTCAACATCACAGAAAGTGAAAAATGGATAAAGAAGTTGTGGTATTTACTTACAAAGCAATATCACTCAGCAATGATATCTATGTCATCAGGCCCTTAGCAGCACAATGAGTGGATTCAGGTATGATGATTCTAACTGAAATAAGTCACACAGAAAAAGAAACATCATAAGATATCAGTAATACACGGAATGTAAACTTGGCTACACAGGAACTGAATTACAGAACAGAACAGGGTCTCAAATTTAGAAAACCAACTTATGCTTGCTTAAGGGGAAAGGTGAGTTGAGGTGCTGCATAAAACCAGAGAATGAAATGAGCACAGATAAAGTTCCTTAAGCCAAATATGGAATAGACAAGAGCTACTCCTTGCTCAACGAAATGGACTCAACACCGCATATTAAACGCCTAAGAATGTACCTGACTAGTAAGTATCTTAAAACCTATGGATTACTATGTCTGCGAAAGAGAATCAAGCATGTGTGCAAGGGCATAAACGCAGCAGTGATAGGATTGGAGAGGTTCGGTGAGCAAATGAAGACCCTTTGAAGTCATATTGCATGGTACCCATTCCACGGGTTTCAAGTACCCGGGTTTAAGGTATTCTTCCTTCAGCTAAAACATGCATGTGGAACCCAGAGTATGATCAACCGTGTGAACGGGAGACGTGTTCAAATATGTCTCAGTTTTCCTCCCCTGGTACTCGGGTGCAACATTCCAGACGCTTTACTAACACTCTCCCCACTTGGAGAGTCAGCGCCTTTAACCTCCTGTTTGGCCCAGTTTGCAATTTCTGCGGAAGATGAACAGGAATAGCGAGAACCAATGAGAGACTAGCTGGAGGTGTCTGGACGGGCAAATTTAACTCTCATTTCCCACCAGGAAGGGGAATTAACCAAAGGCTCAGCGTGCCGTGCCGGAACCAGATTAGGGCCTGAAGCCATCCTGCGGTGTTGCGGCCAGCTCACAAGAAAGCGAGTTGAAGAAAGGAGCTCAGGGGCATTGTAATTCTCAAACCTGCAGAGTTATAAATGACAGCTATCGTCCAAAAATATACTGAAGTAAGGCTGCCAAGAGGACTTGAAAGCGGGGCAGAATTGCAGGAAACCGATTTCAGGAGTTAGAGTGGAATTGCACTGAAAGCATAGGAAAAGAGGCAGAACGTCCACAATGATGCACTTGGCCAAAAAGGGCGTATGCGTTTTTTCCTGAATATATTCAGGAGAAAACGCATACGCACTTTTTGGCCAACCAAGCAAGCTTGCAAAGGAAATCTGCACTACAATGAAGTCTCACTTCCCCCCGTCAAAAGGGCCATCTGGAAAAAGTGTAAAATCCAGAAAGGCAGGACAAGCCATGGAGAACTGGGAGCCTTGTTATGCTGACGGGCGGGATGTAAATTGCCAACAGACACTCGGGAGAAGTGTATGGTGTTTCCTGAAACATCTAAAAAACAAAGCAACAGAGCCTAGGGCACTTCCACTTATGGTCCTATAGCTTAGGGAAATTAAAATCAAAAAGACACAGCCACCCCAATGTTTGGGACGCCTCTGTTTACAAGAACCTCGTTTACCGTACAAGTTCAACATCGCAGAAAGTGAAAAATGGATAAAGAAGATGTGGTATTTACTTACAAAGCAATATCACTCAGCAATGAAATCTATGTCATCAGGCCCTTAGCAGCACAATGAGTGGATTCAGGTATGATGATTCTAACTGAAATAAGTCACACAGAAAAAGAAACATCATAAGATATCAGTAATACACGGAATGTAAACTTGGCTACACAGGAACTGAATTCCAAAACAGAACAGGGTCTCAAATTTAGAAAACCAACTTATGCTTGCTTAAGGGGAAAGGTGAGTTGGGGTGCTGCATAAAACCAGAGATTGAAATGAGCACAGATAAAGTTCCTTAAGCCAAATATGGAATAGACAAGAGCTACTCCTTGCTCAACGAAATGGACTCAACACCCCATATTAAACGCCTAAGAATGTACCTGACTAGTAAGTATCTTAAAACCTATGGATTGCTATGTCTCCAAAAGAGAATCAAGCATGTGTACAGGGGCATAAATGCAGCAGTGATAGGATTGGAGAGGTTCGGTGAGCAAATGAAGACCCTTTGAAGTCATATTGCATGGTACCCATTCCACGGGTCTCAACTCTCCAGGTTTAAGGTATTCTTCCTTCAGCTAAAACATGCACGTGGAACCCAGAGTATGATCAACCGTGTGAACGGGAGACGTGTTCAAATATGTCTCAGTTTTCCTCCCCTGGTACTCGGGTGCAACATTCCAGACGCTTTACTAACACTCTCCCCACTTGGAGAGTCAGCGCCTTTAACCTCCTGTTTGGCCCAGTTTGCAATTTCTGTGGAAGATGAACAGGAATAGGGAGAACCAATGAGAGACTAGCTGGAGGTGTCTGGACGGGCAAATTTAACTCTCATTTCCCATCTGGAAGAGGAAATAACCAAAGGCTCAGCGTGCCGTGCCGGAAGCATATTAGGGCCTGAAGCCATCCTGCGGTGTTGCGGCCAGCTCAAAAGAAAGTGAGTTGAAGAAAGGAGCTCAGGGGCACTGTAATTCACAAACCTGCAGAGTTATAAATGACAGCTATCGTCCAAAAATAGACTGAAGTAAGGCTGCCAAGAGGACTTGAAAGCGGGGCAGAATTGCAGGAAACCGATTTCAGGAGGTAGACTGGAATTGCATTGAAAGCATAGGAAAAGAGGCAGAACGTCCACAATGATGCACTTGGCCAAAAAGGGCGTATGCGTTTTTTCCTGAATATATTCAGGAAAAAACGCATACGCCCTTTTTGGCCAACCAAGCAAGCTTGCAAAGGAAATCTGCACTACAATGAAGTCTCACTTCCCCCCGGTCAAAAGGGCCATCTGAAAAAAGTGTAAAATCCAGAAAGGCAGGACAGGCCATGGAGAACTGGGAGCCTTGTTATGCTGATGGGCGGGATGTAAATTGCCAACAGACACTCGGGAGAAGTGTATGGTGTTTCCTGAAACATCTAAAAAACAAAGCAACAGAGCCTAGGGCACTTCCACTTATGGTCCTATAGCTTAGGGAAATTAAAATAAAAAAGACACAGCCACCCCAAAGTTTGGGACGCCTCTGTTTACAAGAACCTCGTTTACAGTACAAGTTCAACATCGCAGAAAGTTAAAAATGGATAAAGAAGATGTGGTATTTACTTACAAAGCAATATCACTCAGCAATGAAATCTATGTCATCAGGCTCTTAGCAGCACAATGAGTGGATTCAGGTATGATGATTCTAACTGAAATAAGTCACACAGAAAAAGAAACATCATAAGATATCACTAATACACGGAATGTAAACTTGGCTACACAGGAACTGAATTACAGAACAGAACAGGGTCTCAAATTTAGAAAACCAACTTATGCTTGCTTAAGAGGAAAGGTGAGTTGGGGTGCTGCATAAAACCAGAGATTGAAATGAGCACAGATAAAGTTCCTTAAGCCAAATATGGAATAGACAAGAGCTACTCCTTGCTCAACGAAATGGACTCAACACAGCATATTAAACGCCTAAGAATGTACCTGACTAGTAAGTATCTTCAAACCTATGGATTGCTATGTCTCCGAAAGAGAATCAAGCATGTGTACAGGGGCATAAACGCAGCAGTGATAGGATTGGAGAGGTTCGGTGAGCAAATGAAGACCCTTTGAAGTCATATTGCATGGTACCCATTCCACGGGTTTCAACTACCCAGGTTTAAGGTATTCTTCCTTCAGCTAAAACATGCATGTGGAACCTAGAGTATGATCAACCATGTGATCGGGAGACGTGTTCAAATATGTCTCAGTTTTCCTCCCCTGGTACTCGGGTGCAACATTCCAGACGCTTTACTAACACTCTCCCGACTTGGAGAGTCAGTCCCTTTAATCTCCTGTTTGGCCCAGTTTGCAATTTCAGCGGAAGATGAACAGGAATAGCGAGAACCAATGAGAGACTAGCTGGAGGTGTCTGGACGGGCAAATTTAACTCTCATTTCCCACCAGGAAGAGGAATTAACCAAAGGCTCAGCATGCCGTGCCAGAACCAGATTAGGGCCTGAAGCCATCCTGCGGTGTTGCGGCCAGGTCACAAGAAAGCGAGTTGAAGAAAGGAGCTCAGGGGCACTGTAATTCACAAACCTGCAGAGTTATAAATGACAGCTATCGTCCAAAAATATACTGAAGGAAGGCTGCCAAGAGGACTTGAAAGCGGGGCAGAATTGCAGGAAACCGATTTCAGGAGGTAGACTGGAATTGCATTGAAAGCATAGGAAAAGAGGCAGAACGTCCACAATGATGCACTTGGCCAAAAAGGGCGTATGCGTTTTTTCCTGAATATATTCAGGAAAAAACGCATACGCCCTTTTTGGCCAACCAAGCAAACTTGCAAAGGAAATCTTCACTACAATGAAGTCTCACTTTCCCCCGTTCAAAATGGCCATCTGAAATAAGTGTAAAATCCAGAAAGGCAGGACAGGCCATGGAGAACTGGGAGCCTTGTTATGCTGATGGGCGGGATGTAAATTGCCAACAGACACTCGGGAGAAGTGTATGGTGTTTCCTGAAGCATCTAGGAAACAAAGCAACAGAGCCTAGGGCACTTCCACTTATGGTCCTATAGCTTAGGGAAATTAAAATCAAAAAGGCACAGCCACCCCAAAGTTTGGGACGCCTCTGTTTACAAGAACCTCGTTTACCATACAAGTTCAATATCACAGAAAGTGAAAAATGGATAAAGAACTTGTGGTACTTAGGTACAATGCAGTATCACTCAGCAATGAAATCTATGTCATCAGGCCCTTAGCAGCACAATGAGTGGATTCAGGTATGATGATTCTAACTGAAATAAGTCACACAGAAAAAGAAACATCATAAGATATCAGTAATACACGGAATGTAAACTTGGCTACACAGGAACTGAATTCCAAAACAGAACAGGGTCTCAAATTTAGAAAACCAACTTATGCTTGCTTAAGGGGAAAGGTGAGTTGGGGTGCTGCATAAAAACAGAGATTGAAATGAGCACAGATAAAGTTCCTTAAGCCAAATATGGAATAGAAAAGAGCTACTCCTTGCTCAACGAAATGGACTCAACACCGCATATTAAACGCCTAAGAATGTACCTGACTAGTAAGTATCTTAAAACCTATGGATTGCTATGTCTCCGAAAGAGAACCAAGCATGTGTACAGGGGCATAAATGCAGCAGTGAAAGGATTGGAGAGGTTCGGTGAGGAAATGAAGACCTTTTGAAGTCATATTGCATGGTACCCATTCCACGGGTTTCCACTACCCAGGTTTAAGGTATTCTTCCTTCATCTAAAACATGCATGTGGAACCTAGAGTATGATCAACCATGTGATCGGGAGACGTGTTCAAATATGTCTCAGTTTTGGTACCCTGGTACTCGGGTGCAACATTCCAGACGCTTTACTAACACTCTCCCAACTTGGAGAGTCAGTCCCTTTAACCTCCTGTTTGGCCCAGTTTGCAATTTCTGCGGAAGATGAACAGGAATAGGGAGAACCAATGAGAGACTAGCTGGAGGTGTCTGGACGGGCAAATTTAACTCTCATTTCCCACAAGGAAGAGGAATTAACCAAAGGCTCAGCGTGCCGTGCCCGAAACAGATTAGGGCCTGAAGCCATCTTGCGGTGTTGCGGCCAGCTCAAAAGAAAGCGAGTTGAAGAAAGGAGCTCAGGGGCACTGTAATGCACAAACCTGCAGAGTTATAAATGACAGCTATTGTCCAAAAATATACTGAAGTAAGGCTGCCAAGAGGACTTGAAAGTGGGGCAGAATTGCAGGAAACCGATTTCAGGAGGTAGACTGGAATTGCATTGAAAGCATAGGAAAAGAGGCAGAACGTCCACAATGATGCACTTGGCCAAAAAGGGCGTATGCGTTTTTTCCTGAATATATTCAGGAAAAAACGCATACGCCCTTTTTGGCCAACCAAGCAAGCTTGCAAAGGAAATCTGCACTACAATGAAGTCTCACTTCCCCCCGGTCAAAAGGGCCATCTGAAAAAAGTGTAAAATCCAGAAAGGCAGGACAGGCCATGGAGAACTGGGAGCCTTGTTATGCTGATGGGCGGGATGTAAATTGCCAACAGACACTCGGGAGAAGTGTATGGTGTTTCCTGAAACATCTACAAAACAAAGCAACAGAGCCTAGGGCACTTCCACTTATGGTCCTATAGCTTAGGGAAATTAAAATCAAAAAGACACAGCCACCCCAAAGTTTGGGACGCCTCTGTTTACAAGAACTTCGTTTACCGTACAAGTTCAACAATGCAGAAAGTAAAAAATGGATAAAGAACTTGTGGTACTTACGTCCAATGCAGTATCACTCAGCAATGAAATCTATGTCATCAGGCCCGTAGCAGCATAATGAGTGGATTCAGGTACGATGATTCTAACTGAAATAAGTCACACAGAAAAAGAAACATCATAAGTTATCACTAATACTCGGAATGTAAACTTGGCTACACAGGAACTGAATTACAGAACAGAACAGGGTCTCAAATTTAGAAAACCAACTTATGCTTGCTTAAGAGGAAAGGTGAGTTGGGGTGCTGCATAAAACCAGAGATTGAAATGAGCACAGATAAAGTTCCTTAAGCCAAATATGGAATAGAGAAGAGCTACTCCTTGCTCAACGAAATGGACTCAACACCGCATATTAAACGCCTAAGAATGTACCTGACTAGTAAGTATCTTAAAACCTATGGATTGCTATGTCTCCGAAAGAGAATCAAGCATGTGTACAGGGGCATAAACGCAGCAGTGATAGGATTGGAGAGGTTCGGTGAGCAAATGAAGACCCTTTGAAGTCATATTGCATGGTACCCATTCCACGGGTCTCAACTCTCCAGGTTTAAGGTATTCTTCCTTCAGCTAAAACATGCATGTGGAACCTAGAGTATGATCAACCATGTGATCGGGAGACGTGTTCAAATATGTCTCAGTTTTCCTCCCCTGGTACTCGGGTGCAACATTCCAGACGCTTTACTAACACTCTCCCGACTTGGAGAATCAGTCCCTTTAACCTCCTGTTTGGCCCAGTTTGCAATTTCTGCGGAAGATGAAAAGGAATAGCGAGAACCAATGAGAGACTAGCTGGAGGTGGCTGGACGGGCAAATTTAACTCTCATTTCCCACCAGGAAGAGGAAATAACCAAAGGCTCAGCGTGCCGTGCCGGAACCAGATTAGGGCCTGAAGCCATCCTGCGGTGTTGCGGCCAGGTCACAAGAAAGCGAGTTGAAGAAAGGAGCTCAGGGGCACTGTAATTCACAAACCTGCACAGTTATAAATGACAGCTATCATCCAAAAATAGACTAAAGTAAGGCTGCCAAGAGGACTTGAAAGCGGGGCAGAATTGCAGGAAACCGATTTCAGGAGGTAGACTGGAATTGCATTGAAAGCATAGGAAAAGAGGCAGAACGTCCACAATGAGGCACTTGGCCAAAAAGGGCGTATGCGTTTTTTCCTGAATATATTCAGGAAAAAACGCATACGCCCTTTTTGGACAACCAAGCAAACTTGCAAAGGAAATCAGCACTACAATGAAGTCTCACTTCCCCCCGGTCAAAAGGGCCATCTGAAAAAAGTGTAAAATCCAGAAAGGCAGGACAGGCCATGGAGAACTGGGAGCCTTGTTATGCTGATGGGCGGGATGTAAATTGCCAACAGACACTCGGGAGAAGTGTATGATGTTTCCTGAAACATCTAAAAAACAAAGCAACAGAGCCTAGGGCACTTCCACTTATGGTCCTATAGCTTAGGGAAATTAAAATCAAAAAGACACAGCCACCCCAAAGTTTGGGACGCCTCTGTTTACAAGAACCTCATTTACCGTACAAGTTCAATATCACAGAAAGTGAAAAATGGATAAAGAACTTGTGGTACTTACGTACAATGCAGTATCACTCAGCAATGAAATCTATGTCATCAGGCGAATAGCAGCATAATGAGTGGATTCAGGTACAATGATTCTAACTGAAATAAGTCACACAGAAAAAGAAACATCATAAGATATCAGTAATACACGGAATGTAAACTTGGCTACACAGGAACTGAATTCCAAAACAGAACAGGGTCTCAAATTTAGAAAACCAACTTATGCTTGCTTAAGGGGAAAGGTGAGTTGGGGTGCTGCATAAAACCAGAGATTGAAATGAGCACAGATAAAGTTCCTTAAGCCAAATATGGAATAGACAAGAGCTACTCCTTGCTCAACGAAATGGACTCAACACCCCATATTAAACGCCTAAGAATGTACCTGACTAGTAAGTATCTTAAAACCTATGGATTGCTATGTCTCCAAAAGGGAATCAAGCATGTGTACAGGGGCATAAATGCAGCAGTGATAGGATTGGAGAGGTTCGGTGAGCAAATGAAGACCCTCTGAAGTCATATTGCATGGTACCCATTCCACGGGTCTCAACTCTCCAGGTTTAAGGTATTCTTCCTTCAGCTAAAACATGCATGTGGAACCCAGAGTATGATGAACTGTGTGAACGGGAGACGTGTTCAAATATGTCTCAGTTTTCCTCCCCTGGTACTCGGGTGCAACATTCCAGACGCTTTACTAACACTCTCCCCACTTGGAGAGTCAGCGCCTTTAACCTCCTGTTTGGCCCAGTTTGCAATTTCTGCGGAAGATGAACAGGAATATGGAGAACCAATGAGAGACTAGCTGGAGGTGTCTGGACGGGCAAATTTAACTCTCATTTCCCATCTGGAAGAGGAAATAACCAAAGGCTCAGCATGCCGTGCCGGAACCAGATTAGGGCCTGAAGCCATCCTGCGGTGTTGCGGCCAGCTCAAAAGAAAGCGAGTTGAAGAAAGGAGCTCAGGGGCACTGTAATTCACAAACCTGCAGAGTTATAAATGACAGCTATCGTCCAAAAATATATTGAAGTAAGGCTGCCAAGAGGACTTGAAAGCGGGGCAGAATTGCAGGAAACCGATTTCAGGAGGTAGACTGGAATTGCATTGAAAGCATAGGAAAAGAGGCAGAACGTCCACAATGATGCACTTGGCCAAAAAGGGCGTATGCGTTTTTCCCTGAATATATTCAGGAAAAAACGCATACGCCCTTTTTGGCCAACCAAGCAAGCTTGCAAAGGAAATCTGCACTACAATGAAGTCTCACTTCCCCCCGGTCAAAAGGGCCATCTGAAAAAAGTGTAAAATCCAGAAAGGCAGGACAGGCCATGGAGAACTGGGAGCCTTGTTATGCTGATGGGCGGGATGTAAATTGCCAACAGAAACTCGGGAGAAGTGTATGGTGTTTCCTGAAACATCTAAAAAACAAAGCAACAGAGCCTAGGGCACTTCCACTTATGGTCCTATAGCTTAGAGAAATTAAAATCAAAAACACACAGCCACCCCAAAGTTTGGGACGCCTCTGTTTACAAGAACCTCGTTTACAGTACAAGTTCAACATCGCAGAAAGTGAAAAATGGATAAAGAACTTGTGGTATTTACTTACAAAGCAATATCACTCAGCAATGAAATCTATGTCATCAGGCTCTTAGCAGCACAATGAGTGGATTCAGGTATGATGATTCTAACTGAAATAAGTCACACAGAAAAAGAAACATCATAAGATATCACTAATACACGGAATGTAAACTTGGCTACACAGGAACTGAATTACAGAACTGAACAGGGTCTCAAATTTAGAAAACCAACTTATGCTTGCTTAAGAGGAAAGGTGAGTTGGGGTGCTGCATAAAACCAGAGATTGAAATGAGCACAGATAAAGTTCCTTAAGCCAAATATGGAATAGACAAGAGCTACTCCTTGCTCAACGAAATGGACTCAACACCGCATATTAAACGCCTAAGAATGTACCTGACTAGTAAGTATCTTAAAACCTATGGATTGCTATGTCTCCGAAAGAGAATCAAGCATGTGTACAGGGGCATAAACGCAGCAGTGAGAGGATTGGAGAGGTTCGGTGAGCAAATGAAGACCCTTTGAAGTCATATTGCATGGTACCCATTCCACGGGTTTCAACTACCCAGGTTTAAGGTATTCTTCCTTCAGCTAAAACATGCATGTGGAACCTAGAGTATGATCAACCATGTGATCGGGAGACGTGTTCAAATATGTCTCAGTTTTCCTCCCCTGGTACTCGGGTGCAACATTCCAGACGCTTTACTAACACTCTCCCGACTTGGAGAATCAGTCCCTTTAACCTCCTGTTTGGCCCAGTTTGCAATTTCTGCGGAAGATGAAAAGGAATAGCGAGAACCAATGAGAGACTAGCTGGAGGTGGCTGGACGGACAAATTTAACTCTCATTTCCCACCAGGAAGAGGAAATAACCAAAGGCTCAGCGTGCCGTGCCGGAACCAGATTAGGGCCTGAAGCCATCCTGTGGTGTTGCGGCCAGCTCACAAGAAAGCGAGTTGAAGAAAGGAGCTCAGGGGCACTGTAATTCACAAACCTGCACAGTTATAAATGACAGCTATCATCCAAAAATAGACTAAAGTAAGGCTGCCAAGAGGACTTGAAAGCGGGGCAGAATTGCAGGAAACCGATTTCAGGAGGTAGACTGGAATTGCATTGAAAGCATAGGAAAAGAGGCAGAACGTCCACAATGATGCACTTGGCCAAAAAGGGCGTATGCGTTTTTTCCTGAATATATTCAGGAAAAAACGCATACGCCCTTTTTGGCCAACCAAGCAAACTTGCAAAGGAAATCTGCACTACAATGATGTCTCACTTCCCCCCGGTCAAAAGGGCCATCTGAAAAAAGTGTAAAATCCAGAAAGGCAGGACAGGCCATGGAGAACTGGGAGCCTTGTTATGCTGATGGGCGGGATGGAAATTGCCAACAGACACTCGGGAGAAGTGTATGGTGTTTCCTGAAACATCTAAAAAACAAAGCAACAGAGCCTAGGGCACTTCCACTTATGGTCCTATAGCTTAGGGAAATTAAAATCAAAAAGACACAGCCACCCCAAAGTTTGGGACGCCTCTGTTTACAAGAACCTCGTTTACCGTACAAGTTCAATATCACAGAAAGTGAAAAATGGATAAAGAACTTGTGGTACTTACGTACAATGCAGTATCACTCAGCAATGAAATCTATGTCATCAGGCCCGTAGCAGCATAATGAGTGGATTCAGGTACGATGATTCTAACTGAAATAAGTCACACAGAAAAAGAAACATCATAAGATATCACTAATACACGGAATGTAAACTTGGCTACACAGGAACTGAATTCCAAAACAGAACAGGGTCTCAAATTTAGAAAACCAACTTATGCTTGCTTAAGGGGAAAGGTGAGTTGGGGTGCTGCATAAAACCAGAGATTGAAATGAGCACAGATAAAGTTCCTTAAGCCAAATATGGAATAGACAAGAGCTACTCCTTGCTCAACGAAATGGACTCAACACCCCATATTAAACGCCTAAGAATGTACCTGACTAGTAAGTATCTTAAAACCTATGGATTGCTATGTCTCCAAAAGAGAATCAAGCGTGTGTACAGGGGCATAAACGCAGCAGTGATAGGATTGGAGAGGTTCGGTGGGCAAATGAAGACCCTTTGAAGTCATATTGCATGGTACCCATTCCACGGGTCTCAACTCTCCAGGTTTAAGGTATTCTTCCTTCAGCTAAAACATGCATGTGGAACCCAGAGTATGATCAACCGTGTGAACGGGAGACGTGTTCAAATATGTCTCAGTTTTCCTCCCCTGGTACTCGGGTGCAACATTCCAGACGCTTTACTAACACTCTCCCCACTTGGAGAGTCAGCGCCTTTAACCTCCTGTTTGGC
This sequence comes from Grampus griseus, assembly GCF_964374135.1. Classification (NCBI taxonomy): domain Eukaryota; kingdom Metazoa; phylum Chordata; class Mammalia; order Artiodactyla; family Delphinidae; genus Grampus; species Grampus griseus. Next base: position 1,484,445 of record NW_028133400.1, on the reverse strand, counting down.
CCAGTTTGCAATTTCTGCGGAAGAAGAACAGGAATAGGGAGAACCAATGAGAGACTAGCTGGAGGTGTCGGGACGGGCAAATTTAACTCTCATTTCCCATCTGGAAGAGGAAATAACCAAAGGCTCAGCGTGCCATCCCGGAACCAGATTAGGGCCTGAAGCCATCCTGCGGTGTTGCGGCCAGCTCAAAAGAAAGTGAGTTGAAGAAAGGAGCTCAGGGGCACTGTAATTCACAAACCTGCAGAGTTATAAATGACAGCTATCGTCCAAAAATAGACTGAAGTAAGGCTGCCAAGAGGACTTGAAAGCGGGGCAGAATTGCAGGAAACCGATTTCAGTAGGTAGACTGGAATTGCATTGAAAGCATAGGAAAAGAGGCAGAACGTCCACAATGATGCACTTGGCCAAAAAGAGCGTATGCGTTTTTTCCTGAATATAGTCAGGAAAAAACGCATACGCCCTTTTTGGCCAACCAAGCAAGCTTGCAAAGGAAATCTGCACTACAATGAAGTCTCACTTCCCCCCGGTCAAAAGGACCATCTGAAAAAAGTGTAAAATCCAGAAAGGCAGGACAGGCCATGGAGAACTGGGAGCCTTGTTATGCTGATGGGCGGGATGTAAATTGCCAACAGACACTCGGGAGAAGTGTATGGTGTTTCCTGAAACATCTAAAAAACAAAGCAACAGAGCCTAGGGCACTTCCACTTATGGTCCTATAGCTTAGGGAAATTAAAATAAAAAAGACACAGCCACCCCAAAGTTTGGGACGCCTCTGTTTACAAGAACCTCGTTTACAGTACAAGTTGAACATTGCAGAAAGTGAAAAATGGATAAAGAAGATGTGGTATTTACTTACAAAGCAATATCACTCAGCAATGAAATCTATGTCATCAGGCTCTTAGGAGCACAATGAGTGGATTCAGGTATGATGATTCTAACTGAAATAATTCACACAGAAAAAGAAACATCATAAGTTATCACTAATACACGGAATGTAATCTTGGCTACAGAGGAACTGAATTACAGAACAGAACAGGGTCTCAAATTTAGAAAACCAACTTATGCTTGCTTAAGAGGAAAGGTGAGTTGGGGTGCTGCATAAAACCAGAGATTGAAATGAGCACAGATAAAGTTCCTTAAGCCAAATATGGAATAGACAAGAGCTACTCCTTGCTCAACGAAATGGACTCAACACCCCATATTAAACGCCTAAGAATGTACCTGACTAGTAAGTATCTTAAAACCTATGGATTGCTATGTCTCCGAAAGAGAATCAAGCATGTGTACAGGGGCATAAACGCAGCAGTGATAGGATTGGAGAGGTTCGGTGAGCAAATGAAGACCCTTTGAAGTCATATTGCATGGTACCCATTCCACGGGTTTCAACTACCCAGGTTTAAGGTATTCTTCCTTCAGCTAAAACATGCATGTGGAACCTAGAGTATGATCAACCATGTGATCGGGAGACGTGTTCAAATATGTCTCAGTTTTCCTCCCCTGGTACTCGGGTGCAACATTCCAGACGCTTTACTAACACTCTCCCGACTTGGAGAATCAGTCCCTTTAACCTCCTGTTTGGCCCAGTTTGCAATTTCTGCGGAAGATGAAAAGGAATAACGAGAACCAATGAGAGACTAGCTGGAGGTGGCTGGACGGGCAAATTTAACTCTCATTTCCCACCAGGAAGAGGAAATAACCAAAGGCTCAGCGTGCCGTGCCGGAACCAGATTAGGGCCTGAAGCCATCCTGCGGTGTTGCGGCCAGCTCAAAAGAAAGCGAATTGAAGAAAGGAGCTCAGGGGCACTGTAATTCACAAACCTGCAGAGTTATAAATGACAGCTATCGTCCAAAAATAGACTGAAGTAAGGCTGCCAAGAGGACTTGAAAGCGGGGCAGAATTGCAGGAAACCGATTTCAAGAGGTAGACTGGAATTGCATTGAAAGCATAGGAAAAGAGGCAGAACGTCCACAATGATGCACTTGGCCAAAAAGGGCGTATGCGTTTTTTCCTGAATATATTCAGGAAAAAACGCATACGCTCTTTTTGGCCAACCAAGCAAGCTTGCAAAGGAAATCTGCACTACAATGAAGTCTCACTTCCCCCCGGTCAAAAGGGCCATCTGAAAAAAGTGTAAAATCCAGAAAGGCAGGACAGGCCATGGAGGACTGGGAGCCTTGTTATGCTGATGGGCGGGATGTAAATTGCCAACAGACACTCGGGAGAAGTGTATGGTGTTTCCTGAAACATCTAAAAACCAAAGCAACAGAGCCTAGGGCACTTCCACTTATGGTCCTATAGATTAGCGAAATTAAAATAAAAAATACACAGCCACCCCAAAGTTTGGGACGCCTCTGTTTACAAGAACCTCGTTTACAGTAGAAGTTCAACATCGCAGAAAGTGAAAAATGGATAAAGAAGATGTGGTATTTACTTACAAAGCAATATCACTCAGCAATGAAATCTATGTCATCAGGCTCTTAGCAGCACAATGAGTGGATTCAGGTACGATGATTCTAACTGAAATAAGTCACACAGAAAAAGAAACATCATAAGATATCAGTAATACACGGAATGTAAACTTGGCTACACAGGAACTGAATTCCAAAACAGAACAGGGTCTCAAATTTAGAAAAGCAACTTATGCTTGCTTAAGGGGAAAGGTGAGTTGGGGCGCTGCATAAAACCAGAGATTGAAATGAGCACAGATAAAGTTCCTTAAGCCAAATATGGAATAGACAAGAGCTACTCCTTGCTCAACGAAATGGACTCAACACCCCATATTAAACGCCTAAGAATGTACCTGACTAGTAAGTATCTTAAAACCTATGGATTGCTATGTCTCCAAAAGAGAATCAAGCGTGTGTACAGGGGCATAAACGCTGCAGTGATAGGATTGGAAAAGTTCGGTGAGCAAATGAAGACCCTTTGAAGTCATATTGCATGGTACCCATTACACGGGTCTCAACTCTCCAGGTTTAAGGTATTCTGACTTCAGCTAAAACATGCATGTGGAACCCAGAGTATGATCAACCATGTGAACGGGAGACGTGTTCAAGTATGTCTCAGTTTTCGTATCCTGGTACTCGGGTGCAACATTCCAGACGCTTTACTAACACTCTCCCGACTTGGAGAGTCAGTCCCTTTAACCTCCTGTTTGGCCCAGTTTGCAATTTCTGCGGAAGATGAACAGGAATAGCGAGAACCAATGAGAGACTAGCTGGAGGTGTCTGGACGGGCAAATTTAACTCTCGTTTCCCACCAGGAAGAGGAATTAACCAAAGGCTCAGCGTGCCGTGCCGGAACCAGATTAGGGCATGAAGCCATCCTGCGGTGTTGCGGCCAGCTCAAAAGAAAGCGAGTTGAAGAAAGGAGCTCAGGGGCACTGTAATTCACAAACCTGCAGTGTTATGAATGACAGCTATCGTCGAAAAATATACTGAAGTAAGGCTGCCAAGAGGACTTGAAAGCGGGGCAGAATTGCAGGAAACCGATTTCAGGAGGTAGACTGGAATTGCATTGAAAGCATAGGAAAAGAGGCAAAACGTCCACAATGATGCACTTGGCCAAAAAGGTCGTATGCGTTTTTTCCTGAATATATTCAGGAAAAAACGCATATGCACTTTTTGGCCAACCAAGCAAACTTGCAAAGGAAATCTGCACTACAATGAAGTCTCACTTCCCCCCGGTCAAAAGGGCCATCTGAAAAAAGTGTAAAATCCAGAAAGGCAGGACAGGCCATGGAGAACTGGGAGCCTTGTTATGCTGATGGGCGGGATGTAAATTGCCAACAGACACTCGGGAGAAGTGTATGGTGTTTCCTGAAACATCTAAAAAACAAAGCAACAGAGCCTAGAGCACTTCCACTTATGGTCCTATAGCTTAGGGAAATTAAAATCAAAAAGACACAGCCACCCCAAAGTTTGGGACGCCTCTGTTTACAAGAACCTCGTTTACAGTAGAAGTTCAACATCGCAGAAAGTGAAAAATGGATAAAGAAGATGTGGTATTTACTTACAAAGCAATATCACTCAGCAATGAAATCTATGTCATCAGGCTCTTAGCAGCACAATGAGTGGATTCAGGTATGATGATTCTAACTGAAATAAGTCACACAGAAAAAGAAACATCATAAGATATCACTAATACACGGAATGTAAACTTGGCTACACAGGAACTGAATTACAGAACAGAACAGGGTCTCAAATTTAGAAAACCAACTTATGCTTGCTTAAGAGGAAAGGTGAGTTGGGGTGCTGCATAAAACCAGAGATTGAAATGAGCACAGATAAAGTTCCTTAAGCCAAATATGGAATAGACAAGAGCTACTCCTTGCTCAACGAAATGGACTCAACACCCCATATTAAACGCCTAAGAATGTACCTGACTAGTAAGTATCTTAAAACCTATGGATTGCTATGTCTCCGAAAGAGAATCAAGCATGTGTACAGGGGCATAAACGCAGCAGTGATAGGATTGGAGAGGTTCGGTGAGCAAATGAAGACCCTTTGAAGTCATATTACATGGTACCCATTCCACGGGTCTCAACTACCCAGGTTTAAGGTATTCTTCCTTCAGCTAAAACATGCATGTGGAACCTAGAGTATGATCAACCGTGTGATCGGGAGACGTGTTCAAATATGTCAAAGTTTTCCTCCCCTGGTACTCGGGTGCCACATTCCAGACGCTTTACTAACACTCTCCCGACTTGGAGAATCAGTCCCTTTAACCTCCTGTTTGGCCCAGTTTGCAATTTCTGCGGAAGATGAAAAGGAATAGCGAGAACCAATGAGAGACTAGCTGGAGGTGGCTGGACGGGCAAATTTAACTCTCATTTCCCACCAGGAAGAGGAAATAACCAAAGGCTCAGCGTGCCGTGCCGGAACCAGATTAGGGCTTGAAGCCATCCTGCGGTGTTGCGGCCAGCTCAAAAGAAAGCGAGTTGAAGAAAGGAGCTCAGGGGCACTGTAATTCACAAACCTGCAGAGTTATGAATGACAGCTATCGTCGAAAAATATTCTGAAGGAAGGCTGCCAAGAGGACTTGAAAGCGGGGCAGAATTGCAGGAAACCGATTTCAGGAGGTAGACTGGAATTGCATTGAAAGCATAGGAAAAGAGGCAGAGCGTCCACAATGATGCACTTGGCCAAAGAGGGCGTATGTGTTTTTTCCTGAATATATTCAGGAAAAAACGCATACGCCCTTTTTGGCCAACCAAGCAAGCTTGCAAAGGAAATCTGCACTACAATGAAGTCTCACTTCCCCCCGGTCAAAAGGGCCATCTGAAAAAAGTGTAAAATCCAGAAAGGCAGGACTGGCCATGGAGAACTGGGAGCCTTGTTATGCTGATGGGCGGGATGTAAATTGCCAACAGCCACTGGGGATAAGTGTATGGTGTTTCCTGAAACATCTAAAAAACAAAGCAACAGAGCCTAGGGCACTTCCACTTATGGTCCTATAGCTTAGGGAAATTAAAATCTAAAAGACACAGCCACCCCAAAGTTTGGGACGCCTCTGTTTACAAGAACCTCGTTTACAGTACAAGTTCAACAACGCGGAAAGTGAAAAATGGATAAAGAAGTTGTGGTATTTACTTACAAAACAATATCACTCAGCAATGAAATCTATGTCATCAGGCCCGTAGCAGCATAATGAGTGGATTCAGGTACGATGATTCTAACAGAAATAAGTCACACAGAAAAAGAAACATCATAAGATATCACTAATACACGGAATAAAAACTTGGCTACACAGGAACTGAATTCCAAAACAGAACAGGGTCTCAAATTTAGAAAACCAACTTATGCTTGCTTAAGAGGAAAGGTGAGTTGGGGTGCTGCATAAAACCAGAGATTGAAATGAGCACAGATAAAGTTCCTTAAGCCAAATATGGAATAGACAAGAGCTACTCCTTGCTCAACGAAATGGACTCAACACCCCATATTAAACGCCTAAGAATGTACCTGACTAGTAAGTATCTTAAAACCTATGGATTGCTATGTCTCCAAAAGAGAATCAAGCGTGTGTACAGGGGCATAAACGCAGCAGTGATAGGATTGGAGAGGTTCGGTGAGCAAATGAAGACCCTTTGAAGTCATATTGCATGGTACCCATTCCACGGGTCTCAACTCTCCAGGTTTAAGGTATTCTTCCTTCAGCTAAAACATGCATGTGGAACCCAGAGTATGATCAACCGTGTGAATGGGAGACGTGTTCAAATATGTGTCAGTTTTCCTCCCCTGGTACTCGGGTGCAACATTCCAGACGCTTTACTAACACTCTCCCCACTTGGAGAGTCACTGCCTTTAACTTCCTGTTTGGCCCAGTTTGCAATTTCTGCCTAAGATGAACAGGAATATGGAGAACCAATGAGAGACTAGCTGGAGGTGTCTGGACGGGCAAATTTAACTCTCATTACCCACCAGGAAGTGGAAATAACCAAAGGCTCAGCGTGCCATGCCGGAACCAGATTAGGGCCTGAAGCCATCCTGTGGTGTTGCGGCCAGCTCACAAGAAAGCGAGTTGAAGAAAGGAGCTCAGGGGCACTGTAATTCACAAACCTGCAAAGTTATAAATGTCAGCTATCGTCCAAAAATATACTGAAGTAAGGCTGCCAAGAGGACTTGAAAGCGGGGCAGAATTGCAGGAAACCGATTTCAGGAGGTAGACTGGAATTGCATTGAAAGCATAGGAAAAGAGGCAGAACGTCCACAATGATGCACTTGGCCAAAAAGGGTGTATGCGTTTTTGCCTGAATATAGTCAGGAAAAAACGCATACGCCCTTTTTGGCCAACCAAGCAAGCTTGCAAAGGAAATCTGCACTACAATGAAGTCTCACTTTTCCACGGTCAAAAGGGCCATCTGAAAAAAGTGTAAAATCCAGAAAGGCAGGACAGGCCATGGAGAACTGGGAACCTTGTTATGCTGATGGGCGGGATGTATATTGCCAACAGACACTCGGGAGAAGTGTATGGTGTTTCCTGAAACATCTAAAAAACAAAGCAACAGAGCCAAGGGCACTTCCACTTATGGTCCTATAGCTTAGGGAAATTAAAATCAAAAAGACACAGCCACCCCTAAATTTGGGACGGCTGTGTTTATAATAACCTCGTTTACAGTACAAGTTCAATATCGCAGAAAGTGAAAAATGGATAAAGAAGTTGTGCTATTTACGTACAATGCAATATCACATGGCAATGAAATCTATGTCAACAGACCCGTAACAGCACAATGAGTGGATGCAGGTATGGAGATTCTAACTGAAATAAGTCACAGAGAAAAAGAAACATCATAAGATATCACTAATACACGGAATGTAAACTTGGCTACACAGGAACTGAATTACAAAACAGAACTGGGTCTCAAATTTAGAAAACCAATTTATGCTTGCTTAAGGGGAAAGGTGAGTTGGGGTGCTGCATAAAACCAGAGATTGAAATGAGCACAGATAAAGTTCCTTAAGCCAAATATGGAATAGACAAGAGCTACTCCTTGCTCAACGAAATGGACTCAACACCCCATATTAAACGCCTAAGAATGTACCTGACTAGTAAGTATCTTAAAACCTATGGATTGCTATGTCTCCGAAAGAGAATCAAGCATGTGTACAGGGGCATAAACGCAGCAGTGATAGGATTGGAGAGGTTCGGTGAGCAAATGAAGACCCTTTGAAGTCATATTACATGGTACCCATTCCACGGGTCTCAACTACCCAGGTTTAAGGTATTCTTCCTTCAGCTAAAACATGCATGTGGAACCTAGAGTATGATCAACCGTGTGATCGGGAGACGTGTTCAAATATGTCAAAGTTTTCCTCCCCTGGTACTCGGGTGCCACATTCCAGACGCTTTACTAACACTCTCCCGACTTGGAGAATCAGTCCCTTTAACCTCCTGTTTGGCCCAGTTTGCAATTTCTGCGGAAGATGAAAAGGAATAGCGAGAACCAATGAGAGACTAGCTGGAGGTGGCTGGACGGGCAAATTTAACTCTCATTTCCCACCAGGAAGAGGAAATAACCAAAGGCTCAGCGTGCCGTGCCGGAACCAGATTAGGGCTTGAAGCCATCCTGCGGTGTTGCGGCCAGCTCAAAAGAAAGCGAGTTGAAGAAAGGAGCTCAGGGGCACTGTAATTCACAAACCTGCAGAGTTATGAATGACAGCTATCGTCGAAAAATATTCTGAAGGAAGGCTGCCAAGAGGACTTGAAAGCGGGGCAGAATTGCAGGAAACCGATTTCAGGAGGTAGACTGGAATTGCATTGAAAGCATAGGAAAAGAGGCAGAGCGTCCACAATGTTGCACTTGGCCAAAGAGGGCGTATGTGTTTTTTCCTGAATATATTCAGGAAAAAACGCATACGCCCTTTTTGGCCAACCAAGCAAGCTTGCAAAGGAAATCTGCACTACAATGAAGTCTCACTTCCCCCCGGTCAAAAGGGCCATCTGAAAAAAGTGTAAAATCCAGAAAGGCAGGACTGGCCATGGAGAACTGGGAGCCTTGTTATGCTGATGGGCGGGATGTAAATTGCCAACAGCCACTGGGGAGAAGTGTATGGTGTTTCCTGAAACATCTAAAAAACAAAGCAACAGAGCCTAGGGCACTTCCACTTATGGTCCTATAGCTTAGGGAAATTAAAATCTAAAAGACACAGCCACCCCAAAGTTTGGGACGCCTCTGTTTACAAGAACCTCGTTTACAGTACAAGTTCAACAACGCGGAAAGTGAAAAATGGATAAAGAAGTTGTGGTATTTACTTACAAAACAATATCACTCAGCAATGAAATCTATGTCATCAGGCCCGTAGCAGCATAATGAGTGGATTCAGGTACGATGATTCTAACAGAAATAAGTCACACAGAAAAAGAAACATCATAAGATATCACTAATACACGGAATAAAAACTTGGCTACACAGGAACTGAATTCCAAAACAGAACAGGGTCTCAAATTTAGAAAACCAACTTATGCTTGCTTAAGAGGAAAGGTGAGTTGGGGTGCTGCATAAAACCAGAGATTGAAATGAGCACAGATAAAGTTCCTTAAGCCAAATATGGAATAGACAAGAGCTACTCCTTGCTCAACGAAATGGACTCAACACCCCATATTAAACGCCTAAGAATGTACCTGACTAGTAAGTATCTTAAAACCTATGGATTGCTATGTCTCCAAAAGAGAATCAAGCGTGTGTACAGGGGCATAAACGCAGCAGTGATAGGATTGGAGAGGTTCGGTGAGCAAATGAAGACCCTTTGAAGTCATATTGCATGGTACCCATTCCACGGGTCTCAACTCTCCAGGTTTAAGGTATTCTTCCTTCAGCTAAAACATGCATGTGGAACCCAGAGTATGATCAACCGTGTGAATGGGAGACGTGTTCAAATATGTGTCAGTTTTCCTCCCCTGGTACTCGGGTGCAACATTCCAGACGCTTTACTAACACTCTCCCCACTTGGAGAGTCACTGCCTTTAACTTCCTGTTTGGCCCAGTTTGCAATTTCTGCCTAAGATGAACAGGAATATGGAGAACCAATGAGAGACTAGCTGGAGGTGTCTGGACGGGCAAATTTAACTCTCATTACCCACCAGGAAGTGGAAATAACCAAAGGCTCAGCGTGCCATGCCGGAACCAGATTAGGGCCTGAAGCCATCCTGTGGTGTTGCGGCCAGCTCACAAGAAAGCGAGTTGAAGAAAGGAGCTCAGGGGCACTGTAATTCACAAACCTGCAAAGTTATAAATGTCAGCTATCGTCCAAAAATATACTGAAGTAAGGCTGCCAAGAGGACTTGAAAGCGGGGCAGAATTGCAGGAAACCGATTTCAGGAGGTAGACTGGAATTGCATTGAAAGCATAGGAAAAGAGGCAGAACGTCCACAATGATGCACTTGGCCAAAAAGGGTGTATGCGTTTTTGCCTGAATATAGTCAGGAAAAAACGCATACGCCCTTTTTGGCCAACCAAGCAAGCTTGCAAAGGAAATCTGCACTACAATGAAGTCTCACTTTTCCACGGTCAAAAGGGCCATCTGAAAAAAGTGTAAAATCCAGAAAGGCAGGACAGGCCATGGAGAACTGGGAACCTTGTTATGCTGATGGGCGGGATGTATATTGCCAACAGACACTCGGGAGAAGTGTATGGTGTTTCCTGAAACATCTAAAAAACAAAGCAACAGAGCCAAGGGCACTTCCACTTATGGTCCTATAGCTTAGGGAAATTAAAATCAAAAAGACACAGCCACCCCTAAATTTGGGACGGCTGTGTTTATAATAACCTCGTTTACAGTACAAGTTCAATATCGCAGAAAGTGAAAAATGGATAAAGAAGTTGTGCTATTTACGTACAATGCAATATCACATGGCAATGAAATCTATGTCAACAGACCCGTAACAGCACAATGAGTGGATGCAGGTATGGAGATTCTAACTGAAATAAGTCACAGAGAAAAAGAAACATCATAAGATATCACTAATACACGGAATGTAAACTTGGCTACACAGGAACTGAATTACAAAACAGAACTGGGTCTCAAATTTAGAAAACCAATTTATGCTTGCTTAAGGGGAAAGGTGAGTTGGGGTGCTGCATAAAACCAGAGATTGAAATGAGCACAGATAAAGTTCCTTAAGCCAAATATGGAATAGACAAGAGCTACTCCTTGCTCAACGAAATGGACTCAACACCGCATATTAAACGCCTAAGAATGTACCTGACTAGTAAGTATCTTAAAACCTATGGATTGCTATGTCTCCGAAAGAGAATCAAGCATGTGTACAGGGGCATAAACGCAGCAGTGATAGGATTGGAGAGGTTCGGTGAGCAAATGAAGACCCTTTGAAGTCATATTGCATGGTACCCATTCCACAGGTTTCAACTACCCACGTTTAAGGTATTCTTCCTTCAGCTAAAACATGCATGTGGAACCCAGAGTATGATCAACCGTGTGAACGGGAGACGTGTTCAAATATGTCTCAGTTTTCCTCCCCTGGTACTCGGGTGCAACATTCCAGACGCTTTACTAACACTCTCCCCACTTGGAGAGTCAGCGCCTTTAACCTCCTGTTTGGCCCAGTTTGCAATTTCTGCGGAAGATGAACAGGAATAGGGAGAACCAATGAGAGACTAGCTGGAGGTGTCTGGACGGGCAAATTTAACTCTCATTTCCCACCAGGAAGAGGAACTAACCAAAGGCTCAGCGTGCCGTGCCGGAACCAGATTAGGGCCTGAAGCCATCCTGCGGTGTTGCGGCCAGCTCAAAAGAAAGTGAGTTGAAGAAAGGAGCTCAGGGGCACTGCAATTCACGAACCTGCTGAGTTATAAATGACAGCTATCGTCCAAAAATATACTGAGGTAAGGCTGCCAAGAGGACTTGAAAGCGGGGCAGAATTGCAGGAAACCAATTTCAGGAGGTAGACTGGAATTGCATTGAAAGCATAGGAAAAGAGGCAGAACGTCCACAATGATGCACTTGGCCAAAAAGGGCGTATGCGTTTTTTCCTGAATATATTCAGGAAAAAACGCATACGCCCTTTTTGGCCAACCAAGCAAGCTTGCAAAGGAAATCTGCACTACAATGAAGTCTCACTTCCCCCCGGTCAAAAGGGCCATCTGAAAAAAGTGTAAAATCCAGAAAGGCAGGACAGGCCATGGAGAACTGGGAGCCTTGTTATGCTGATGGGCGGGATGTAAATTGCCAACAGACACTCGGGAGAAGTGTATGGTGTTTCCTGAAACATCTAAAAAACAAAGCAACAGAGCCTAGGGCACTTCCACTTATGGTCCTATAGCTTAGGGAAATTAAAATCAAAAAGACACAGCCACCCAAAGTTTGGGACGCCTCTGTTTACAAGAACCTCATTTACCATACAAGTTCAATATCACAGAAAGTGAAAAATGGATAAAGAATTGTGGTACTTATTTACAATGCAGTATCACTCAGCAATGAAATCTATGTCATCAGGCCCGTAGCAGCATAATGAGTGGATTCAGGTACGATGATTCTAACTGAAATAAGTCACACAGAAAAAGAAACATCATAAGATATCACTAATACACGGAATGTAAACTTGGCTACACAGGAACTGAATTCCAAAACAGAACAGGGTCTCAAATTTAGAAAACCAACTTATGCTTGCTTAAGGGGAAAGGTGAGTTGGGGTGCTGCATAAAACCAGAGATTGAAATGAGCACAGATAAAGTTCCTTAAGCCAAATATGGAATAGACAAGAGCTACTCCTTGCTCAACGAAATGGACTCAACACCCCATATTAAACGCCTAAGAATGTACCTGACTAGTAAGTATCTTAAAACCTATGGATTGCTATGTCTCCAAAAGAGAATCAAGCGTGTGTACAGGGGCATAAACGCAGCAGTGATAGGATTGGAGAGGTTCGGTGGGCAAATGAAGACCCTTTGAAGTCATATTGCATGGTACCCATTCCACGGGTCTCAACTCTCCAGGTTTAAGGTATTCTTCCTTCAGCTAAAACATGCATGTGGAACCCAGAGTATGATCAACCGTGTGAACGGGAGACGTGTTCAAATATGTCTCAGTTTTCCTCCCCTGGTACTCGGGTGCAACATTCCAGACGCTTTACTAACACTCTCCCCACTTGGAGAGTCAGCGCCTTTAACCTCCTGTTTGGCCCAGTTTGCAATTTCTGCGGAAGAAGAACAGGAATAGGGAGAACCAATGAGAGACTAGCTGGAGGTGTCGGGACGGGCAAATTTAACTCTCATTTCCCATCTGGAAGAGGAAATAACCAAAGGCTCAGCGTGCCATCCCGGAACCAGATTAGGGCCTGAAGCCATCCTGCGGTGTTGCGGCCAGCTCAAAAGAAAGTGAGTTGAAGAAAGGAGCTCAGGGGCACTGTAATTCACAAACCTGCAGAGTTATAAATGACAGCTATCGTCCAAAAATAGACTGAAGTAAGGCTGCCAAGAGGACTTGAAAGCGGGGCAGAATTGCAGGAAACCGATTTCAGTAGGTAGACTGGAATTGCATTGAAAGCATAGGAAAAGAGGCAGAACGTCCACAATGATGCACTTGGCCAAAAAGAGCGTATGCGTTTTTTCCTGAATATAGTCAGGAAAAAACGCATACGCCCTTTTTGGCCAACCAAGCAAGCTTGCAAAGGAAATCTGCACTACAATGAAGTCTCACTTCCCCCCGGTCAAAAGGACCATCTGAAAAAAGTGTAAAATCCAGAAAGGCAGGACAGGCCATGGAGAACTGGGAGCCTTGTTATGCTGATGGGCGGGATGTAAATTGCCAACAGACACTCGGGAGAAGTGTATGGTGTTTCCTGAAACATCTAAAAAACAAAGCAACAGAGCCTAGGGCACTTCCACTTATGGTCCTATAGCTTAGGGAAATTAAAATAAAAAAGACACAGCCACCCCAAAGTTTGGGACGCCTCTGTTTACAAGAACCTCGTTTACAGTACAAGTTGAACATTGCAGAAAGTGAAAAATGGATAAAGAAGATGTGGTATTTACTTACAAAGCAATATCACTCAGCAATGAAATCTATGTCATCAGGCTCTTAGGAGCACAATGAGTGGATTCAGGTATGATGATTCTAACTGAAATAATTCACACAGAAAAAGAAACATCATAAGTTATCACTAATACACGGAATGTAATCTTGGCTACAGAGGAACTGAATTACAGAACAGAACAGGGTCTCAAATTTAGAAAACCAACTTATGCTTGCTTAAGAGGAAAGGTGAGTTGGGGTGCTGCATAAAACCAGAGATTGAAATGAGCACAGATAAAGTTCCTTAAGCCAAATATGGAATAGACAAGAGCTACTCCTTGCTCAACGAAATGGACTCAACACCCCATATTAAACGCCTAAGAATGTACCTGACTAGTAAGTATCTTAAAACCTATGGATTGCTATGTCTCCGAAAGAGAATCAAGCATGTGTACAGGGGCATAAACGCAGCAGTGATAGGATTGGAGAGGTTCGGTGAGCAAATGAAGACCCTTTGAAGTCATATTGCATGGTACCCATTCCACGGGTTTCAACTACCCAGGTTTAAGGTATTCTTCCTTCAGCTAAAACATGCATGTGGAACCTAGAGTATGATCAACCATGTGATCGGGAGACGTGTTCAAATATGTCTCAGTTTTCCTCCCCTGGTACTCGGGTGCAACATTCCAGACGCTTTACTAACACTCTCCCGACTTGGAGAATCAGTCCCTTTAACCTCCTGTTTGGCCCAGTTTGCAATTTCTGCGGAAGATGAAAAGGAATAACGAGAACCAATGAGAGACTAGCTGGAGGTGGCTGGACGGGCAAATTTAACTCTCATTTCCCACCAGGAAGAGGAAATAACCAAAGGCTCAGCGTGCCGTGCCGGAACCAGATTAGGGCCTGAAGCCATCCTGCGGTGTTGCGGCCAGCTCAAAAGAAAGCGAATTGAAGAAAGGAGCTCAGGGGCACTGTAATTCACAAACCTGCAGAGTTATAAATGACAGCTATCGTCCAAAAATAGACTGAAGTAAGGCTGCCAAGAGGACTTGAAAGCGGGGCAGAATTGCAGGAAACCGATTTCAAGAGGTAGACTGGAATTGCATTGAAAGCATAGGAAAAGAGGCAGAACGTCCACAATGATGCACTTGGCCAAAAAGGGCGTATGCGTTTTTTCCTGAATATATTCAGGAAAAAACGCATACGCTCTTTTTGGCCAACCAAGCAAGCTTGCAAAGGAAATCTGCACTACAATGAAGTCTCACTTCCCCCCGGTCAAAAGGGCCATCTGAAAAAAGTGTAAAATCCAGAAAGGCAGGACAGGCCATGGAGGACTGGGAGCCTTGTTATGCTGATGGGCGGGATGTAAATTGCCAACAGACACTCGGGAGAAGTGTATGGTGTTTCCTGAAACATCTAAAAACCAAAGCAACAGAGCCTAGGGCACTTCCACTTATGGTCCTATAGATTAGCGAAATTAAAATAAAAAATACACAGCCACCCCAAAGTTTGGGACGCCTCTGTTTACAAGAACCTCGTTTACAGTAGAAGTTCAACATCGCAGAAAGTGAAAAATGGATAAAGAAGATGTGGTATTTACTTACAAAGCAATATCACTCAGCAATGAAATCTATGTCATCAGGCTCTTAGCAGCACAATGAGTGGATTCAGGTACGATGATTCTAACTGAAATAAGTCACACAGAAAAAGAAACATCATAAGATATCAGTAATACACGGAATGTAAACTTGGCTACACAGGAACTGAATTCCAAAACAGAACAGGGTCTCAAATTTAGAAAAGCAACTTATGCTTGCTTAAGGGGAAAGGTGAGTTGGGGCGCTGCATAAAACCAGAGATTGAAATGAGCACAGATAAAGTTCCTTAAGCCAAATATGGAATAGACAAGAGCTACTCCTTGCTCAACGAAATGGACTCAACACCCCATATTAAACGCCTAAGAATGTACCTGACTAGTAAGTATCTTAAAACCTATGGATTGCTATGTCTCCAAAAGAGAATCAAGCGTGTGTACAGGGGCATAAACGCTGCAGTGATAGGATTGGAAAAGTTCGGTGAGCAAATGAAGACCCTTTGAAGTCATATTGCATGGTACCCATTACACGGGTCTCAACTCTCCAGGTTTAAGGTATTCTGACTTCAGCTAAAACATGCATGTGGAACCCAGAGTATGATCAACCATGTGAACGGGAGACGTGTTCAAGTATGTCTCAGTTTTCGTATCCTGGTACTCGGGTGCAACATTCCAGACGCTTTACTAACACTCTCCCGACTTGGAGAGTCAGTCCCTTTAACCTCCTGTTTGGCCCAGTTTGCAATTTCTGCGGAAGATGAACAGGAATAGCGAGAACCAATGAGAGACTAGCTGGAGGTGTCTGGACGGGCAAATTTAACTCTCGTTTCCCACCAGGAAGAGGAATTAACCAAAGGCTCAGCGTGCCGTGCCGGAACCAGATTAGGGCATGAAGCCATCCTGCGGTGTTGCGGCCAGCTCAAAAGAAAGCGAGTTGAAGAAAGGAGCTCAGGGGCACTGTAATTCACAAACCTGCAGTGTTATGAATGACAGCTATCGTCGAAAAATATACTGAAGTAAGGCTGCCAAGAGGACTTGAAAGCGGGGCAGAATTGCAGGAAACCGATTTCAGGAGGTAGACTGGAATTGCATTGAAAGCATAGGAAAAGAGGCAAAACGTCCACAATGATGCACTTGGCCAAAAAGGTCGTATGCGTTTTTTCCTGAATATATTCAGGAAAAAACGCATATGCACTTTTTGGCCAACCAAGCAAACTTGCAAAGGAAATCTGCACTACAATGAAGTCTCACTTCCCCCCGGTCAAAAGGGCCATCTGAAAAAAGTGTAAAATCCAGAAAGGCAGGACAGGCCATGGAGAACTGGGAGCCTTGTTATGCTGATGGGCGGGATGTAAATTGCCAACAGACACTCGGGAGAAGTGTATGGTGTTTCCTGAAACATCTAAAAAACAAAGCAACAGAGCCTAGAGCACTTCCACTTATGGTCCTATAGCTTAGGGAAATTAAAATCAAAAAGACACAGCCACCCCAAAGTTTGGGACGCCTCTGTTTACAAGAACCTCGTTTACAGTAGAAGTTCAACATCGCAGAAAGTGAAAAATGGATAAAGAAGATGTGGTATTTACTTACAAAGCAATATCACTCAGCAATGAAATCTATGTCATCAGGCTCTTAGCAGCACAATGAGTGGATTCAGGTATGATGATTCTAACTGAAATAAGTCACACAGAAAAAGAAACATCATAAGATATCACTAATACACGGAATGTAAACTTGGCTACACAGGAACTGAATTACAGAACAGAACAGGGTCTCAAATTTAGAAAACCAACTTATGCTTGCTTAAGAGGAAAGGTGAGTTGGGGTGCTGCATAAAACCAGAGATTGAAATGAGCACAGATAAAGTTCCTTAAGCCAAATATGGAATAGACAAGAGCTACTCCTTGCTCAACGAAATGGACTCAACACCCCATATTAAACGCCTAAGAATGTACCTGACTAGTAAGTATCTTAAAACCTATGGATTGCTATGTCTCCGAAAGAGAATCAAGCATGTGTACAGGGGCATAAACGCAGCAGTGATAGGATTGGAGAGGTTCGGTGAGCAAATGAAGACCCTTTGAAGTCATATTACATGGTACCCATTCCACGGGTCTCAACTACCCAGGTTTAAGGTATTCTTCCTTCAGCTAAAACATGCATGTGGAACCTAGAGTATGATCAACCGTGTGATCGGGAGACGTGTTCAAATATGTCAAAGTTTTCCTCCCCTGGTACTCGGGTGCCACATTCCAGACGCTTTACTAACACTCTCCCGACTTGGAGAATCAGTCCCTTTAACCTCCTGTTTGGCCCAGTTTGCAATTTCTGCGGAAGATGAAAAGGAATAGCGAGAACCAATGAGAGACTAGCTGGAGGTGGCTGGACGGGCAAATTTAACTCTCATTTCCCACCAGGAAGAGGAAATAACCAAAGGCTCAGCGTGCCGTGCCGGAACCAGATTAGGGCTTGAAGCCATCCTGCGGTGTTGCGGCCAGCTCAAAAGAAAGCGAGTTGAAGAAAGGAGCTCAGGGGCACTGTAATTCACAAACCTGCAGAGTTATGAATGACAGCTATCGTCGAAAAATATTCTGAAGGAAGGCTGCCAAGAGGACTTGAAAGCGGGGCAGAATTGCAGGAAACCGATTTCAGGAGGTAGACTGGAATTGCATTGAAAGCATAGGAAAAGAGGCAGAGCGTCCACAATGATGCACTTGGCCAAAGAGGGCGTATGTGTTTTTTCCTGAATATATTCAGGAAAAAACGCATACGCCCTTTTTGGCCAACCAAGCAAGCTTGCAAAGGAAATCTGCACTACAATGAAGTCTCACTTCCCCCCGGTCAAAAGGGCCATCTGAAAAAAGTGTAAAATCCAGAAAGGCAGGACTGGCCATGGAGAACTGGGAGCCTTGTTATGCTGATGGGCGGGATGTAAATTGCCAACAGCCACTGGGGATAAGTGTATGGTGTTTCCTGAAACATCTAAAAAACAAAGCAACAGAGCCTAGGGCACTTCCACTTATGGTCCTATAGCTTAGGGAAATTAAAATCTAAAAGACACAGCCACCCCAAAGTTTGGGACGCCTCTGTTTACAAGAACCTCGTTTACAGTACAAGTTCAACAACGCGGAAAGTGAAAAATGGATAAAGAAGTTGTGGTATTTACTTACAAAACAATATCACTCAGCAATGAAATCTATGTCATCAGGCCCGTAGCAGCATAATGAGTGGATTCAGGTACGATGATTCTAACAGAAATAAGTCACACAGAAAAAGAAACATCATAAGATATCACTAATACACGGAATAAAAACTTGGCTACACAGGAACTGAATTCCAAAACAGAACAGGGTCTCAAATTTAGAAAACCAACTTATGCTTGCTTAAGAGGAAAGGTGAGTTGGGGTGCTGCATAAAACCAGAGATTGAAATGAGCACAGATAAAGTTCCTTAAGCCAAATATGGAATAGACAAGAGCTACTCCTTGCTCAACGAAATGGACTCAACACCCCATATTAAACGCCTAAGAATGTACCTGACTAGTAAGTATCTTAAAACCTATGGATTGCTATGTCTCCAAAAGAGAATCAAGCGTGTGTACAGGGGCATAAACGCAGCAGTGATAGGATTGGAGAGGTTCGGTGAGCAAATGAAGACCCTTTGAAGTCATATTGCATGGTACCCATTCCACGGGTCTCAACTCTCCAGGTTTAAGGTATTCTTCCTTCAGCTAAAACATGCATGTGGAACCCAGAGTATGATCAACCGTGTGAATGGGAGACGTGTTCAAATATGTGTCAGTTTTCCTCCCCTGGTACTCGGGTGCAACATTCCAGACGCTTTACTAACACTCTCCCCACTTGGAGAGTCACTGCCTTTAACTTCCTGTTTGGCCCAGTTTGCAATTTCTGCCTAAGATGAACAGGAATATGGAGAACCAATGAGAGACTAGCTGGAGGTGTCTGGACGGGCAAATTTAACTCTCATTACCCACCAGGAAGTGGAAATAACCAAAGGCTCAGCGTGCCATGCCGGAACCAGATTAGGGCCTGAAGCCATCCTGTGGTGTTGCGGCCAGCTCACAAGAAAGCGAGTTGAAGAAAGGAGCTCAGGGGCACTGTAATTCACAAACCTGCAAAGTTATAAATGTCAGCTATCGTCCAAAAATATACTGAAGTAAGGCTGCCAAGAGGACTTGAAAGCGGGGCAGAATTGCAGGAAACCGATTTCAGGAGGTAGACTGGAATTGCATTGAAAGCATAGGAAAAGAGGCAGAACGTCCACAATGATGCACTTGGCCAAAAAGGGTGTATGCGTTTTTGCCTGAATATAGTCAGGAAAAAACGCATACGCCCTTTTTGGCCAACCAAGCAAGCTTGCAAAGGAAATCTGCACTACAATGAAGTCTCACTTTTCCACGGTCAAAAGGGCCATCTGAAAAAAGTGTAAAATCCAGAAAGGCAGGACAGGCCATGGAGAACTGGGAACCTTGTTATGCTGATGGGCGGGATGTATATTGCCAACAGACACTCGGGAGAAGTGTATGGTGTTTCCTGAAACATCTAAAAAACAAAGCAACAGAGCCAAGGGCACTTCCACTTATGGTCCTATAGCTTAGGGAAATTAAAATCAAAAAGACACAGCCACCCCTAAATTTGGGACGGCTGTGTTTATAATAACCTCGTTTACAGTACAAGTTCAATATCGCAGAAAGTGAAAAATGGATAAAGAAGTTGTGCTATTTACGTACAATGCAATATCACATGGCAATGAAATCTATGTCAACAGACCCGTAACAGCACAATGAGTGGATGCAGGTATGGAGATTCTAACTGAAATAAGTCACAGAGAAAAAGAAACATCATAAGATATCACTAATACACGGAATGTAAACTTGGCTACACAGGAACTGAATTACAAAACAGAACTGGGTCTCAAATTTAGAAAACCAATTTATGCTTGCTTAAGGGGAAAGGTGAGTTGGGGTGCTGCATAAAACCAGAGATTGAAATGAGCACAGATAAAGTTCCTTAAGCCAAATATGGAATAGACAAGAGCTACTCCTTGCTCAACGAAATGGACTCAACACCCCATATTAAACGCCTAAGAATGTACCTGACTAGTAAGTATCTTAAAACCTATGGATTGCTATGTCTCCGAAAGAGAATCAAGCATGTGTACAGGGGCATAAACGCAGCAGTGATAGGATTGGAGAGGTTCGGTGAGCAAATGAAGACCCTTTGAAGTCATATTACATGGTACCCATTCCACGGGTCTCAACTACCCAGGTTTAAGGTATTCTTCCTTCAGCTAAAACATGCATGTGGAACCTAGAGTATGATCAACCGTGTGATCGGGAGACGTGTTCAAATATGTCAAAGTTTTCCTCCCCTGGTACTCGGGTGCCACATTCCAGACGCTTTACTAACACTCTCCCGACTTGGAGAATCAGTCCCTTTAACCTCCTGTTTGGCCCAGTTTGCAATTTCTGCGGAAGATGAAAAGGAATAGCGAGAACCAATGAGAGACTAGCTGGAGGTGGCTGGACGGGCAAATTTAACTCTCATTTCCCACCAGGAAGAGGAAATAACCAAAGGCTCAGCGTGCCGTGCCGGAACCAGATTAGGGCTTGAAGCCATCCTGCGGTGTTGCGGCCAGCTCAAAAGAAAGCGAGTTGAAGAAAGGAGCTCAGGGGCACTGTAATTCACAAACCTGCAGAGTTATGAATGACAGCTATCGTCGAAAAATATTCTGAAGGAAGGCTGCCAAGAGGACTTGAAAGCGGGGCAGAATTGCAGGAAACCGATTTCAGGAGGTAGACTGGAATTGCATTGAAAGCATAGGAAAAGAGGCAGAGCGTCCACAATGTTGCACTTGGCCAAAGAGGGCGTATGTGTTTTTTCCTGAATATATTCAGGAAAAAACGCATACGCCCTTTTTGGCCAACCAAGCAAGCTTGCAAAGGAAATCTGCACTACAATGAAGTCTCACTTCCCCCCGGTCAAAAGGGCCATCTGAAAAAAGTGTAAAATCCAGAAAGGCAGGACTGGCCATGGAGAACTGGGAGCCTTGTTATGCTGATGGGCGGGATGTAAATTGCCAACAGCCACTGGGGAGAAGTGTATGGTGTTTCCTGAAACATCTAAAAAACAAAGCAACAGAGCCTAGGGCACTTCCACTTATGGTCCTATAGCTTAGGGAAATTAAAATCTAAAAGACACAGCCACCCCAAAGTTTGGGACGCCTCTGTTTACAAGAACCTCGTTTACAGTACAAGTTCAACAACGCGGAAAGTGAAAAATGGATAAAGAAGTTGTGGTATTTACTTACAAAACAATATCACTCAGCAATGAAATCTATGTCATCAGGCCCGTAGCAGCATAATGAGTGGATTCAGGTACGATGATTCTAACAGAAATAAGTCACACAGAAAAAGAAACATCATAAGATATCACTAATACACGGAATAAAAACTTGGCTACACAGGAACTGAATTCCAAAACAGAACAGGGTCTCAAATTTAGAAAACCAACTTATGCTTGCTTAAGAGGAAAGGTGAGTTGGGGTGCTGCATAAAACCAGAGATTGAAATGAGCACAGATAAAGTTCCTTAAGCCAAATATGGAATAGACAAGAGCTACTCCTTGCTCAACGAAATGGACTCAACACCCCATATTAAACGCCTAAGAATGTACCTGACTAGTAAGTATCTTAAAACCTATGGATTGCTATGTCTCCAAAAGAGAATCAAGCGTGTGTACAGGGGCATAAACGCAGCAGTGATAGGATTGGAGAGGTTCGGTGAGCAAATGAAGACCCTTTGAAGTCATATTGCATGGTACCCATTCCACGGGTCTCAACTCTCCAGGTTTAAGGTATTCTTCCTTCAGCTAAAACATGCATGTGGAACCCAGAGTATGATCAACCGTGTGAATGGGAGACGTGTTCAAATATGTGTCAGTTTTCCTCCCCTGGTACTCGGGTGCAACATTCCAGACGCTTTACTAACACTCTCCCCACTTGGAGAGTCACTGCCTTTAACTTCCTGTTTGGCCCAGTTTGCAATTTCTGCCTAAGATGAACAGGAATATGGAGAACCAATGAGAGACTAGCTGGAGGTGTCTGGACGGGCAAATTTAACTCTCATTACCCACCAGGAAGTGGAAATAACCAAAGGCTCAGCGTGCCATGCCGGAACCAGATTAGGGCCTGAAGCCATCCTGTGGTGTTGCGGCCAGCTCACAAGAAAGCGAGTTGAAGAAAGGAGCTCAGGGGCACTGTAATTCACAAACCTGCAAAGTTATAAATGTCAGCTATCGTCCAAAAATATACTGAAGTAAGGCTGCCAAGAGGACTTGAAAGCGGGGCAGAATTGCAGGAAACCGATTTCAGGAGGTAGACTGGAATTGCATTGAAAGCATAGGAAAAGAGGCAGAACGTCCACAATGATGCACTTGGCCAAAAAGGGTGTATGCGTTTTTGCCTGAATATAGTCAGGAAAAAACGCATACGCCCTTTTTGGCCAACCAAGCAAGCTTGCAAAGGAAATCTGCACTACAATGAAGTCTCACTTTTCCACGGTCAAAAGGGCCATCTGAAAAAAGTGTAAAATCCAGAAAGGCAGGACAGGCCATGGAGAACTGGGAACCTTGTTATGCTGATGGGCGGGATGTATATTGCCAACAGACACTCGGGAGAAGTGTATGGTGTTTCCTGAAACATCTAAAAAACAAAGCAACAGAGCCAAGGGCACTTCCACTTATGGTCCTATAGCTTAGGGAAATTAAAATCAAAAAGACACAGCCACCCCTAAATTTGGGACGGCTGTGTTTATAATAACCTCGTTTACAGTACAAGTTCAATATCGCAGAAAGTGAAAAATGGATAAAGAAGTTGTGCTATTTACGTACAATGCAATATCACATGGCAATGAAATCTATGTCAACAGACCCGTAACAGCACAATGAGTGGATGCAGGTATGGAGATTCTAACTGAAATAAGTCACAGAGAAAAAGAAACATCATAAGATATCACTAATACACGGAATGTAAACTTGGCTACACAGGAACTGAATTACAAAACAGAACTGGGTCTCAAATTTAGAAAACCAATTTATGCTTGCTTAAGGGGAAAGGTGAGTTGGGGTGCTGCATAAAACCAGAGATTGAAATGAGCACAGATAAAGTTCCTTAAGCCAAATATGGAATAGACAAGAGCTACTCCTTGCTCAACGAAATGGACTCAACACCGCATATTAAACGCCTAAGAATGTACCTGACTAGTAAGTATCTTAAAACCTATGGATTGCTATGTCTCCGAAAGAGAATCAAGCATGTGTACAGGGGCATAAACGCAGCAGTGATAGGATTGGAGAGGTTCGGTGAGCAAATGAAGACCCTTTGAAGTCATATTGCATGGTACCCATTCCACAGGTTTCAACTACCCACGTTTAAGGTATTCTTCCTTCAGCTAAAACATGCATGTGGAACCCAGAGTATGATCAACCGTGTGAACGGGAGACGTGTTCAAATATGTCTCAGTTTTCCTCCCCTGGTACTCGGGTGCAACATTCCAGACGCTTTACTAACACTCTCCCCACTTGGAGAGTCAGCGCCTTTAACCTCCTGTTTGGCCCAGTTTGCAATTTCTGCGGAAGATGAACAGGAATAGGGAGAACCAATGAGAGACTAGCTGGAGGTGTCTGGACGGGCAAATTTAACTCTCATTTCCCACCAGGAAGAGGAACTAACCAAAGGCTCAGCGTGCCGTGCCGGAACCAGATTAGGGCCTGAAGCCATCCTGCGGTGTTGCGGCCAGCTCAAAAGAAAGTGAGTTGAAGAAAGGAGCTCAGGGGCACTGCAATTCACGAACCTGCTGAGTTATAAATGACAGCTATCGTCCAAAAATATACTGAGGTAAGGCTGCCAAGAGGACTTGAAAGCGGGGCAGAATTGCAGGAAACCAATTTCAGGAGGTAGACTGGAATTGCATTGAAAGCATAGGAAAAGAGGCAGAACGTCCACAATGATGCACTTGGCCAAAAAGGGCGTATGCGTTTTTTCCTGAATATATTCAGGAAAAAACGCATACGCCCTTTTTGGCCAACCAAGCAAGCTTGCAAAGGAAATCTGCACTACAATGAAGTCTCACTTCCCCCCGGTCAAAAGGGCCATCTGAAAAAAGTGTAAAATCCAGAAAGGCAGGACAGGCCATGGAGAACTGGGAGCCTTGTTATGCTGATGGGCGGGATGTAAATTGCCAACAGACACTCGGGAGAAGTGTATGGTGTTTCCTGAAACATCTAAAAAACAAAGCAACAGAGCCTAGGGCACTTCCACTTATGGTCCTATAGCTTAGGGAAATTAAAATCAAAAAGACACAGCCACCCAAAGTTTGGGACGCCTCTGTTTACAAGAACCTCATTTACCATACAAGTTCAATATCACAGAAAGTGAAAAATGGATAAAGAATTGTGGTACTTATTTACAATGCAGTATCACTCAGCAATGAAATCTATGTCATCAGGCCCGTAGCAGCATAATGAGTGGATTCAGGTACGATGATTCTAACTGAAATAAGTCACACAGAAAAAGAAACATCATAAGATATCACTAATACACGGAATGTAAACTTGGCTACACAGGAACTGAATTCCAAAACAGAACAAGGTCTCAAATTTAGAAAACCAACTTATGCTTGCTTAAGGGGAAAGGTGAGTTGGGGTGCTGCATAAAACCAGAGATTGAAATGAGCACAGATAAAGTTCCTTAAGCCAAATATGGAATAGACAAGAGCTACTCCTTGCTCAACGAAATGGACTCAACACCGCATATTAAACGCCTAAGTATGTACCTGACTAGTAAGTATCTTCAAACCTATGGATTGCTATGTCTCCGAAAGAGAATCAAGCGTGTGTACAGGGGCATAAACGCAGCAGTGATAGGATTGGAGAGGTTCGGTGAGCAAATGAAGACCCTTTGAAGTCATATTGCATGGTACCCATTCCACGGGTTTCAACTACACAGGTTTAAGGTATTCTTCCTTCAGCTAAAACATGCATGTGGAACCCAGAGTATGATCAACCGTGTGAACGGGAGACGTGTTCAAATATGTCTCAGTTTTCCTCCCCTGGTACTCAGGTGCAACATTCCAGACGCTTTACTAACACTCTCCCCACTTGGAGAGTCAGCGCCTTTAACCTCCTGTTTGGCCCAGTTTGCAATTTCTGCGGAAGATGAACAGGAATAGCGAGAACCAATGAGAGACTAGCTGGAGGTGTCTGGACGGGCAAATTTAACTCTCATTTCCCACCAGGAAGAGGAATTAACCAAAGGCCCAGCGTGCCTTGTCGGAACCAGATTAGGGCCTGAAGCCATCCTGCGGTGTTGCGGCCAGCTCACAAGAAAGCGAGTTGAAGAAAGGAGCTCAGGGGCACTGTAATTCAGAAACCTGCAGAGTTATAAATGACAGCTATCGTCCAAAAATATACTGAAGTGAGGCTCCCAAGAGGAGTTGAAAGCGGGGCAGAATTGCAGGAAACCGATTTCAGGAGGTAGACTGGAATTGCATTGAAAGCATAGGAAAAGAGGCAGAACGTCCACAATGATGCACTTGGCCAAAAAGGGCGTATGCGTTTTTTCCTGAATATATTCAGGAAAAAACGCATACGCCCTTTTTGGCCAACCAAGCAAGCTTGCAAAGGAAATCTGCACTACAATGAAGTCTCACTTCCCCCCGGTCAAAAGGGCCATCTGAAAAAAGTGTAAAATCCAGAAAGGCAGGACAGGCCATGGAGAACTGGGAGCCTTGTTATGCTGATGGGCGGGATGTAAATTGCCAACAGACACTCGGGAGAAGTGTATGGTGTTTCCTGAAACATCTAAAAAACAAAGCAACAGAGCCTAGGGCACTTCCACTTATGGTCCTATAGCTTAGGGAAATTAAAATCAAAAAGACACAGCCACCCAAAGTTTGGGACGCCTCTGTTTACAAGAACCTCATTTACCATACAAGTTCAATATCACAGAAAGTGAAAAATGGATAAAGAATTGTGGTACTTATTTACAATGCAGTATCACTCAGCAATGAAATCTATGTCATCAGGCCCGTAGCAGCATAATGAGTGGATTCAGGTACGATGATTCTAACTGAAATAAGTCACACAGAAAAAGAAACATCATAAGATATCACTAATACACGGAATGTAAACTTGGCTACACAGGAACTGAATTCCAAAACAGAACAAGGTCTCAAATTTAGAAAACCAACTTATGCTTGCTTAAGGGGAAAGGTGAGTTGGGGTGCTGCATAAAACCAGAGATTGAAATGAGCACAGATAAAGTTCCTTAAGCCAAATATGGAATAGACAAGAGCTACTCCTTGCTCAACGAAATGGACTCAACACCGCATATTAAACGCCTAAGTATGTACCTGACTAGTAAGTATCTTCAAACCTATGGATTGCTATGTCTCCGAAAGAGAATCAAGCGTGTGTACAGGGGCATAAACGCAGCAGTGATAGGATTGGAGAGGTTCGGTGAGCAAATGAAGACCCTTTGAAGTCATATTGCATGGTACCCATTCCACGGGTTTCAACTACACAGGTTTAAGGTATTCTTCCTTCAGCTAAAACATGCATGTGGAACCCAGAGTATGATCAACCGTGTGAACGGGAGACGTGTTCAAATATGTCTCAGTTTTCCTCCCCTGGTACTCAGGTGCAACATTCCAGACGCTTTACTAACACTCTCCCCACTTGGAGAGTCAGCGCCTTTAACCTCCTGTTTGGCCCAGTTTGCAATTTCTGCGGAAGATGAACAGGAATAGCGAGAACCAATGAGAGACTAGCTGGAGGTGTCTGGACGGGCAAATTTAACTCTCATTTCCCACCAGGAAGAGGAATTAACCAAAGGCTCAGCGTTCCATGCCGGAACCACATTAGGGCCTGAAGCCATCCTGCGGTGTTGCGGCCAGCTCACAAGAAAGCGAGTTGAAGAAAGGAGCTCAGGGACACTGTAATTCACAAACATGCAGAGTTATAAATGACAGCTATTGTCCAAAAATATACTGAAGTAAGGCTGCCAAGAGGACTTGAAAGCGGGGCAGAATTGCAGGAAACCGATTTCAGGAGGTAGACTGGAATTGCATTGAAAGCATAGGAAAAGAGGCAGAACGTCCACAATGATGCACTTGGCCAAAAAGGGCGTATGCGTTTTTTCCTGAATATATTCAGGAAAAAACGCATACGCCCTTTTTGGCCAACCAAGCAAGCTTGCAAAGGAAATCTGCACTACAATGAAGTCTCACTTCCCCCCGGTCAAAAGGGCCATCTGAAAAAAGTGTAAAATCCAGAAAGGCAGGACAGGCCATGGAGAACTGGGAGCCTTGTTATGCTGATGGGCGGGATGTAAATTGCCAACAGACACTCGGGAGAAGTGTATGGTGTTTCCTGAAACATCTAAAAAACAAAGCAACAGAGCCTAGGGCACTTCCACTTATGGTCCTATAGCTTAGGGAAATTAAAATCAAAAAGACACAGCCACCCCAAAGTTTGGGACGCCTCTGTTTACAAGAACCTCGTTTACAGTACAAGTTCAACATCGCAGAAATTGAAAAATGGATAAATAAGTTGTGGTACTTATGTACAATGCAGTATCACTCAGCAATGAAATCTATGTCATCAGGCCCGTAGCAGCATAATGAGTGGATTCAGGTACGATGATTCTAACTGAAATAAGTCACACAGAAAAAGAAACATCATAAGATATCACTAATACACGGAATGTAAACTTGGCTACACAGGAACTGAATTACAGAACAGAACAGGGTCTCAAATTCAGAAAACCATCTTATGCTTGCTTAAGGGGAAAGGTGAGTTGGGGTGCTGCATAAAACCAGAGATTGAAATGAGCACAGATAAAGTTCCTTAAGCCAAATATGGAATAGACAAGAGCTACTCCTTGCTCAACGAAATGGACTCAACACCGCATATTAAACGCCTAAGAATGTACCTGACTAGTAAGTATCTTAAAACCTATGGATTGCTATGTCTCCGAAAGAGAATCAAGCATGTGTACAGGGGCATAAACGCAGCAGTGAGAGGATTGGAGAGGTTCGGTGAGCAAATGAAGACCCTTTGAAGTCATATTGCATGGTACCCATTCCACGGGTTTCAACTACCCAGGTTTAAGGTATTCTTCCTTCAGCTAAAACATGCATGTGGAACCTAGAGTATGATCAACCATGTGATCGGGAGACGTGTTCAAATATGTCTCAGTTTTCCTCCCCTGGTACTCGGGTGCAACATTCCAGACGCTTTACTAACACTCTCCCGACTTGGAGAATCAGTCCCTTTAACCTCCTGTTTGGCCCAGTTTGCAATTTCTGCGGAAGATGAAAAGGAATAGCGAGAACCAATGAGAGACTAGCTGGAGGTGGCTGGACGGACAAATTTAACTCTCATTTCCCACCAGGAAGAGGAAATAACCAAAGGCTCAGCGTGCCGTGCCGGAACCAGATTAGGGCCTGAAGCCATCCTGTGGTGTTGCGGCCAGCTCACAAGAAAGCGAGTTGAAGAAAGGAGCTCAGGGGCACTGTAATTCACAAACCTGCACAGTTATAAATGACAGCTATCATCCAAAAATAGACTAAAGTAAGGCTGCCAAGAGGACTTGAAAGCGGGGCAGAATTGCAGGAAACCGATTTCAGGAGGTAGACTGGAATTGCATTGAAAGCATAGGAAAAGAGGCAGAACGTCCACAATGATGCACTTGGCCAAAAAGGGCGTATGCGTTTTTTCCTGAATATATTCAGGAAAAAACGCATACGCCCTTTTTGGCCAACCAAGCAAACTTGCAAAGGAAATCTGCACTACAATGAAGTCTCACTTCCCCCCGGTCAAAAGGGCCATCTGAAAAAAGTGTAAAATCCAGAAAGGCAGGACAGGCCATGGAGAACTGGGAGCCTTGTTATGCTGATGGGCGGGATGTAAATTGCCAACAGACACTCGGGAGAAGTGTATGGTGTTTCCTGAAACATCTAAAAAACAAAGCAACAGAGCCTAGGGCACTTCCACTTATGGTCCTATAGCTTAGGGAAATTAAAATCAAAAAGACACAGCCACCCAAAGTTTGGGACGCCTCTGTTTACAAGAACCTCATTTACCATACAAGTTCAATATCACAGAAAGTGAAAAATGGATAAAGAATTGTGGTACTTATTTACAATGCAGTATCACTCAGCAATGAAATCTATGTCATCAGGCCCGTAGCAGCATAATGAGTGGATTCAGGTACGATGATTCTAACTGAAATAAGTCACACAGAAAAAGAAACATCATAAGATATCACTAATACACGGAATGTAAACTTGGCTACACAGGAACTGAATTCCAAAACAGAACAAGGTCTCAAATTTAGAAAACCAACTTATGCTTGCTTAAGGGGAAAGGTGAGTTGGGGTGCTGCATAAAACCAGAGATTGAAATGAGCACAGATAAAGTTCCTTAAGCCAAATATGGAATAGACAAGAGCTACTCCTTGCTCAACGAAATGGACTCAACACCGCATATTAAACGCCTAAGTATGTACCTGACTAGTAAGTATCTTCAAACCTATGGATTGCTATGTCTCCGAAAGAGAATCAAGCGTGTGTACAGGGGCATAAACGCAGCAGTGATAGGATTGGAGAGGTTCGGTGAGCAAATGAAGACCCTTTGAAGTCATATTGCATGGTACCCATTCCACGGGTTTCAACTACACAGGTTTAAGGTATTCTTCCTTCAGCTAAAACATGCATGTGGAACCCAGAGTATGATCAACCGTGTGAACGGGAGACGTGTTCAAATATGTCTCAGTTTTCCTCCCCTGGTACTCAGGTGCAACATTCCAGACGCTTTACTAACACTCTCCCCACTTGGAGAGTCAGCGCCTTTAACCTCCTGTTTGGCCCAGTTTGCAATTTCTGCGGAAGATGAACAGGAATAGCGAGAACCAATGAGAGACTAGCTGGAGGTGTCTGGACGGGCAAATTTAACTCTCATTTCCCACCAGGAAGAGGAATTAACCAAAGGCCCAGCGTGCCTTGTCGGAACCAGATTAGGGCCTGAAGCCATCCTGCGGTGTTGCGGCCAGCTCACAAGAAAGCGAGTTGAAGAAAGGAGCTCAGGGGCACTGTAATTCAGAAACCTGCAGAGTTATAAATGACAGCTATCGTCCAAAAATATACTGAAGTGAGGCTCCCAAGAGGAGTTGAAAGCGGGGCAGAATTGCAGGAAACCGATTTCAGGAGGTAGACTGGAATTGCATTGAAAGCATAGGAAAAGAGGCAGAACGTCCACAATGATGCACTTGGCCAAAAAGGGCGTATGCGTTTTTTCCTGAATATATTCAGGAAAAAACGCATACGCCCTTTTTGGCCAACCAAGCAAGCTTGCAAAGGAAATCTGCACTACAATGAAGTCTCACTTCCCCCCGGTCAAAAGGGCCATCTGAAAAAAGTGTAAAATCCAGAAAGGCAGGACAGGCCATGGAGAACTGGGAGCCTTGTTATGCTGATGGGCGGGATGTAAATTGCCAACAGACACTCGGGAGAAGTGTATGGTGTTTCCTGAAACATCTAAAAAACAAAGCAACAGAGCCTAGGGCACTTCCACTTATGGTCCTATAGCTTAGGGAAATTAAAATCAAAAAGACACAGCCACCCAAAGTTTGGGACGCCTCTGTTTACAAGAACCTCATTTACCATACAAGTTCAATATCACAGAAAGTGAAAAATGGATAAAGAATTGTGGTACTTATTTACAATGCAGTATCACTCAGCAATGAAATCTATGTCATCAGGCCCGTAGCAGCATAATGAGTGGATTCAGGTACGATGATTCTAACTGAAATAAGTCACACAGAAAAAGAAACATCATAAGATATCACTAATACACGGAATGTAAACTTGGCTACACAGGAACTGAATTCCAAAACAGAACAAGGTCTCAAATTTAGAAAACCAACTTATGCTTGCTTAAGGGGAAAGGTGAGTTGGGGTGCTGCATAAAACCAGAGATTGAAATGAGCACAGATAAAGTTCCTTAAGCCAAATATGGAATAGACAAGAGCTACTCCTTGCTCAACGAAATGGACTCAACACCGCATATTAAACGCCTAAGTATGTACCTGACTAGTAAGTATCTTCAAACCTATGGATTGCTATGTCTCCGAAAGAGAATCAAGCGTGTGTACAGGGGCATAAACGCAGCAGTGATAGGATTGGAGAGGTTCGGTGAGCAAATGAAGACCCTTTGAAGTCATATTGCATGGTACCCATTCCACGGGTTTCAACTACACAGGTTTAAGGTATTCTTCCTTCAGCTAAAACATGCATGTGGAACCCAGAGTATGATCAACCGTGTGAACGGGAGACGTGTTCAAATATGTCTCAGTTTTCCTCCCCTGGTACTCAGGTGCAACATTCCAGACGCTTTACTAACACTCTCCCCACTTGGAGAGTCAGCGCCTTTAACCTCCTGTTTGGCCCAGTTTGCAATTTCTGCGGAAGATGAACAGGAATAGCGAGAACCAATGAGAGACTAGCTGGAGGTGTCTGGACGGGCAAATTTAACTCTCATTTCCCACCAGGAAGAGGAATTAACCAAAGGCTCAGCGTTCCATGCCGGAACCACATTAGGGCCTGAAGCCATCCTGCGGTGTTGCGGCCAGCTCACAAGAAAGCGAGTTGAAGAAAGGAGCTCAGGGACACTGTAATTCACAAACATGCAGAGTTATAAATGACAGCTATTGTCCAAAAATATACTGAAGTAAGGCTGCCAAGAGGACTTGAAAGCGGGGCAGAATTGCAGGAAACCGATTTCAGGAGGTAGACTGGAATTGCATTGAAAGCATAGGAAAAGAGGCAGAACGTCCACAATGATGCACTTGGCCAAAAAGGGCGTATGCGTTTTTTCCTGAATATATTCAGGAAAAAACGCATACGCCCTTTTTGGCCAACCAAGCAAGCTTGCAAAGGAAATCTGCACTACAATGAAGTCTCACTTCCCCCCGGTCAAAAGGGCCATCTGAAAAAAGTGTAAAATCCAGAAAGGCAGGACAGGCCATGGAGAACTGGGAGCCTTGTTATGCTGATGGGCGGGATGTAAATTGC
Organism: Grampus griseus; assembly: GCF_964374135.1. Classification (NCBI taxonomy): domain Eukaryota; kingdom Metazoa; phylum Chordata; class Mammalia; order Artiodactyla; family Delphinidae; genus Grampus; species Grampus griseus. Next base: position 1,452,229 of record NW_028133400.1, on the reverse strand, counting down.
CAACAGACACTCGGGAGAAGTGTATGGTGTTTCCTGAAACATCTAAAAAACAAAGCAACAGAGCCTAGGGCACTTCCACTTATGGTCCTATAGCTTAGGGAAATTAAAATCAAAAAGACACAGCCACCCCAAAGTTTGGGACGCCTCTGTTTACAAGAACCTCGTTTACCGTACAAGTTCAATATCACAGAAAGTGAAAAATGGATAAAGAACTTGTGGTACTTACGTACAATGCAGTATCACTCAGCAATGAAATCTATGTCATCAGGCCCGTAGCAGCATAATGAGTGGATTCAGGTACGATGATTCTAACTGAAATAAGTCACACAGAAAAAGAAACATCATAAGATATCACTAATACACGGAATGTAAACTTGGCTACACAGGAACTGAATTCCAAAACAGAACAGGGTCTCAAATTTAGAAAACCAACTTATGCTTGCTTAAGGGGAAAGGTGAGTTGGGGTGCTGCATAAAACCAGAGATTGAAATGAGCACAGATAAAGTTCCTTAAGCCAAATATGGAATAGACAAGAGCTACTCCTTGCTCAACGAAATGGACTCAACACCCCATATTAAACGCCTAAGAATGTACCTGACTAGTAAGTATCTTAAAACCTATGGATTGCTATGTCTCCAAAAGAGAATCAAGCGTGTGTACAGGGGCATAAACGCAGCAGTGATAGGATTGGAGAGGTTCGGTGGGCAAATGAAGACCCTTTGAAGTCATATTGCATGGTACCCATTCCACGGGTCTCAACTCTCCAGGTTTAAGGTATTCTTCCTTCAGCTAAAACATGCATGTGGAACCCAGAGTATGATCAACCGTGTGAACGGGAGACGTGTTCAAATATGTCTCAGTTTTCCTCCCCTGGTACTCGGGTGCAACATTCCAGACGCTTTACTAACACTCTCCCCACTTGGAGAGTCAGCGCCTTTAACCTCCTGTTTGGCCCAGTTTGCAATCTCTGCGGAAGAAGAACAGGAATAGGGAGAACCAATGAGAGACTAGCTGGAGGTGTCTGGACGGGCAAATTTAACTCTCATTTCCCATCTGGAAGAGGAAATAACCAAAGGCTCAGCGTGCCATCCCGGAACCAGATTAGGGCCTGAAGCCATCCTGCGGTGTTGCGGCCAGCTCAAAAGAAAGTGAGTTGAAGAAAGGAGCTCAGGGGCACTGTAATTCACAAACCTGCAGAGTTATAAATGACAGCTATCGTCCAAAAATAGACTGAAGTAAGGCTGCCAAGAGGACTTGAAAGCGGGGCAGAATTGCAGGAAACCGATTTCAGTAGGTAGACTGGAATTGCATTGAAAGCATAGGAAAAGAGGCAGAACGTCCACAATGATGCACTTGGCCAAAAAGAGCGTATGCGTTTTTTCCTGAATATAGTCAGGAAAAAACGCATACGCCCTTTTTGGCCAACCAAGCAAGCTTGCAAAGGAAATCTGCACTACAATGAAGTCTCACTTCCCCCCGGTCAAAAGGACCATCTGAAAAAAGTGTAAAATCCAGAAAGGCAGGACAGGCCATGGAGAACTGGGAGCCTTGTTATGCTGATGGGCGGGATGTAAATTGCCAACAGACACTCGGGAGAAGTGTATGGTGTTTCCTGAAACATCTAAAAAACAAAGCAACAGAGCCTAGGGCACTTCCACTTATGGTCCTATAGCTTAGGGAAATTAAAATAAAAAAGACACAGCCACCCCAAAGTTTGGGACGCCTCTGTTTACAAGAACCTCGTTTACAGTACAAGTTGAACATCGCAGAAAGTGAAAAATGGATAAAGAAGATGTGGTATTTACTTACAAAGCAATATCACTCAGCAATGAAATCTATGTCATCAGGCTCTTAGGAGCACAATGAGTGGATTCAGGTATGATGATTCTAACTGAAATAAGTCACACAGAAAAAGAAACATCATAAGATATCACTAATACACGGAATGTAAACTTGGCTACACAGGAACTGAATTACAGAACAGAACAGGGTCTCAAATTTAGAAAACCAACTTATGCTTGCTTAAGAGGAAAGGTGAGTTGGGGTGCTGCATAAAACCAGAGATTGAAATGAGCACAGATAAAGTTCCTTAAGCCAAATATGGAATAGACAAGAGCTACTCCTTGCTCAACGAAATGGACTCAACACCCCATATTAAACGCCTAAGAATGTACCTGACTAGTAAGTATCTTAAAACCTATGGATTGCTATGTCTCCGAAAGAGAATCAAGCATGTGTACAGGGGCATAAACGCAGCAGTGATAGGATTGGAGAGGTTCGGTGAGCAAATGAAGACCCTTTGAAGTCATATTACATGGTACCCATTCCACGGGTCTCAACTACCCAGGTTTAAGGTATTCTTCCTTCAGCTAAAACATGCATGTGGAACCTAGAGTATGATCAACCGTGTGATCGGGAGACGTGTTCAAATATGTCAAAGTTTTCCTCCCCTGGTACTCGGGTGCCACATTCCAGACGCTTTACTAACACTCTCCCGACTTGGAGAATCAGTCCCTTTAACCTCCTGTTTGGCCCAGTTTGCAATTTCTGCGGAAGATGAAAAGGAATAGCGAGAACCAATGAGAGACTAGCTGGAGGTGGCTGGACGGGCAAATTTAACTCTCATTTCCCACCAGGAAGAGGAAATAACCAAAGGCTCAGCGTGCCGTGCCGGAACCAGATTAGGGCTTGAAGCCATCCTGCGGTGTTGCGGCCAGCTCAAAAGAAAGCGAGTTGAAGAAAGGAGCTCAGGGGCACTGTAATTCACAAACCTGCAGAGTTATGAATGACAGCTATCGTCGAAAAATATTCTGAAGGAAGGCTGCCAAGAGGACTTGAAAGCGGGGCAGAATTGCAGGAAACCGATTTCAGGAGGTAGACTGGAATTGCATTGAAAGCATAGGAAAAGAGGCAGAGCGTCCACAATGATGCACTTGGCCAAAGAGGGCGTATGTGTTTTTTCCTGAATATATTCAGGAAAAAACGCATACGCCCTTTTTGGCCAACCAAGCAAGCTTGCAAAGGAAATCTGCACTACAATGAAGTCTCACTTCCCCCCGGTCAAAAGGGCCATCTGAAAAAAGTGTAAAATCCAGAAAGGCAGGACTGGCCATGGAGAACTGGGAGCCTTGTTATGCTGATGGGCGGGATGTAAATTGCCAACAGCCACCGGGGAGAAGTGTATGGTGTTTCCTGAAACATCTAAAAAACAAAGCAACAGAGCCTAGGGCACTTCCACTTATGGTCCTATAGCTTAGGGAAATTAAAATCTAAAAGACACAGCCACCCCAAAGTTTGGGACGCCTCTGTTTACAAGAACCTCGTTTACAGTACAAGTTCAACAACGCGGAAAGTGAAAAATGGATAAAGAAGTTGTGGTATTTACTTACAAAACAATATCACTCAGCAATGAAATCTATGTCATCAGGCCCGTAGCAGCATAATGAGTGGATTCAGGTACGATGATTCTAACAGAAATAAGTCACACAGAAAAAGAAACATCATAAGATATCACTAATACACGGAATAAAAACTTGGCTACACAGGAACTGAATTCCAAAACAGAACAGGGTCTCAAATTTAGAAAACCAACTTATGCTTGCTTAAGAGGAAAGGTGAGTTGGGGTGCTGCATAAAACCAGAGATTGAAATGAGCACAGATAAAGTTCCTTAAGCCAAATATGGAATAGACAAGAGCTACTCCTTGCTCAACGAAATGGACTCAACACCCCATATTAAACGCCTAAGAATGTACCTGACTAGTAAGTATCTTAAAACCTATGGATTGCTATGTCTCCAAAAGAGAATCAAGCGTGTGTACAGGGGCATAAACGCAGCAGTGATAGGATTGGAGAGGTTCGGTGAGCAAATGAAGACCCTTTGAAGTCATATTGCATGGTAACCATTCCACGGGTCTCAACTCTCCAGGTTTAAGGTATTCTTCCTTCAGCTAAAACATGCATGTGGAACCCAGAGTTTGATCAACCGTGTGAATGGGAGACGTGTTCAAATATGTGTCAGTTTTCCTCCCCTGGTACTCGGGTGCAACATTCCAGACGCTTTACTAACACTCTCCCCACTTGGAGAGTCACTGCCTTTAACTTCCTGTTTGGCCCAGTTTGCAATTTCTGCCTAAGATGAACAGGAATATGGAGAACCAATGAGAGACTAGCTGGAGGTGTCTGGACGGGCAAATTTAACTCTCATTACCCACCAGGAAGTGGAAATAACCAAAGGCTCAGTGTGCCATGCCGGAACCAGATTAGGGCCTGAAGCCATCCTGTGGTGTTGCGGCCAGCTCACAAGAAAGCGAGTTGAAGAAAGGAGCTCAGGGGCACTGTAATTCACAAACCTGCAAAGTTATAAATGTCAGCTATCGTCCAAAAATATACTGAAGTAAGGCTGCCAAGAGGACTTGAAAGTGGGGCAGAATTGCAGGAAACCGATTTCAGGAGGTAGACTGGAATTGCATTGAAAGCATAGGAAAAGAGGCAGAACGTCCACAATGATGCACTTGGCCAAAAAGGGTGTATGCGTTTTTGCCTGAATATAGTCAGGAAAAAACGCATACGCCCTTTTTGGCCAACCAAGCAAGCTTGCAAAGGAAATCTGCACTACAATGAAGTCTCACTTTTCCACGGTCAAAAGGGCCATCTGAAAAAAGTGTAAAATCCAGAAAGGCAGGACAGGCCATGGAGAACTGAGAACCTTGTTATGCTGATGGGCGGGATGTATATTGCCAACAGACACTCGGGAGAAGTGTATGGTGTTTCCTGAAACATCTAAAAAACAAAGCAACAGAGCCAAGGGCACTTCCACTTATGGTCCTATAGCTTAGGGAAATTAAAATCAAAAAGACACAGCCACCCCTAAATTTGGGACGGCTGTGTTTATAATAACCTCGTTTACAGTACAAGTTCAATATCGCAGAAAGTGAAAAATGGATAAAGAAGTTGTGCTATTTACGTACAATGCAATATCACATGGCAATGAAATCTATGTCAACAGACCCGTAACAGCACAATGAGTGGATGCAGGTATGGAGATTCTAACTGAAATAAGTCACAGAGAAAAAGAAACATCATAAGATATCACTAATACACGGAATGTAAACTTGGCTACACAGGAACTGAATTACAAAACAGAACTGGGTCTCAAATTTAGAAAACCAATTTATGCTTGCTTAAGGGGAAAGGTGAGTTGGGGTGCTGCATAAAACCAGAGATTGAAATGAGCACAGATAAAGTTCCTTAAGCCAAATATGGAATAGACAAGAGCTACTCCTTGCTCAACGAAATGGACTCAACACCCCATATTAAACGCCTAAGAATGTACCTGACTAGTAAGTATCTTAAAACCTATGGATTGCTATGTCTCCGAAAGAGAATCAAGCATGTGTACAGGGGCATAAACGCAGCAGTGATAGGATTGGAGAGGTTCGGTGAGCAAATGAAGACCCTTTGAAGTCATATTACATGGTACCCATTCCACGGGTCTCAACTACCCAGGTTTAAGGTATTCTTCCTTCAGCTAAAACATGCATGTGGAACCTAGAGTATGATCAACCGTGTGATCGGGAGACGTGTTCAAATATGTCAAAGTTTTCCTCCCCTGGTACTCGGGTGCCACATTCCAGACGCTTTACTAACACTCTCCCGACTTGGAGAATCAGTCCCTTTAACCTCCTGTTTGGCCCAGTTTGCAATTTCTGCGGAAGATGAAAAGGAATAGCGAGAACCAATGAGAGACTAGCTGGAGGTGGCTGGACGGGCAAATTTAACTCTCATTTCCCACCAGGAAGAGGAAATAACCAAAGGCTCAGCGTGCCGTGCCGGAACCAGATTAGGGCTTGAAGCCATCCTGCGGTGTTGCGGCCAGCTCAAAAGAAAGCGAGTTGAAGAAAGGAGCTCAGGGGCACTGTAATTCACAAACCTGCAGAGTTATGAATGACAGCTATCGTCGAAAAATATTCTGAAGGAAGGCTGCCAAGAGGACTTGAAAGCGGGGCAGAATTGCAGGAAACCGATTTCAGGAGGTAGACTGGAATTGCATTGAAAGCATAGGAAAAGAGGCAGAGCGTCCACAATGATGCACTTGGCCAAAGAGGGCGTATGTGTTTTTTCCTGAATATATTCAGGAAAAAACGCATACGCCCTTTTTGGCCAACCAAGCAAGCTTGCAAAGGAAATCTGCACTACAATGAAGTCTCACTTCCCCCCGGTCAAAAGGGCCATCTGAAAAAAGTGTAAAATCCAGAAAGGCAGGACTGGCCATGGAGAACTGGGAGCCTTGTTATGCTGATGGGCGGGATGTAAATTGCCAACAGCCACTGGGGAGAAGTGTATGGTGTTTCCTGAAACATCTAAAAAACAAAGCAACAGAGCCTAGGGCACTTCCACTTATGGTCCTATAGCTTAGGGAAATTAAAATCTAAAAGACACAGCCACCCCAAAGTTTGGGACGCCTCTGTTTACAAGAACCTCGTTTACAGTACAAGTTCAACAACGCGGAAAGTGAAAAATGGATAAAGAAGTTGTGGTATTTACTTACAAAACAATATCACTCAGCAATGAAATCTATGTCATCAGGCCCGTAGCAGCATAATGAGTGGATTCAGGTACGATGATTCTAACAGAAATAAGTCACACAGAAAAAGAAACATCATAAGATATCACTAATACACGGAATAAAAACTTGGCTACACAGGAACTGAATTCCAAAACAGAACAGGGTCTCAAATTTAGAAAACCAACTTATGCTTGCTTAAGAGGAAAGGTGAGTTGGGGTGCTGCATAAAACCAGAGATTGAAATGAGCACAGATAAAGTTCCTTAAGCCAAATATGGAATAGACAAGAGCTACTCCTTGCTCAACGAAATGGACTCAACACCCCATATTAAACGCCTAAGAATGTACCTGACTAGTAAGTATCTTAAAACCTATGGATTGCTATGTCTCCAAAAGAGAATCAAGCGTGTGTACAGGGGCATAAACGCAGCAGTGATAGGATTGGAGAGGTTCGGTGAGCAAATGAAGACCCTTTGAAGTCATATTGCATGGTACCCATTCCACGGGTCTCAACTCTCCAGGTTTAAGGTATTCTTCCTTCAGCTAAAACATGCATGTGGAACCCAGAGTATGATCAACCGTGTGAATGGGAGACGTGTTCAAATATGTGTCAGTTTTCCTCCCCTGGTACTCGGGTGCAACATTCCAGACGCTTTACTAACACTCTCCCCACTTGGAGAGTCACTGCCTTTAACTTCCTGTTTGGCCCAGTTTGCAATTTCTGCCTAAGATGAACAGGAATATGGAGAACCAATGAGAGACTAGCTGGAGGTGTCTGGACGGGCAAATTTAACTCTCATTACCCACCAGGAAGTGGAAATAACCAAAGGCTCAGCGTGCCATGCCGGAACAAGATTAGGGCCTGAAGCCATCCTGTGGTGTTGCGGCCAGCTCACAAGAAAGCGAGTTGAAGAAAGGAGCTCAGGGGCACTGTAATTCACAAACCTGCAAAGTTATAAATGTCAGCTATCGTCCAAAAATATACTGAAGTAAGGCTGCCAAGAGGACTTGAAAGCGGGGCAGAATTGCAGGAAACCGATTTCAGGAGGTAGACTGGAATTGCATTGAAAGCATAGGAAAAGAGGCAGAACGTCCACAATGATGCACTTGGCCAAAAAGGGTGTATGCGTTTTTGCCTGAATATAGTCAGGAAAAAACGCATACGCCCTTTTTGGCCAACCAAGCAAGCTTGCAAAGGAAATCTGCACTACAATGAAGTCTCACTTTTCCACGGTCAAAAGGGCCATCTGAAAAAAGTGTAAAATCCAGAAAGGCAGGACAGGCCATGGAGAACTGGGAACCTTGTTATGCTGATGGGCGGGATGTATATTGCCAACAGACACTCGGGAGAAGTGTATGGTGTTTCCTGAAACATCTAAAAAACAAAGCAACAGAGCCAAGGGCACTTCCACTTATGGTCCTATAGCTTAGGGAAATTAAAATCAAAAAGACACAGCCACCCCTAAATTTGGGACGGCTGTGTTTATAATAACCTCGTTTACAGTACAAGTTCAATATCGCAGAAAGTGAAAAATGGATAAAGAAGTTGTGCTATTTACGTACAATGCAATATCACATGGCAATGAAATCTATGTCAACAGACCCGTAACAGCACAATGAGTGGATGCAGGTATGGAGATTCTAACTGAAATAAGTCACAGAGAAAAAGAAACATCATAAGATATCACTAATACACGGAATGTAAACTTGGCTACACAGGAACTGAATTACAAAACAGAACTGGGTCTCAAATTTAGAAAACCAATTTATGCTTGCTTAAGGGGAAAGGTGAGTTGGGGTGCTGCATAAAACCAGAGATTGAAATGAGCACAGATAAAGTTCCTTAAGCCAAATATGGAATAGACAAGAGCTACTCCTTGCTCAACGAAATGGACTCAACACCGCATATTAAACGCCTAAGAATGTACCTGACTAGTAACTATCTTAAAACCTATGGATTGCTATGTCTCCGAAAGAGAATCAAGCATGTGTACAGGGGCATAAACGCAGCAGTGATAGGATTGGAGAGGTTCGGTGAGCAAATGAAGACCCTTTGAAGTCATATTGCATGGTACCCATTCCACAGGTTTCAACTACCCACGTTTAAGGTATTCTTCCTTCAGCTAAAACATGCATGTGGAACCCAGAGTATGATCAACCGTGTGAACGGGAGACGTGTTCAAATATGTCTCAGTTTTCCTCCCCTGGTACTCGGGTGCAACATTCCAGACGCTTTACTAACACTCTCCCCACTTGGAGAGTCAGCGCCTTTAACCTCCTGTTTGGCCCAGTTTGCAAATTCTGCGGAAGATGAACAGGAATAGGGAGAACCAATGAGAGACTAGCTGGAGGTGTCTGGACGGGCAAATTTAACTCTCATTTCCCACCAGGAAGAGGAACTAACCAAAGGCTCAGCGTGCCGTGCCGGAACCAGATTAGGGCCTGAAGCCATCCTGCGGTGTTGCGGCCAGCTCAAAAGAAAGTGAGTTGAAGAAAGGAGCTCAGGGGCACTGCAATTCACGAACCTGCTGAGTTATAAATGACAGCTATCGTCCAAAAATATACTGAGGTAAGGCTGCCAAGAGGACTTGAAAGCGGGGCAGAATTGCAGGAAACCAATTTCAGGAGGTAGACTGGAATTGCATTGAAAGCATAGGAAAAGAGGCAGAACGTCCACAATGATGCACTTGGCCAAAAAGGGCGTATGCGTTTTTTCCTGAATATATTCAGGAAAAAACGCATACGCCCTTTTTGGCCAACCAAGCAAGCTTGCAAAGGAAATCTGCACTACAATGAAGTCTCACTTTTCCACGGTCAAAAGGGCCATCTGAAAAAAGTGTAAAATCCAGAAAGGCAGGACAGGCCATGGAGAACTGGGAACCTTGTTATGCTGATGGGCGGGATGTATATTGCCAACAGACACTCGGGAGAAGTGTATGGTGTTTCCTGAAACATCTAAAAAACAAAGCAACAGAGCCAAGGGCACTTCCACTTATGGTCCTATAGCTTAGGGAAATTAAAATCAAAAAGACACAGCCACCCCTAAATTTGGGACGGCTGTGTTTATAATAACCTCGTTTACAGTACAAGTTCAATATCGCAGAAAGTGAAAAATGGATAAAGAAGTTGTGCTATTTACGTACAATGCAATATCACATGGCAATGAAATCTATGTCAACAGACCCGTAACAGCACAATGAGTGGATGCAGGTATGGAGATTCTAACTGAAATAAGTCACAGAGAAAAAGAAACATCATAAGATATCACTAATACACGGAATGTAAACTTGGCTACACAGGAACTGAATTACAAAACAGAACTGGGTCTCAAATTTAGAAAACCAATTTATGCTTGCTTAAGGGGAAAGGTGAGTTGGGGTGCTGCATAAAACCAGAGATTGAAATGAGCACAGATAAAGTTCCTTAAGCCAAATATGGAATAGACAAGAGCTACTCCTTGCTCAACGAAATGGACTCAACACCCCATATTAAACGCCTAAGAATGTACCTGACTAGTAAGTATCTTAAAACCTATGGATTGCTATGTCTCCGAAAGAGAATCAAGCATGTGTACAGGGGCATAAACGCAGCAGTGATAGGATTGGAGAGGTTCGGTGAGCAAATGAAGACCCTTTGAAGTCATATTACATGGTACCCATTCCACGGGTCTCAACTACCCAGGTTTAAGGTATTCTTCCTTCAGCTAAAACATGCATGTGGAACCTAGAGTATGATCAACCGTGTGATCGGGAAACGTGTTCAAATATGTCAAAGTTTTCCTCCCCTGGTACTCGGGTGCCACATTCCAGACGCTTTACTAACACTCTCCCGACTTGGAGAATCAGTCCCTTTAACCTCCTGTTTGGCCCAGTTTGCAATTTCTGCGGAAGATGAAAAGGAATAGCGAGAACCAATGAGAGACTAGCTGGAGGTGGCTGGACGGGCAAATTTAACTCTCATTTCCCACCAGGAAGAGGAAATAACCAAAGGCTCAGCGTGCCGTGCCGGAACCAGATTAGGGCTTGAAGCCATCCTGCGGTGTTGCGGCCAGCTCAAAAGAAAGCGAGTTGAAGAAAGGAGCTCAGGGGCACTGTAATTCACAAACCTGCAGAGTTATGAATGACAGCTATCGTCGAAAAATATTCTGAAGGAAGGCTGCCAAGAGGACTTGAAAGCGGGGCAGAATTGCAGGAAACCGATTTCAGGAGGTAGACTGGAATTGCATTGAAAGCATAGGAAAAGAGGCAGAGCGTCCACAATGATGCACTTGGCCAAAGAGGGCGTATGTGTTTTTTCCTGAATATATTCAGGAAAAAACGCATACGCCCTTTTTGGCCAACCAAGCAAGCTTGCAAAGGAAATCTGCACTACAATGAAGTCTCACTTCCCCCCGGTCAAAAGGGCCATCTGAAAAAAGTGTAAAATCCAGAAAGGCAGGACTGGCCATGGAGAACTGGGAGCCTTGTTATGCTGATGGGCGGGATGTAAATTGCCAACAGCCACTGGGGAGAAGTGTATGGTGTTTCCTGAAACATCTAAAAAACAAAGCAACAGAGCCTAGGGCACTTCCACTTATGGTCCTATAGCTTAGGGAAATTAAAATCTAAAAGACACAGCCACCCCAAAGTTTGGGACGCCTCTGTTTACAAGAACCTCGTTTACAGTACAAGTTCAACAACGCGGAAAGTGAAAAATGGATAAAGAAGTTGTGGTATTTACTTACAAAACAATATCACTCAGCAATGAAATCTATGTCATCAGGCCCGTAGCAGCATAATGAGTGGATTCAGGTACGATGATTCTAACAGAAATAAGTCACACAGAAAAAGAAACATCATAAGATATCACTAATACACGGAATAAAAACTTGGCTACACAGGAACTGAATTCCAAAACAGAACAGGGTCTCAAATTTAGAAAACCAACTTATGCTTGCTTAAGAGGAAAGGTGAGTTGGGGTGCTGCATAAAACCAGAGATTGAAATGAGCACAGATAAAGTTCCTTAAGCCAAATATGGAATAGACAAGAGCTACTCCTTGCTCAACGAAATGGACTCAACACCCCATATTAAACGCCTAAGAATGTACCTGACTAGTAAGTATCTTAAAACCTATGGATTGCTATGTCTCCAAAAGAGAATCAAGCGTGTGTACAGGGGCATAAACGCAGCAGTGATAGGATTGGAGAGGTTCGGTGAGCAAATGAAGACCCTTTGAAGTCATATTGCATGGTACCCATTCCACGGGTCTCAACTCTCCAGGTTTAAGGTATTCTTCCTTCAGCTAAAACATGCATGTGGAACCCAGAGTATGATCAACCGTGTGAATGGGAGACGTGTTCAAATATGTGTCAGTTTTCCTCCCCTGGTACTCGGGTGCAACATTCCAGACGCTTTACTAACACTCTCCCCACTTGGAGAGTCACTGCCTTTAACTTCCTGTTTGGCCCAGTTTGCAATTTCTGCCTAAGATGAACAGGAATATGGAGAACCAATGAGAGACTAGCTGGAGGTGTCTGGACGGGCAAATTTAACTCTCATTACCCACCAGGAAGTGGAAATAACCAAAGGCTCAGCGTGCCATGCCGGAACAAGATTAGGGCCTGAAGCCATCCTGTGGTGTTGCGGCCAGCTCACAAGAAAGCGAGTTGAAGAAAGGAGCTCAGGGGCACTGTAATTCACAAACCTGCAAAGTTATAAATGTCAGCTATCGTCCAAAAATATACTGAAGTAAGGCTGCCAAGAGGACTTGAAAGCGGGGCAGAATTGCAGGAAACCGATTTCAGGAGGTAGACTGGAATTGCATTGAAAGCATAGGAAAAGAGGCAGAACGTCCACAATGATGCACTTGGCCAAAAAGGGTGTATGCGTTTTTGCCTGAATATAGTCAGGAAAAAACGCATACGCCCTTTTTGGCCAACCAAGCAAGCTTGCAAAGGAAATCTGCACTACAATGAAGTCTCACTTTTCCACGGTCAAAAGGGCCATCTGAAAAAAGTGTAAAATCCAGAAAGGCAGGACAGGCCATGGAGAACTGGGAACCTTGTTATGCTGATGGGCGGGATGTATATTGCCAACAGACACTCGGGAGAAGTGTATGGTGTTTCCTGAAACATCTAAAAAACAAAGCAACAGAGCCAAGGGCACTTCCACTTATGGTCCTATAGCTTAGGGAAATTAAAATCAAAAAGACACAGCCACCCCTAAATTTGGGACGGCTGTGTTTATAATAACCTCGTTTACAGTACAAGTTCAATATCGCAGAAAGTGAAAAATGGATAAAGAAGTTGTGCTATTTACGTACAATGCAATATCACATGGCAATGAAATCTATGTCAACAGACCCGTAACAGCACAATGAGTGGATGCAGGTATGGAGATTCTAACTGAAATAAGTCACAGAGAAAAAGAAACATCATAAGATATCACTAATACACGGAATGTAAACTTGGCTACACAGGAACTGAATTACAAAACAGAACTGGGTCTCAAATTTAGAAAACCAATTTATGCTTGCTTAAGGGGAAAGGTGAGTTGGGGTGCTGCATAAAACCAGAGATTGAAATGAGCACAGATAAAGTTCCTTAAGCCAAATATGGAATAGACAAGAGCTACTCCTTGCTCAACGAAATGGACTCAACACCGCATATTAAACGCCTAAGAATGTACCTGACTAGTAACTATCTTAAAACCTATGGATTGCTATGTCTCCGAAAGAGAATCAAGCATGTGTACAGGGGCATAAACGCAGCAGTGATAGGATTGGAGAGGTTCGGTGAGCAAATGAAGACCCTTTGAAGTCATATTGCATGGTACCCATTCCACAGGTTTCAACTACCCACGTTTAAGGTATTCTTCCTTCAGCTAAAACATGCATGTGGAACCCAGAGTATGATCAACCGTGTGAACGGGAGACGTGTTCAAATATGTCTCAGTTTTCCTCCCCTGGTACTCGGGTGCAACATTCCAGACGCTTTACTAACACTCTCCCCACTTGGAGAGTCAGCGCCTTTAACCTCCTGTTTGGCCCAGTTTGCAAATTCTGCGGAAGATGAACAGGAATAGGGAGAACCAATGAGAGACTAGCTGGAGGTGTCTGGACGGGCAAATTTAACTCTCATTTCCCACCAGGAAGAGGAACTAACCAAAGGCTCAGCGTGCCGTGCCGGAACCAGATTAGGGCCTGAAGCCATCCTGCGGTGTTGCGGCCAGCTCAAAAGAAAGTGAGTTGAAGAAAGGAGCTCAGGGGCACTGCAATTCACGAACCTGCTGAGTTATAAATGACAGCTATCGTCCAAAAATATACTGAGGTAAGGCTGCCAAGAGGACTTGAAAGCGGGGCAGAATTGCAGGAAACCAATTTCAGGAGGTAGACTGGAATTGCATTGAAAGCATAGGAAAAGAGGCAGAACGTCCACAATGATGCACTTGGCCAAAAAGGGCGTATGCGTTTTTTCCTGAATATATTCAGGAAAAAACGCATACGCCCTTTTTGGCCAACCAAGCAAGCTTGCAAAGGAAATCTGCACTACAATGAAGTCTCACTTCCCCCCGGTCAAAAGGGCCATCTGAAAAAAGTGTAAAATCCAGAAAGGCAGGACAGGCCATGGAGAACTGGGAGCCTTGTTATGCTGATGGGCGGGATGTAAATTGCCAACAGACACTCGGGAGAAGTGTATGGTGTTTCCTGAAACATCTAAAAAACAAAGCAACAGAGCCTAGGGCACTTCCACTTATGGTCCTATAGCTTAGGGAAATTAAAATCAAAAAGACACAGCCACCCAAAGTTTGGGACGCCTCTGTTTACAAGAACCTCATTTACCATACAAGTTCAATATCACAGAAAGTGGAAAATGGATAAAGAATTGTGGTACTTATTTACAATGCAGTATCACTCAGCAATGAAATCTATGTCATCAGGCCCGTAGCAGCATAATGAGTGGATTCAGGTACGATGATTCTAACTGAAATAAGTCACACAGAAAAAGAAACATCATAAGATATCACTAATACACGGAATGTAAACTTGGCTACACAGGAACTGAATTCCAAAACAGAACAAGGTCTCAAATTTAGAAAACCAACTTATGCTTGCTTAAGGGGAAAGGTGAGTTGGGGTGCTGCATAAAACCAGAGATTGAAATGAGCACAGATAAAGTTCCTTAAGCCAAATATGGAATAGACAAGAGCTACTCCTTGCTCAACGAAATGGACTCAACACCGCATATTAAACGCCTAAGTATGTACCTGACTAGTAAGTATCTTCAAACCTATGGATTGCTATGTCTCCGAAAGAGAATCAAGCGTGTGTACAGGGGCATAAACGCAGCAGTGATAGGATTGGAGAGGTTCGGTGAGCAAATGAAGACCCTTTGAAGTCATATTGCATGGTACCCATTCCACGGGTTTCAACTACACAGGTTTAAGGTATTCTTCCTTCAGCTAAAACATGCATGTGGAACCCAGAGTATGATCAACCGTGTGAACGGGAGACGTGTTCAAATATGTCTCAGTTTTCCTCCCCTGGTACTCAGGTGCAACATTCCAGACGCTTTACTAACACTCTCCCCACTTGGAGAGTCAGCGCCTTTAACCTCCTGTTTGGCCCAGTTTGCAAATTCTGCGGAAGATGAACAGGAATAGGGAGAACCAATGAGAGACTAGCTGGAGGTGTCTGGACGGGCAAATTTAACTCTCATTTCCCACCAGGAAGAGGAACTAACCAAAGGCTCAGCGTGCCGTGCCGGAACCAGATTAGGGCCTGAAGCCATCCTGCGGTGTTGCGGCCAGCTCAAAAGAAAGTGAGTTGAAGAAAGGAGCTCAGGGGCACTGCAATTCACGAACCTGCTGAGTTATAAATGACAGCTATCGTCCAAAAATATACTGAGGTAAGGCTGCCAAGAGGACTTGAAAGCGGGGCAGAATTGCAGGAAACCAATTTCAGGAGGTAGACTGGAATTGCATTGAAAGCATAGGAAAAGAGGCAGAACGTCCACAATGATGCACTTGGCCAAAAAGGGCGTATGCGTTTTTTCCTGAATATATTCAGGAAAAAACGCATACGCCCTTTTTGGCCAACCAAGCAAGCTTGCAAAGGAAATCTGCACTACAATGAAGTCTCACTTCCCCCCGGTCAAAAGGGCCATCTGAAAAAAGTGTAAAATCCAGAAAGGCAGGACAGGCCATGGAGAACTGGGAGCCTTGTTATGCTGATGGGCGGGATGTAAATTGCCAACAGACACTCGGGAGAAGTGTATGGTGTTTCCTGAAACATCTAAAAAACAAAGCAACAGAGCCTAGGGCACTTCCACTTATGGTCCTATAGCTTAGGGAAATTAAAATCAAAAAGACACAGCCACCCAAAGTTTGGGACGCCTCTGTTTACAAGAACCTCATTTACCATACAAGTTCAATATCACAGAAAGTGAAAAATGGATAAAGAATTGTGGTACTTATTTACAATGCAGTATCACTCAGCAATGAAATCTATGTCATCAGGCCCGTAGCAGCATAATGAGTGGATTCAGGTACGATGATTCTAACTGAAATAAGTCACACAGAAAAAGAAACATCATAAGATATCACTAATACACGGAATGTAAACTTGGCTACACAGGAACTGAATTCCAAAACAGAACAAGGTCTCAAATTTAGAAAACCAACTTATGCTTGCTTAAGGGGAAAGGTGAGTTGGGGTGCTGCATAAAACCAGAGATTGAAATGAGCACAGATAAAGTTCCTTAAGCCAAATATGGAATAGACAAGAGCTACTCCTTGCTCAACGAAATGGACTCAACACCGCATATTAAACGCCTAAGTATGTACCTGACTAGTAAGTATCTTCAAACCTATGAATTGCTATGTCTCCGAAAGAGAATCAAGCGTGTGTACAGGGGCATAAACGCAGCAGTGATAGGATTGGAGAGGTTCGGTGAGCAAATGAAGACCCTTTGAAGTCATATTGCATGGTACCCATTCCACGGGTTTCAACTACACAGGTTTAAGGTATTCTTCCTTCAGCTAAAACATGCATGTGGAACCCAGAGTATGATCAACCGTGTGAACGGGAGACGTGTTCAAATATGTCTCAGTTTTCCTCCCCTGGTACTCAGGTGCAACATTCCAGACGCTTTACTAACACTCTCCCCACTTGGAGAGTCAGCGCCTTTAACCTCCTGTTTGGCCCAGTTTGCAATTTCTGCGGAAGATGAACAGGAATAGCGAGAACCAATGAGAGACTAGCTGGAGGTGTCTGGACGGGCAAATTTAACTCTCATTTCCCACCAGGAAGAGGAATTAACCAAAGGCTCAGCGTTCCATGCCGGAACCAGATTAGGGCCTGAAGCCATCCTGCGGTGTTGCGGCCAGCTCACAAGAAAGCGAGTTGAAGAAAGGAGCTCAGGGACACTGTAATTCACAAACATGCAGAGTTATAAATGACAGCTATTGTCCAAAAATATACTGAAGTAAGGCTGCCAAGAGGACTTGAAAGCGGGGCAGAATTGCAGGAAACCGATTTCAGGAGGTAGACTGGAATTGCATTGAAAGCATAGGAAAAGAGGCAGAACGTCCACAATGATGCACTTGGCCAAAAAGGGCGTATGCGTTTTTTCCTGAATATATTCAGGAAAAAACGCATACGCCCTTTTTGGCCAACCAAGCAAGCTTGCAAAGGAAATCTGCACTACAATGAAGTCTCACTTCCCCCCGGTCAAAAGGGCCATCTGAAAAAAGTGTAAAATCCAGAAAGGCAGGACAGGCCATGGAGAACTGGGAGCCTTGTTATGCTGATGGGCGGGATGTAAATTGCCAACAGACACTCGGGAGAAGTGTATGGTGTTTCCTGAAACATCTAAAAAACAAAGCAACAGAGCCTAGGGCACTTCCACTTATGGTCCTATAGCTTAGGGAAATTAAAATCAAAAAGACACAGCCACCCCAAAGTTTGGGACGCCTCTGTTTACAAGAACCTCGTTTACAGTACAAGTTCAACATCGCAGAAATTGAAAAATGGATAAATAAGTTGTGGTACTTATGTACAATGCAGTATCACTCAGCAATGAAATCTATGTCATCAGGCCCGTAGCAGCATAATGAGTGGATTCAGGTACGATGATTCTAACTGAAATAAGTCACACAGAAAAAGAAACATCATAAGATATCAGTAATACACGGAATGTAAACTTGGCTACACAGGAACTGAATTACAGAACAGAACAGGGTCTCAAATTCAGAAAACCATCTTATGCTTGCTTAAGGGGAAAGGTGAGTTGGGGTGCTGCATAAAACCAGAGATTGAAATGAGCACAGATAAAGTTCCTTAAGCCAAATATGGAATAGACTAGAGCTACTCCTTGCTCAACGAAATGGACTCAACACCCCATATTAAACGCCTAAGAATGTACCTGACTAGTAAGTATCTTAAAACCTATGGATTGCTATGTCTCCAAAAGAGAATCAAGCGTGTGTACAGGGGCATAAACGCAGCAGTGATAGGATTGGAGAGGTTCGGTGAGCAAATGAAGACCCTTTGAAGTCATATTGCATGGTACCCATTCCACGGGTTTCAACCACCCAGTTTTAAGGTATTCTTCCTTCAGCTAAAACATGCATGTGGAACCTAGAGTATGATCAACCGTGTGATCGGGAGACGTGTTCAAATATGTCTCAGATTTCGTACCCTGGTACTCGGGTGCAACATTCCAGATGCTTTACTAACACTCTCCCGACTTGGAGAGTCAGTCCCTTTAACCTCCTGTTTGGCCCACTTTGCTATTTCTGCGGAAGATGAACAGGAATAGGGAGAACCAATGAGAGACTAGCTGGAGGTGTCTGGACGGGCAAATTTAACTCTCATTTCCCACCAGGAAGAGGAATTAACCAAAGGCCCAGCGTGCCTTGGCGGAACCAGATTAGGGCCTGAAGCCATCCTGCGGTGTTGCGGCCAGCTCACAAGAAAGCGAGTTGAAGAAAGGAGCTCAGGGGCACTGTAATTCAGAAACCTGCAGAGTTATAAATGACAGCTATCGTCCAAAAATATACTGAAGTGAGGCTCCCAAGAGGAGTTGAAAGCGGGGCAGAATTGCAGGAAACCGATTTCAGGAGGTAGACTGGAATTGCATTGAAAGCATAGGAAAAGAGGCAGAACGTCCACAATGATGCACTTGGCCAAAAAGGGCGTATGCGTTTTTTCCTGAATATATTCAGGAAAAAACGCATACGCCCTTTTAGGCCAACCAAGCAAGCTTGCAAAGGAAATCTGCACTACATGAAGTCTCACTTCCCCCCGGTCAAAAGGGCCATCTGAAAAAAGTGTAAAATCCAGAAAGGCAGGACAGGCCATGGAGAACTGGGAGCCTTGTTATGCTGATGGGCGGGATGTAAATTGCCAACAGCCACTCGGGAGAAGTGTATGGTGTTTCCTGAAACATCTAAAAAACAAAGCAACAGAGCCTAGGGCACTTCCACTTATGGTCCTATAGCTTAGGGAAATTAAAATCAAAAAGACACAGCCACCCCAAAGTTTGGGACGCCTCTGTTTACAAGATCCTTGTTTACAGTACATGTTCAACATCGCAGAAAGTGAAAAATGGATAAAGAAGTTGTATTTACTTACAAAGCAATATCACTCAGCAATGAAATCTATGTCATCAGGCCCTTAGCAGCACAATGAGTGGATTCAGGTATGATGATTCTAACTGAAATAAGCCACACAGAAAAAGAAACATCATAAGATATCAGTAATACACGGAATGTAAACTTGGCTACACAGGAACTGAATTACAGAACAGAACAGGGTCTCAAATTTAGAAAACCAACTTATGCTTGCTTAAGGGGAAAGGTGAGTTGGGGTGCTGCATAAAACCAGAGATTGAAATGAGCACAGATAAAGTTCCTGAAGCCAAATACGGAATAGACAAGAGCTACTCCTTGCTCAAAGAAATGGACTCAACACCGCATATTAAACGCCTAAGAATGTACCTGACTAGTAAGTATCTTAAAACCTATGGATTGCTATGTCTCCGAAGGAGAATCAAGCATGTGTACAGGGGCATAAACGCAGCAGTGATAGGATTGGAGAGGTTCGATGAGCAAATGAAGACCCTTTGAAGTCATATTGCATGGTACCCATTCCACGGGTTTCAACTACCCAGGTTTAAGTTATTCTTCATTCAGCTAAAACATGCATGTGGAACCTAGAGTATGATCAACCATGTGATCGGGAGACGTGTTCAAATATGTCTCAGTTTTCGTCCCCTGGTACTCGGGTGCAACATTCCAGATGCTTTACTAACAGTCTCCCGACTTGGAGAGTCAGTCCGTTTAACCTCCTGTTTGGCCCAGTTTGCAATTTCTGCGGAAGATGGACAGGAATAGGGAGAACCAATGAGAGACTAGCTGGAGGTGTCTGGACGGGCAAATTTAACTCTCATTTCCCAGCAGGAAGAGGAATTAACCAAACGCTCAGCGTGCCGTGCCGGAACCAGATTAGGGCCTGAAGCCATCCTGCGGTGTTGCGGCCATCTCACAAGAAAGCGAGTTGAAGAAAGGAGCTCAGGGGCACTGTAATTCACAAATCTGCAGAGTTATAAATGACAGCTATCGTCCAAAAATATACTGAAGTAAGGCTGCCAAGAGGACTTGAAAGCGGGGCAGAATTGCAGGAAACCGATTTCAGGAGGTAGACTGGAATTGCATTGAAAGCATAGGAAAAGAGGCAGAACGTCCACAATGATGCACTTGGCCAAAAAGGGCGTATGCGTTTTTTCCTGAATATATTCAGGAAAAAACGCATACGCCCTTTTTTGCCAACCAAGCAAGCTTGCAAAGGAAATCTGCACTACAATGAAGTCTCACTTCCCCCCAGTCAAAAGGGCCATCTGAAAAAAGTGTAAAATCCAGAAAGGCAGGACAGGCCATGGAGAACTGGGAGCCTTGTTATGCTGATGGGCGGGATGTAAATTGCCAACAGACACTCGGGAGAAGTGAATGGTGTTTCCTGAAACATCTAAAAAACAAAGCAACAGAGCCTAGGGCACTTCCACTTATGGTCCTATAGCTTAGGGAAATTAAAATCAAAAAGACACAGCCACCCCAAAATTTGGGACGCCTCTGTTTACAAGAACCTCGTTTACCGTACAAGTCCAATATCACAGAAAGTGAAAAATGGATAAAGAACTTGTGGTACTTACGTACAATGCAGTATCACTCAGCAATGAAATCTAAGTCATCAGGCCCGTAGCAGCATAATGAGTGGATTCAGGTACGATGATTCTAACTGAAATAAGTCACACAGAAAAAGAAACATCATAAGATATCAGTAATACACGGAATGTAAACTTGGCTACACAGGAACTGAATTCCAAAACAGAACAGGGTCTCAAATTTAGAAAACCAACTTATGCTTGCTTAAGGGGAAAGGTGAGTTGGGGTGCTGCATAAAACCAGAGTTTGTAATTAGCACAGATACCGTTCCTTAAGCCAAATATGGAATAGCCAAGAGCTACTCCTTTCTCAACGAAATGGACTCAACACCGCATATTAAACACCTAAGAATGTACCTGACTAGTAAGTATCTTAAAACCTATGGATTGCTATGTCTCCAAAAGAGAATCAAGCGTGTGTACAGGGGCATAAACGCAGCAGTGATAGGATTGGAGAGGTTCGGTGAGCAAATGAAGACCCTTTGAAGTCATATTGCATGGTACCCATTCCACGGGTTTCAACTACCCAGGTTTAAGGTATTCTTCCTTCAGCTAAAACATGCATGTGGAACCCAGAGTATGATCAACCGTGTGAACGGGAGACGTGTTCAAATATGTCTCAGTTTTCCTCCCCTGGTACTCAGGTGCAACATTCCAGACGCTTTACTAACAATCTCCCCACTTGGAGAGTCAGCGCCTTTAACCTCCTGTTTGGCCCAGTTTGCAATTTCTGCGGAAGATGAACAGGAATAGCGAGAACCAATGAGAGACTAGCTGGAGGTGTCTGGACGGGCAAATTTAACTCTCATTTCCCACCAGGAAGAGGAATTAACCAAAGGCTCAGCGTGCCATGCCGGAACCAGATTAGGGCCTGAAGCCATCCTGCGGTGTTGCGGCCAGCTCACAAGAAAGCGAGTTGAAGAAAGGAGCTCAGGGGCACTGTAATTCACAAACATGCAGAGTTATAAATGACAGCTATTGTCCAAAAATATACTGAAGTAAGGCTGCCAAGAGGACTTGAAAGCGGGGCAGAATTGCAGGAAACCGATTTCAGGAGGTAGACTGGAATTGCATTGAAAGCATAGGAAAAGAGGCAGAACGTCCACAATGATGCACTTGGCCAAAAAGGGCGTATGCGTTTTTTCCTGAATATATTCAGGAAAAAACGCATACGCCCTTTTTGGCCAACCAAGCAAGCTTGCAAAGGAAATCTGCACTACAATGAAGTCTCACTTCCCCCCGGTCAAAAGGGCCATCTGAAAAAAGTGTAAAATCCAGAAAGGCAGGACAGGCCATGGAGAACTGGGAGCCTTGTTATGCTGATGGGCGGGATGTAAATTGCCAACAGACACTCAGGAGAAGTGTATGGTGTTTCCTGAAACATCTAAAAAACAAAGCAACAGAGCCTAGGGCACTTCCACTTACGGTCCTACAGTTTAGGGAAATTAAAATCAAAAAGACACAGCCACCACAAAGTTTGGGACGCCTCTGTTTACAAGAACCTCGTTTACCATAAAAGTTCAATATCACAGAAAGTGAAAAATGTATAAAGAACTTGTGGTACTTATGTACAATGCAGTATCACTCAGCAATGAAATCTATGTCATCAGGCCCGTAGCAGCATAATGAGTGGATTCAGGTACGATGATTCTAACTGAAATAAGTCACACAGAAAAAGAAACATCATAAGATATCAGTAATACACGGAATGTAAACTTGGCTACACAGGAACTGAATTACAGAACAGAACAGGGTCTCAAATTCAGAAAACCATCTTATGCTTGCTTAAGGGGAAAGGTGAGTTGGGGTGCTGCATAAAACCAGAGATTGAAATGAGCACAGATAAAGTTCCTTAAGCCAAATATGGAATAGACTAGAGCTACTCCTTGCTCAACGAAATGGACTCAACACCCCATATTAAACGCCTAAGAATGTACCTGACTAGTAAGTATCTTAAAACCTATGGATTGCTATGTCTCCAAAAGAGAATCAAGCGTGTGTACAGGGGCATAAACGCAGCAGTGATAGGATTGGAGAGGTTCGGTGAGCAAATGAAGACCCTTTGAAGTCATATTGCATGGTACCCATTCCACGGGTTTCAACCACCCAGTTTTAAGGTATTCTTCCTTCAGCTAAAACATGCATGTGGAACCTAGAGTATGATCAACCATGTGATCGGGAGACGTGTTCAAATATGTCTCAGTTTTCGTACCCTGGTACTCGGGTGCAACATTCCAGACGCTTTACTAACACTCTCCCGACTTGGAGAGTCAGTCCCTTTAACCTCCTGTTTGGCCCAGTTTGCAATTTCTGCGGAAGATGAACAGGAATAGGGAGAACCAATGAGAGACTAGCTGGAGGTGTCTGGACGGGCAAATTTAACTCTCATTTCCCACCAGGAAGAGGAATTAACCAAAGGCCCAGCGTGCCTTGGCGGAACCAGATTAGGGCCTGAAGCCATCCTGCGGTGTTGCGGCCAGGTCACAAGAAAGCGAGTTGAAGAAAGGAGCTCAGGGGCACTGTAATTCACAAACCTGCAGAGTTATAAATGACAGCTATCGTCCAAAAATATACTGAAGTAAGGCTCCCAAGAGGACTTGAAAGCGGGGCAGAATTGCAGGAAACCGATTTCAGGAGGTAGACTGGAATTGCATTGAAAGCATAGGAAAAGAGGCAGAACGTCCACAATGATGCACTTGGCCAAAAAGGGCGTATGCGTTTTTTCCTGAATATATTCAGGAAAAAACGCATACGCCCTTTTAGGCCAACCAAGCAAGCTTGCAAAGGAAATCTGCACTACATGAAGTCTCACTTCCCCCCGGTCAAAAGGGCCATCTGAAAAAAGTGTAAAATCCAGAAAGGCAGGACAGGCCATGGAGAACTGGGAGCCTTGTTATGCTGATGGGCGGGATGTAAATTGCCAACAGCCACTCGGGAGAAGTGTATGGTGTTTCCTGAAACATCTAAAAAACAAAGCAACAGAGCCTAGGGCACTTCCACTTATGGTCCTATAGCTTAGGGAAATTAAAATCAAAAAGACACAGCCACCCCAAAGTTTGGGACGCCTCCGTTTACAAGAACCTCGTTTACCATACAAGTTCAATATCACAGAAAGTGAAAAATGGATAAAGAACTTGTGGTACTTACGTACAATGCAGTATCACTCAGCAATGAAATCTATGTCATCAGGCCCGTAGCAGCATAATTAGTGGATTCAGGTATGGTGATTCTAACTGAAATAAGTCACACAGAAAAAGAAACATCATAAGATATCAGTAATACACGGAATGTAAACTTGGCTACACAGGAACTGAATTCCAAAACAGAACAGGGTCTCAAATTTAGAAAACCAACTTATGCTTGCTTAAGGGGAAAGGTGAGTTGGGGTGCTGCATAAAACCAGAGATTGAAATGAGCACAGATAAAGTTCCTTAAGCCAAATATGGAATAGACAAGAGCTACTCCTTGCTCAACGAAATGGACTCAACACCCCATATTAAACGCCTAAGAATGTACCTGACTAGTAAGTATCTTAAAACCTATGGATTGCTATGTCTCCAAAAGAGAATCAAGCGTGTGTACAGGGGCATAAACGCAGCAGTGATAGGATTGGAGAGGTTCGGTGAGCAAATGAAGACCCTTTGAAGTCACATTGCATGCTACCCATTCCACGGGTCTCAACTCTCCAGGTTTAAGGTATTCTTCCTTCAGCTAAATCATACACGTGGAACCCAGAGTATGATCAACCGTGTGAACGGGAGACGTGTTCAAATATGTCTCAGTTTTCGTACCCTGGTACTCGGGTGCAACATTCCAGACGCTTTACTAACACTCTCCCGACATGGAGAGTCAGTCCCTTTAACCTCCTGTATGGCTCAGTTTGCAATTTCTGCGGAAGATGAACAGGAATAGCGAGAACCAATGAGAGACTAGCTGGAGGTGTCTGGACGGGCAAGTTTAACTCTCATTTCCCACCAGGAAGAGGAATTAACCAAAGGCTCAGCGTGCCGTGCCGGAACCAGATTAGGGCCTGAAGCCATCCTGCGGTGTTGCGGCCATCTCACAAGAAAGCGAGTTGAAGAAAGGAGCTCAGGGGCACTGTAATTCACAAACCTGCAGAGTTATAAATGACAGCTATCGTCCAAAAATATACTGAAGTAAGGCTGCCAAGAGGACTTGAAAGCGGGGCAGAATTGCAGGAAACCGATTTCAGGAGGTAGACTGGAATTGCATTGAAAGCATAGGAAAAGAGGCAGAACGTCCACAATGATGCACTTGGCCAAAAAGGGCGTATGCGTTTTTTCCTGAATATATTCAGGAAAAAACGCATACGCCCTTTTTGGCCAACCAAGCAAGCTTGCAAAGGAAATCTGCACTACAATGAAGTCTCACTTCCCCCCGGTCAAAAGGGCCATCTGAAAAAAGTGTAAAATCCAGAAAGGCAGGACAGGCCATGGAGAACTGGGAGCCTTGTTATGCTGATGGGAGGGATGTAAATTGCCAACAGACACTCCGGAGAAGTGTATGGTGTTTCCTGAAACATCTACAAAACAAAGCAACAGAGCCTAGGGCACTTCCACTTATGGTCCTATAGCTTAGGGAAATTAAAATCAAAAAGACACAGCCACCCCAAAGTTTGGGACGCCTCTGTTTACAAGATCCTTGTTTACAGTACATGTTCAACATCGCAGAAAGTGAAAAATGGATAAAGAAGTTGTAGTTACTTACAAAGCAATATCACTGAGCAATGAAATCTATGTCATCAGGCCCTTAGCAGCACAATGAGTGGATTCAGGTATGATGATTCTAACTGAAATAAGCCACACAGAAAAAGAAACATCATAAGATATCAGTAATACACGGAATGTAAACTTGGCTACACAGGAACTGAATTACAGAACAGAACAGGGTCTCAAATTTAGAAAACCAACTTATGCTTGCTTAAGGGGAAAGGTGAGTTGGGGTGCTGCATAAAACCAGAGATTGAAATGAGCACAGATAAAGTTCCTGAAGCCAAATACAGAATAGACAAGAGCTACTCCTTGCTCAAAGAAATGGACTCAACACCGCATATTAAACGCCTAAGAATGTACCTGACTAGTAAGTATCTTAAAACCTATGGAT
Source organism: Grampus griseus (assembly GCF_964374135.1). Taxonomy (NCBI): domain Eukaryota; kingdom Metazoa; phylum Chordata; class Mammalia; order Artiodactyla; family Delphinidae; genus Grampus; species Grampus griseus. Next base: position 1,426,335 of record NW_028133400.1, on the reverse strand, counting down.
TGCTATGTCTCCGAAAGAGAATCAAGCATGTGTACAGGGGCATAAACGCAGCAGTGATAGGATTGGAGAGGTTCGATGAGCAAATGAAGACCCTTTGAAGTCATATTGCATGGTACCCATTCCACGGGTTTCAACTACCCAGGTTTAAGTTATTCTTCATTCAGCTAAAACATGCATGTGGAACCTAGAGTATGATCAACCATGTGATCGGGAGACGTGTTCAAATATGTCTCAGTTTTCGTCCCCTGGTACTCGGGTGCAACATTCCAGATGCTTTACTAACAGTCTCCCGACTTGGAGAGTCAGTCCGTTTAACCTCCTCTTTGGCCCAGTTTGCAATTTCTGCGGAAGATGGACAGGAATAGGGAGAACCAATGAGAGACTAGCTGGAGGTGTCTGGACGGGCAAATTTAACTCTCATTTCCCAGCAGGAAGAGGAATTAACCAAACGCTCAGCGTGCCGTGCCGGAACCAGATTAGGGCCTGAAGCCATCCTGCGGTGTTGCGGCCATCTCACAAGAAAGCGAGTTGAAGAAAGGAGCTCAGGGGCACTGTAATTCACGAACCTGCTGAGTTATAAATGACAGCTATGGTCCAAAAATATACTGAAGTAAGGCTGCCAAGAGGACTTGAAAGCGGGGCAGAATTGCAGGAAACCGATTTCAGGAGGTAGACTGGAATTGCATTGAAAGCATAGGAAAAGAGGCAGAACGTCCACAATGATGCACTTGGCCAAAAAGGGCGTATGCGTTTTTTCCTGAATATATTCAGGAAAAAACGCATACGCCCTTTTTAGCCAACCAAGCAAGCTTGCAAAGGAAATCTGCACTACAATGAAGTCTCACTTCCCCCCGGTCAAAAGGGCCATCTGAAAAAAGTGTAAAATCCAGAAAGGCAGGACAGGCCATGGAGAACTGGGAGCCTTGTTATGCTGATGGGCGGGATGTAAATTGCCAACAGCCACTCGGGAGAAGTGTATGGTGTTTCCTGAAACATCTAGAAAACAAAGCAACAGAGCCTAGGGCACTTCCACTTATGGTCCTATAGCTTAGGGAAATTAAAATCAAAAAGACACAGCCACCCCAAAGTTTGGGACGCCTCTGTTTACAAGAACCTCGTTTACAGTACAAGTCCAATATCACAGAAAGTGAAAAATGGATAAAGAACTTGTGGTACTTACGTACAATGCAGTATCACTCAGCAATGAAATCTAAGTCATCAGGCCCGTAGCAGCATAATGAGTGGATTCAGGTACGATGATTCTAACTGAAATAAGTCACACAGAAAAAGAAACATCATAAGATATCAGTAATACACGGAATGTAAACTTGGCTACACAGGAACTGAATTCCAAAACAGAACAGGGTCTCAAATTTAGAAAACCAACTTATGCTTGCTTAAGGGGAAAGGTGAGTTGGGGTGCTGCATAAAACCAGAGTTTGTAATTAGCACAGATACCGTTCCTTAAGCCAAATATGGAATAGCCAAGAGCTACTCCTTTCTCAACGAAATGGACTCAACACCGCATATTAAACACCTAAGAATGTACCTGACTAGTAAGTATCTTAAAACCTATGGATTGCTATGTCTCCAAAAGAGAATCAAGCGTGTGTACAGGGGCATAAACGCAGCAGTGATAGGATTGGAGAGGTTCGGTGAGCAAATGAAGACCCTTTGAAGTCATATTGCATGGTACCCATTCCACGGGTTTCAACTACCCAGGTTTAAGGTATTCTTCCTTCAGCTAAAACATGCATGTGGAACCCAGAGTATGATCAACCGTGTGAACGGGAGACGTGTTCAAATATGTCTCAGTTTTCCTCCCCTGGTACTCAGGTGCAACATTCCAGACGCTTTACTAACACTCTCCCCACTTGGAGAGTCAGCGCCTTTAACCTCCTGTTTGGCCCAGTTTGCAATTTCTGCGGAAGATGAACAGGAATAGCGAGAACCAATGAGAGACTAGCTGGAGGTGTCTGGACGGGCAAATTTAACTCTCATTTCCCACCAGGAAGAGGAATTAACCAAAGGCTCAGCGTGCCATGCCGGAACCAGATTAGGGCCTGAAGCCATCCTGCGGTGTTGCGGCCAGCTCACAAGAAAGCGAGTTGAAGAAAGGAGCTCAGGGGCACTGTAATTCACAAACATGCAGAGTTATAAATGACAGCTATTGTCCAAAAATATACTGAAGTAAGGCTGCCAAGAGGACTTGAAAGCGGGGCAGAATTGCAGGAAACCGATTTCAGGAGGTAGACTGGAATTGCATTGAAAGCATAGGAAAAGAGGCAGAACGTCCACAATGATGCACTTGGCCAAAAAGGGCGTATGCGTTTTTTCCTGAATATATTCAGGAAAAAACGCATACGCCCTTTTTGGCCAACCAAGCAAGCTTGCAAAGGAAATCTGCACTACAATGAAGTCTCACTTCCCCCCGGTCAAAAGGGCCATCTGAAAAAAGTGTAAAATCCAGAAAGGCAGGACAGGCCATGGAGAACTGGGAGCCTTGTTATGCTGATGGGCGGGATGTAAATTGCCAACAGACACTCGGGAGAAGTGTATGGTGTTTCCTGAAACATCTAAAAAACAAAGCAACAGAGCCTAGGGCACTTCCACTTACGGTCCTACAGTTTAGGGAAATTAAAATCAAAAAGACACAGCCACCACAAAGTTTGGGACGCCTCTGTTTACAAGAACCTCGTTTACCATAAAAGTTCAATATCACAGAAAGTGAAAAATGTATAAAGAACTTGTGGTACTTATGTACAATGCAGTATCACTCAGCAATGAAATCTATGTCATCAGGCCCGTAGCAGCATAATGAGTGGATTCAGGTACGATGATTCTAACTGAAATAAGTCACACAGAAAAAGAAACATCATAAGATATCAGTAATACACGGAATGTAAACTTGGCTACACAGGAACTGAATTACAGAACAGAACAGGGTCTCAAATTCAGAAAACCATCTTATGCTTGCTTAAGGGGAAAGGTGAGTTGGGGTGCTGCATAAAACCAGAGATTGAAATGAGCACAGATAAAGTTCCTTAAGCCAAATATGGAATAGACTAGAGCTACTCCTTGCTCAACGAAATGGACTCAACACCCCATATTAAACGCCTAAGAATGTACCTGACTAGTAAGTATCTTAAAACCTATGGATTGCTATGTCTCCAAAAGAGAATCAAGCGTGTGTACAGGGGCATAAACGCAGCAGTGATAGGATTGGAGAGGTTCGGTGAGCAAATGAAGACCCTTTGAAGTCATATTGCATGGTACCCATTCCACGGGTTTCAACCACCCAGTTTTAAGGTATTCTTCCTTCAGCTAAAACATGCATGTGGAACCTAGAGTATGATCAACCGTGTGATCGGGAGACGTGTTCAAATATGTCTCAGTTTTCGTACCCTGGTACTCGGGTGCAACATTCCAGACGCTTTACTAACACTCTCCCGACTTGGAGAGTCAGTCCCTTTAACCTCCTGTTTGGCCCAGTTTGCAATTTCTGCGGAAGATGAACAGGAATAGGGAGAACCAATGAGAGACTAGCTGGAGGTGTCTGGACGGGCAAATTTAACTCTCATTTCCCACCAGGAAGAGGAATTAACCAAAGGCCCAGCGTGCCTTGGCGGAACCAGATTAGGGCCTGAAGCCATCCTGCGGTGTTGCGGCCAGGTCACAAGAAAGCGAGTTGAAGAAAGGAGCTCAGGGGCACTGTAATTCACAAACCTGCAGAGTTATAAATGACAGCTATCGTCCAAAAATATACTGAAGTAAGGCTCCCAAGAGGACTTGAAAGCGGGGCAGAATTGCAGGAAACCGATTTCAGGAGGTAGACTGGAATTGCATTGAAAGCATAGGAAAAGAGGCAGAACGTCCACAATGATGCACTTGGCCAAAAAGGGCGTATGCGTTTTTTCCTGAATATATTCAGGAAAAAACGCATACGCCCTTTTAGGCCAACCAAGCAAGCTTGCAAAGGAAATCTGCACTACATGAAGTCTCACTTCCCCCCGGTCAAAAGGGCCATCTGAAAAAAGTGTAAAATCCAGAAAGGCAGGACAGGCCATGGAGAACTGGGAGCCTTGTTATGCTGATGGGCGGGATGTAAATTGCCAACAGCCACTCGGGAGAAGTGTATGGTGTTTCCTGAAACATCTAAAAAACAAAGCAACAGAGCCTAGGGCACTTCCACTTATGGTCCTATAGCTTAGGGAAATTAAAATCAAAAAGACACAGCCACCCCAAAGTTTGGGACGCCTCCGTTTACAAGAACCTCGTTTACCATACAAGTTCAATATCACAGAAAGTGAAAAATGGATAAAGAACTTGTGGTACTTACGTACAATGCAGTATCACTCAGCAATGAAATCTATGTCATCAGGCCCGTAGCAGCATAATTAGTGGATTCAGGTATGGTGATTCTAACTGAAATAAGTCACACAGAAAAAGAAACATCATAAGATATCAGTAATACACGGAATGTAAACTTGGCTACACAGGAACTGAATTCCAAAACAGAACAGGGTCTCAAATTTAGAAAACCAACTTATGCTTGCTTAAGGGGAAAGGTGAGTTGGGGTGCTGCATAAAACCAGAGATTGAAATGAGCACAGATAAAGTTCCTTAAGCCAAATATGGAATAGACAAGAGCTACTCCTTGCTCAACGAAATGGACTCAACACCCCATATTAAACGCCTAAGAATGTACCTGACTAGTAAGTATCTTAAAACCTATGGATTGCTATGTCTCCAAAAGAGAATCAAGCGTGTGTACAGGGGCATAAACGCAGCAGTGATAGGATTGGAGAGGTTCGGTGAGCAAATGAAGACCCTTTGAAGTCACATTGCATGCTACCCATTCCACGGGTCTCAACTCTCCAGGTTTAAGGTATTCTTCCTTCAGCTAAATCATACACGTGGAACCCAGAGTATGATCAACCGTGTGAACGGGAGACGTGTTCAAATATGTCTCAGTTTTCGTACCCTGGTACTCGGGTGCAACATTCCAGACGCTTTACTAACACTCTCCCGACATGGAGAGTCAGTCAGTTTAACCTCCTGTATGGCTCAGTTTGCAATTTCTGCGGAAGATGAACAGGAATAGCGAGAACCAATGAGAGACTAGCTGGAGGTGTCTGGACGGGCAAATTTAACTCTCATTTCCCACCAGGAAGAGGAATTAACCAAAGGCTCAGCGTGCCGTGCCGGAACCAGATTAGGGCCTGAAGCCATCCTGCGGTGTTGCGGCCATCTCACAAGAAAGCGAGTTGAAGAAAGGAGCTCAGGGGCACTGTAATTCACAAACCTGCAGAGTTATAAATGACAGCTATCGTCCAAAAATATACTGAAGTAAGGCTGCCAAGAGGACTTGAAAGCGGGGCAGAATTGCAGAAAACCGATTTCAGGAGGTAGACTGGAATTGCATTGAAAGCATAGGAAAAGAGGCAGAACGTCCACAATGATGCACTTGGCCAAAAAGGGCGTATGCGTTTTTTCCTGAATATATTCAGGAAAAAACGCATACGCCCTTTTTGGCCAACCAAGCAAGCTTGCAAAGGAAATCTGCACTACAATGAAGTCTCACTTCCCCCCGGTCAAAAGGGCCATCTGAAAAAAGTGTAAAATCCAGAAAGGCAGGACAGGCCATGGAGAACTGGGAGCCTTGTTATGCTGATGGGAGGGATGTAAATTGCCAACAGACACTCCGGAGAAGTGTATGGTGTTTCCTGAAACATCTACAAAACAAAGCAACAGAGCCTAGGGCACTTCCACTTATGGTCCTATAGCTTAGGGAAATTAAAATCAAAAAGACACAGCCACCCCAAAGTTTGGGACGCCTCTGTTTACAAGATCCTTGTTTACAGTACATGTTCAACATCGCAGAAAGTGAAAAATGGATAAAGAAGTTGTATTTACTTACAAAGCAATATCACTCAGCAATGAAATCTATGTCATCAGGCCCTTAGCAGCACAATGAGTGGATTCAGGTATGATGATTCTAACTGAAATAAGCCACACAGAAAAAGAAACATCATAAGATATCAGTAATACACGGAATGTAAACTTGGCTACACAGGAACTGAATTACAGAACAGAACAGGGTCTCAAATTTAGAAAACCAACTTATGCTTGCTTAAGGGGAAAGGTGAGTTGGGGTGCTGCATAAAACCAGAGATTGAAATGAGCACAGATAAAGTTCCTGAAGCCAAATACGGAATAGACAAGAGCTACTCCTTGCTCAAAGAAATGGACTCAACACCGCATATTAAACGCCTAAGAATGTACCTGACTAGTAAGTATCTTAAAACCTATGGATTGCTATGTCTCCGAAAGAGAATCAAGCATGTGTACAGGGGCATAAACGCAGCAGTGATAGGATTGGAGAGGTTCGATGAGCAAATGAAGACCCTTTGAAGTCATATTGCATGGTACCCATTCCACGGGTTTCAACTACCCAGGTTTAAGTTATTCTTCATTCAGCTAAAACATGCATGTGGAACCTAGAGTATGATCAACCATGTGATCGGGAGACGTGTTCAAATATGTCTCAGTTTTCGTCCCCTGGTACTCGGGTGCAACATTCCAGATGTTTTACTAACAGTCTCCCGACTTGGAGAGTCAGTCTGTTTAACCTCCTGTTTGGCCCAGTTTGCAATTTCTGCGGAAGATGGACAGGAATAGGGAGAACCAATGAGAGACTAGCTGGAGGTGTCTGGACGGGCAAATTTAACTCTCATTTCCCAGCAGGAAGAGGAATTAACCAAACGCTCAGCGTGCCGTGCCGGAACCAGATTAGGGCCTGAAGCCATCCTGCGGTGTTGCGGCCAGCTCACAAGAAAGCGAGTTGAAGAAAGGAGCTCAGGGGCACTGTAATTCACAAATCTGCAGAGTTATAAATGACAGCTATCGTCCAAAAATATACTGAAGTAAGGCTGCCAAGAGGACTTGAAAGCGGGGCAGAATTGCAGGAAACCGATTTCAGGAGGTAGACTGGAATTGCATTGAAAGCATAGGAAAAGAGGCAGAACGTCCACAATGATGCACTTGGCCAAAAAGGGCGTATGCGTTTTTTCCTGAATATATTCAGGAAAAAACGCATACGCACTTTTTTGCCAACCAAGCAAGCTTGCAAAGGAAATCTGCACTACAATGAAGTCTCACTTCCCCCCGGTCAAAAGGGCCATCTGAAAAAAGTGTAAAATCCAGAAAGGCAGGACAGGCCATGGAGAACTGGGAGCCTTGTTATGCTGATGGGCGGGATGTAAATTGCCAACAGACACTCGGGAGAAGTGAATGGTGTTTCCTGAAACATCTAAAAAACAAAGCAACAGAGCCTAGGGCACTTCCACTTATGGTCCTATAGCTTAGGGAAATTAAAATCAAAAAGACACAGCCACCCCAAAATTTGGGACGCCTCTGTTTACAAGAACCTCGTTTACCGTACAAGTCCAATATCACAGAAAGTGAAAAATGGATAAAGAACTTGTGGTACTTACGTACAATGCAGTATCACTCAGCAATGAAATCTATGTCATCAGGCCCGTAGCAGCATAATGAGTGGATTCAGGTACGATGATTCTAACTGAAATAAGTCACACAGAAAAAGAAACATCATAAGATATCAGTAATACACGGAATGTAAACTTGGCTACACAGGAACTGAATTCCAAAACAGAACAGGGTCTCAAATTTAGAAAACCAACTTATGCTTGCTTAAGGGGAAAGGTGAGTTGGGGTGCTGCATAAAACCAGAGTTTCAAATTAGCACAGATACCGTTCCTTAAGCCAAATATGGAATAGACAAGAGCTACTCCTTGATCAACGAAATGGACTCAACACCCCATATTAAATGCCTAAGAATGTACCTGACTAGTAAGTATCTTAAAACCTATGGATTGCTATGTCTCCGAAAGAGAATCAAGCGTGTGTACAGGGGCATAAACGCAGCAGTGATAGGATTGGAGATGTTCGATGAGCAAATGAAGACCCTTTGAAGTCATATTGCATGGTACCCATTCCACAGGTTTCAACTACCCACGTTTAAGGTATTCTTCCTTCAGCTAAAACATGCATGTGGAACCCAGAGTATGATCAACCGTGTGAACGGGAGACGTGTTCAAATATGTCTTAGTTTTCCTCCGCTGGTACTCGGGTGCAACATTCCAGACGCTTTACTAACACTCTCGCCACTTGGAGAGTCAGCGCCTTTAACCTCCTGTTTGGCCCAGTTTGCAATTTCTGCGGAAGATGAACAGGAATAGGGAGAACCAATGAGAGACTAGCTGGAGGTGTCTGGACGGGCAAATTTAACTCTCATTTCCCATCTGGAAGAGGAACTAACCAAAGGCTCAGCGTGCCATGCCGGAACCAGATTAGGGCCTGAAGCCATCCTGCGGTGTTGCGGCCAGCTCAAAAGAAAGCGAGTTGAAGAAAGGAGCTCAGGGGCACTGCAATTCACGAACCTGCTGAGTTATAAATGACAGCTATCGTCCAAAAATATACTGAAGTAAGGCTGCTAAGAGGACTTGAAAGCGGGGCAGAATTGCAGGAAACCAATTTCAGGAGGTAGACTGGAATTGCATTGAAAGCATAGGAAAAGAGGCAGAACGTCCACAATGATGCACTTGGCCAAAAAGGGCGTATGCGTTTTTTCCTGAATATATTCAGGAAAAAACGCATACGCCCTTTTTTGCCAACCAAGCAAGCTTGCAAAGGAAATCTGCACTACAATGAAGTCTCACTTCCCCCCGGTCAAAAGGGCCATCTGAAAAAAGTGTAAAATCCAGAAAGGCAGGACAGGCCATGGAGAACTGGGAGCCTTGTTATGCTGATGGGCGGGATGTAAATTGCCAACAGACACTCGGGAGAAGTGTATGGTGTTTCCTGAAACATCTAAAAAACAAAGCAACAGAGCCTAGGGCACTTCCACTTATGGTCCTATAGCTTAGGGAAATTAAAATCAAAAAGACACAGCCACCCCAAAGTTTGGGACGCCTCTGTTTACAAGAACCTCATTTACCATACAAGTTCAATATCACAGAAAGTGAAAAATGGATAAAGAATTGTGGTACTTATTTACAATGCAGTATCACTCAGCAATGAAATCTATGTCATCAGGCCCGTAGCAGCATAATGAGTGGATTCAGGTACGATGATTCTAACTGAAATAAGTCACACAGAAAAAGAAACATCATAAGATATCCCTAATACACGGAATGTAAACTTGGCTACACAGGAACTGAATTCCAAAACAGAACAAGGTCTCAAATTTAGAAAACCAACTTATGCTTGCTTAAGGGGAAAGGTGAGTTGGGGTGCTGCATAAAACCAGAGATTGAAATGAGCACAGATAAAGTTCCTTAAGCCAAATATGGAATAGACAAGAGCTACTCCTTGCTCAACGAAATGGACTCAACACCGCATATTAAACGCCTAAGTATGTACCTGACTAGTAAGTATCTTCAAACCTATGGATTGCTATGTCTCCGAAAGAGAATCAAGCGTGTGTACAGGGGCATAAACGCAGCAGTGATAGGATTGGAGAGGTTCGGTGAGCAAATGAAGACCCTTTGAAGTCATATTGCATGGTACCCATTCCACGGGTTTCAACTACCCAGGTTTAAGGTATTCTTCCTTCAGCTAAAACATGCATGTGGAACCCAGAGTATGATCAACCATGTGAACGGGAGACGTGTTCAAGTATGTCTCAGTTTTCCTCGCCTGGTACTCAGGTGCAACATTCCAGACGCTTTACTAACACTCTCCCCACTTGGAGAGTCAGCGCCTTTAACCTCCTGTTTGGCCCAGTTTGCAATTTCTGCGGAAGATGAACAGGAATAGCGAGAACCAATGAGAGACTAGCTGGAGGTGTCTGGACGGGCAAATTTAACTCTCATTTCCCACCAGGAAGAGGAATTAACCAAAGGCTAAGCGTGCCATGCCGGAACCAGATTAGGGCCTGAAGCCATCCTGCGGTGTTGCGGCCAGCTCACAAGAAAGCGAGTTGAAGAAAGGAGCTCAGGGGCACTGTAATTCACAAACCTGCAGAGTTATAAATGACAGCTATTGTCCAAAAATATACTGAAGTAAGGCTGCCAAGAGGACTTGAAAGCGGGGCAGAATTGCAGGAAACCGATTTCAGGAGGTAGACTGGAATTGCATTGAAAGCACAGGAAAAGAGGCAGAACGTCCACAATGATGCACTTGGCCAAAAAGGGCGTATGCGTTTTTTCCTGAATATATTCAGGAAAAAACGCATACACCCTTTTTGGCCAACCAAGCAAGCTTGCAAAGGAAATCTGCACTACAATGAAGTCTCACTTCCCCCCGGTCAAAAGGGCCATCTGAAAAAAGTGTAAAATCCAGAAAGTCAGGACAGGCCATGGAGAACTGGGAGCCTTGTTATGCTGATGGGCGGGATGTAAATTGCCAACAGCCACTCGGGAGAAGAAGTGTATGGTGTTTCCTGAAACATCTAAAAAAGAAAGCAACAGAGCCTAGGGCACTTCCACTTATGGTCCTATAGTTTAGGGAAATTAAAATCAAAAAGACACAGCCACCCCAAAGTTTGGGACGCCTCTGTTTACAAGAACCTCGTTTACCATACAAGTTCAATATCACAGAAAGTGAAAAATGTATAAAGAACTTGTGGTACTTATGTACAATGCAGTATCACTCAGCAATGAAATCTATGTCATCAGGCCCGTAGCAGCATAATGAGTGGATTCAGGTACGATGATTCTAACTGAAATAAGTCACACAGAAAAAGAAACATCATAAGATATCAGTAATACACGGAATGTAAACTTGGCTACACAGGAACTGAATTACAGAACAGAACAGGGTCTCAAATTTAGAAAACCATCTTATGCTTGCTTAAGGGGAAAGGTGAGTTGGGGTGCTGCATAAAACCAGAGATTGAAATGAGCACAGATAAAGTTCCTTAAGCCAAATATGGAATAGACAAGAGCTACTCCTTGCTCAACGAAATGGACTGAACACCCCATATTAAACGCCTAAGAATGTACCTGACTAGTAAGTATCTTAAAACCTATGGATTGCTATGTCTCCAAAAGAGAATCAAGCGTGTGTACAGTGGCATAAACGCAGCAGTGATAGGATTGGAGAGGTTCGGTGAGCAAATGAAGACCCTTTGAAGTCATATTGCATGGTACCCATTCCACGGGTTTCAACCACCCAGTTTTAAGGTATTCTTCCTTCAGCTAAAACATGCATGTGGAACCTAGAGTATGATCAACCGTCTGATCGGGAGACGTGTTCAAATATGTCTCAGTTTTCGTACCCTGGTACTCGGGTGCAACATTCCAGACGCTTTACTAACACTCTCCCGACTTGGAGAGTCAGTCCCTTTAACCTCCTGTTTGGCCCAGTTTGCAATTTCTGCGGAAGATGAACAGGAATAGCGAGAACCAATGAGAGACTAGCTGGAGGTGTCTGGACGGGCAAATTTAACTCTCATTTCCCACCAGGAAGAGGAATTAACCAAAGGCTCAGCGTGCCGTGCCGGAACCAGATTAGGGCCTGAAGCCATCCTGCGGTGTTGCGGCCAGGTCACAAGAAAGCGAGTTGAAGAAAGGAGCTCAGGGGCACTGTAATTCACAAACCTGCAGAGTTATAAATGACAGCTATCGTCCAAAAATATACTGAAGTAAGGCTGCCAAGAGGACTTGAAAGCGGGGCAGAATTGCAGGAAACCGATTTCAGGAGGTAGACTGGAATTGCACTGAAAGCATAGGAAAAGAGGCAGAACGTCCAAAATGATGCACTTGGCCAAAAAGGGCGTATGCGTTTTTTCCTGAATATATTCAGGAAAAAACGCATACGCCCTTTTTGGCCAACCAAGCAAGCTTGCAAAGGAAATCTGCACTACAATGAAGTCTCACTTCCCCCCGGTCAAAGAGGCCATCTGAAAAAAGTGTAAAATCCAGAAAGGCAGGACAGGCCATGGAGAACTGGGAGCCTTGTTATGCTGATGGGCGCGATGTAAATTGCCAACAGACACTCGGGAGAAGTGTATGGTGTTTCCTGGAACATCTAAAAAACAAAGCAACAGAGCCTAGGGCACTTCCACTTATGGTCCTATAGCTTAGGGAAATTAAAATCAAAAAGACACAGCCACCCCAAAGTTTGGGAAGCCTCTGTTTACAAGAACCTCGTTTACAGTACAAGTTCAACATCGCAGAAAGTGAAAAATGGATAAAGAAGTTGTGGTATTTACTTACAAAGCAATATCACTCAGCAATGAAATCTATGTCATCAGGCCCTTAGCAGCACAATGAGTGGATTCAGGTATGATGATACTAACTGAAATAAGTCACAAAGAAAAAGAAACATCATAAGTTATCAGTAATACACGGAATGTAAACTTGGCTACACAGGAACTGAATTCCAAAACAGAACAGGGTCTCAAATTTAGAAAACCAACTTATGCTTGCTTAAGGGGAAAGGTGAGTTGGGGTGCTGCATAAAACCAGAGATTGAAATGAGCACAGATAAAGTTCCTTAAGCCAAATATGGAATAGACAAGAGGTACTCCTTGCTCAACGAAATGGACTCAACACCGCATATTAAACGCCTAAGAATGTACCTGAGTAGTAAGTATCTTAAAACCTATGGATTGCTATGTCTCCAAAAGAGAATCAAGCATGTGTACGGGGCATAAACGCAGCAGTGATAGGATTGGAGAGGTTCGGTGAGCAAATGAAGACCCTTTGAAGTCATATTGCATGGTACCCATTACACGGGTCTCAACTCTCCAGGTTTAAGGTATTCTTCCTTCAGCTAAAACATGCATGTGGAACCCAGAGTATGATCAACCGTGTGAACGGGAGACGTGTTCAAATATGTCTCAGTTTTCCTCCCCTGGTACTCGGGTGCAACATTCCAGACGCTTTACTAACACTCTCCCCACTTGGAGAGTCAGCGCCTTTAACCTCCTGTTTGGCCCAGTTTGCAATTTCTGCAGATGAACAGGAATAGTGAGAACCAATGAGAGATTAGCTGGAGGTGTCTGGACGGGCAAATTTAACTCTCATTTCCCACCAGGAAGAGGAATTAACCAAAGGTGCAGCATGCCTTGCCGGAACCAGATTAGGGCCTGAAGCCATCCTGCGGTGTTGAGGCCAGCTCACAAGAAAGCGAGTTGAAGAAAGGAGCTCAGGGGCACTGTAATTCAGAAACCTGCAGAGTTATAAATGACAGCTATCGTCCAAAAATATACTGAAGTAAGGCTCCCAAGAGGACTTGAAAGCGGGGCAGAATTGCAGGAAACCGATTTCAGGAGGTAGACTGGAATTGCATTGAAAGCATAGGAAAAGAGGCAGAACGTCCACAATGATGCACTTGGCCAAAAAGGGCGTATGCGTTTTTTCCTGAATATATTCAGGAAAAAATGCATACGCCCTTTTAGGCCAACCAAGCAAGCTTGCAAAGGAAATCTGCACTACATGAAGTCTCACTTCCCCCCGGTCAAAAGGGCCATCTGAAAAAAGTGTAAAATCCAGAAAGGCAGGACAGGCCATGGAGAACTGGGAGCCTTGTTATGCTGATGGGCGGGATGTAAATTGCCAACAGACACTCGGGAGAAGTGTATGGTGTTTCCTGAAACATCTAAAAAACAAAGCAACAGAGCCTAGGGCACTTCCACTTATGGTTCTATAGCTTAGGGAAATTAAAATCAAAAAGACACAGCCACCCCAAAGTTTGGGACGCCTCTGTTTACAAGAACCTCGTTTACCGTACAAGTTCAATATCACAGAAAGTGAAAAATGGATAAAGAACTTGTGGTACTTACGTACAATGCAGTATCACTCAGCAATGAAATCTATGTCATCAGGCCCGTAGCAGCATAATGAGTGGATTCAGGTATGATGATTCTAACTGAAATAAGTCACACAGAAAAAGAAACATCATAAGATATCAGTAATACACGGAATGTAAACTTGGCTACACAGGAACTGAATTCCAAAACAGAACAGGGTCTCAAATTTAGAAAACCAACTTATGCTTGCTTAAGGGGAAAGGTGAGTTGGGGTGCGGCATAAAACCAGAGATTGAAATGAGCACAGATAAAGTTCCTTAAGCCAAATATGGAATAGACAAGAGCTACTCCTTGCTCAACGAAATGGACTCAACACCCCATATTAAACGCCTAAGAATGTACCTGACTAGTAAGTATCTTAAAACCTATGGATTGCTATGTCTCCAAAAGAGAATCAAGCATGTGTACAGGGGCATAAACGCAGCAGTGATAGGATTGGAGAGGTTCGGTGAGCAAATGAAGACCCTTTGAAGTCATATTGCATGGTACCCATTCCACGGGTTTCAACTACCCAGGTTTAAGGTATTCTTCCTTCAGCTAAAACATGCATGTGGAACCCAGAGTATGATCAACCGTGTGAACGGGAGACGTGTTCAAATATGTCTCAGTATTCCTCCCCTGGTACTCAGGTGCAACATTCCAGACGCTTTACTAACACTCTCCCCACTTGGAGAGTCAGCGCCTTTAAACTCCTGTTTGGCCCAGTTTGCAATTTCTGCGGAAGATGAACAGGAATAGGGAGAACCAATGAGAGACTAGCTGGAGGTGTCTGGACGGGCAAATTTAACTCTCATTTCCCACCAGGAAGAGGAATTAACCAAAGGCTCATCATGCCATGCCAGAACCAGATTAGGGCCTGAAGCCATCCTGCGGTGTTGCGGCCAGCTCACAAGAAAGCGAGTTGAAGAAAGGAGCTCAGGGGCACTGTAATTAACAAACCTGCAGAGTTATAAATGACAGCTATCGTCCAAAAATATACTGAAGTAAGGCTGCCAAGAGGACTTGAAAGCGGCGCAGAATTGCAGGAAACCGATTTCAGGAGGTAGACTGGAATTGCATTGAAAGCATAGGAATAGAGGCAGAACGTCCACAATGATGCACTTGGCCAAAAAGGGCGTATGCGTTTTTTCCTGAATATATTCAGGAAAAAACGCATACGCCCTTTTTGGCCAACCAAGCAAGCTTGCAAAGGAAATCTGCACTACAATGAAGTCTCACTTCCCCCCGGTCAAAAGGGCCATCTGAAAAAAGTGTAAAATCCAGAAAGTCAGGACAGGCCATGGAGAACTGGGAGCCTTGTTATGCTGATGGGCGGGATGTAAATTGCCAACAGCCACTCGGGAGAAGTGTATGGTGTTTCCTGAAACATCTAAGAAACAAAGCAACAGAGCCTAGGGCACTTCCACTTATGGTCCTATAGTTTAGGGAAATTAAAATCAAAAAGACACAGCCACCCCAAAGTTTGGGACGCCTCTGTTTACAAGAACCTCGTTTACCATACAAGTTCAATATCACAGAAAGTGAAAAATGTATAAAGAACTTGTGGTACTTATGTACAATGCAGTATCACTCAGCAATGAAATCTATGTCATCAGGCCCGTAGCAGCATAATGAGTGGATTCAGGTACGATGATTCTAACTGAAATAAGTCACACAGAAAAAGAAACATCATAAGATATCAGTAATACACGGAATGTAAACTTGGCTACACAGGAACTGAATTACAGAACAGAACAGGGTCTCAAATTTAGAAAACCATCTTATGCTTGCTTAAGGGGAAAGGTGAGTTGGGGTGCTGCATAAAACCAGAGATTGAAATGAGCACAGATAAAGTTCCTTAAGCCAAATATGGAATAGACAAGAGCTACTCCTTGCTCAACGAAATGGACTCAACACCCAATATTAAACGCCTAAGAATGTACCTGACTAGTAATTATCTTAAAACCTATGGATTGCTATGTCTCCAAAAGAGAATCAAGCGTGTGTACAGGGGCATAAACGCAGCAGTGATAGGATTGGAGAGTTTCGGTCAGCAAATGAAGACCCTTTGAAGTCATATTGCATGGTACCCATTCCACGGGTTTCAACCACCCAGTTTTAAGGTATTCTTCTTTCAGCTAAAACATGCATGTGGAACCTAGAGTATGATCAACCGTGTGATCGGGAGACGTGTTCAAATATGTCTCAGTTTTCGTACCCTGGTACTCGGGTGCAACATTCCAGACGCTTTATTAACACTCTCCCGACTTGGAGAGTCAGTCCCTTTAACCTCCTGTTTGGCCCAGTTTGCAATTTCTGCGGAAGATGAACAGGAATAGGGAGAACCAATGAGAGACTAGCTGGAGGTGTCTGGACGGGCAAATTTAACTCTCATTTCCCACCAGGAAGAGGAATTAACCAAAGGCTCAGCGTGCCGTGCCGGAACCAGATTAGGGCCTGAAGCCATCCTGCGGTGCTGCGGCCAGCTCAAAAGAAAGCGAGTTGAAGAAAGGAGCTCAGGGGCACTGTAATTCACAAACCTGCAGAGTTATAAATGACAGCTATCGTCCAAAAATATACTGAAGTAAGGCTGCCAAGAGGACTTGCAAGCGGGGCAGAATTGCAGGAAACTGATTTCAGGAGGTAGACTGGAATTGCATTGAAAGCATAGGAAAAGAGGCAGAACGTCCACAATGATGCACTTGGCCAAAAAGGGCGTATGCGTTTTTTCCTGAATATATTCAGGAAAAAACGCATACGCCCTTTTTGGCCAACCAAGCAAGCTTGCAAAGGAAATCTGCACTACAATGAAGTCTCACTTTCCCCAGGTCAAAAGGGCCATCTGAAAAAAGTGTAAAATCCAGAAAGGCAGGACAGGCCATGGAGAACTGGGAGCCTTGTTATGCTGATGGGCGGGATGTAAATTGCCAACAGACACTCGGGAGAAGTGTATGGTGTTTCCTGAAACATCTAAAAAACAAAGCAACAGAGCCTAGGGCACTTCCACTTATGGTCCTATAGCTTAGGGAAATTAAAATCAAAAAGACACAGCCACCCCAAAGTTTGGGACGCCTCTGTTTACAAGAACCTCGTTTACAGTACAAGTTCAACATCGCAGAAAGTGAAAAATGGATAAAGAAGTTGTGGTATATACTTACAAAGCAATATCACTCAGCACTGAAATCTATGTCATCAGGCCCTTAGCAGCACAATGAGTGGATTCAGATATGATGATTCTAACTGAAATAAGTCACACAGAAAAAGAAACATCATAAGATATCAGTAATACACGGAATGTAAACTTGGCTACACAGGAACTGAATTACAGAACAGAACAGGGTCTCAAATTTAGAAAACCAACTTATGCTTGCTTAAGGGTAAAGGTGAGTTGGGATGCTGCATAAAACCAGAGATTGAAAGGAGCACAGATAAAGTTCCTTAAGCCAAATATGGAATAGACAAGAGCTACTCCTTGCTCAACGAAATGGACTCAACACCCCATATTAAACGCCTAAGAATGTACCTGACTAGTAAGTATCTTAAAACCTATGGATTGCTATGTCTCCGAAAGAGAATCAAGCATGTGTACAGGGGCATAAACGCAGCAGTGATAGGATTGGAGAGGTTCGGTGAGCAAATGAAGACCCTTTGAAGTCATATTGCATGGTACCCATTCCTCGGGTCTCAACTCTCCAGGTTTAAGGTATTCTTCCTTCAGCTAAAACATGCATGTGGAACCTAGAGTATGATCAAACATGTGATCGGGAGACGTGTTCAAATATGTCTCAGTTTTCCTCCCCGGTACTCGGGTGCAACATTCCAGACGCTTTACTAACACTCTCCCCACTTGGAGAGTCAGCGCCTTTAACCTCCTGTTTGGCCCAGTTTGCAATTTCTGCAGAAGATGAACAGGAATAGGGAGAACCAATGAGAGACTAGCTGGAGGTGTCTGGACGGGCAAATTTAACTCTCATTTCCCACCAGGAAGAGGAAATAACCAAAGGCTCAGCGTGCCATGCCTGAACCAGATTAGGGCCTGAAGCCATCCTGCGTTGTTGCGGTCAGCTCAAAAGAAAGCGAGTTGAAGAAAGGAGCTCAGGGGCACTGTAATTCACAAACCTGCAGAGTTATAAATGACAGCTATCGTCCAAAAATATACTGAAGTAAGGCTGCCAAGAGGACTTGAAAGCAGGGCAGAATTGCAGGAAACCGATTTCAGGAGGTAGACTGGAATTACATTGAAAGCATAGGAAAAGAGGCAGAACGTCCACAATAATGCACTTGGCCAAAAAGGGCGTATGCGTTTTTCCCTGAATATATTCAGGAAAAAACGCATACGCCCTTTTTGGCCAACCAAGCAAGCTTGCAAAGGAAATCTGCACTACAATGAAGTCTCACTTCCCCCCGGTCAAAGAGGCCATCTGAAAAAAGTGTAAAATCCAGAAAGGCAGGACAGGCCATGGAGAACTGGGAGCCTTGTTATGCTGATGGGCGCGATGTAAATTGCCAACAGACACTCGGGAGAAGTGTATGGTGTTTCCTGGAACATCTAAAAAACAAAGCAACAGAGCCTAGGGCACTTCCACTTATGGTCCTATAGCTTAGGGAAATTAAAATCAAAAAGACACAGCCACCCCAAAGTTTGGGACGCCTCTGTTTACAAGAACCTCGTTTACAGTACAAGTTCAACATCGCAGAAAGTGAAAAATGGATAAAGAAGTTGTGGTATATACTTACAAAGCAATATCACTCAGCACTGAAATCTATGTCATCAGGCCCTTAGCAGCACAATGAGTGGATTCAGATATGATGATTCTAACTGAAATAAGTCACACAGAAAAAGAAACATCATAAGATATCAGTAATACACGGAATGTAAACTTGGCTACACAGGAACTGAATTACAGAACAGAACAGGGTCTCAAATTTAGAAAACCAACTTATGCTTGCTTAAGGGTAAAGGTGAGTTGGGATGCTGCATAAAACCAGAGATTGAAAGGAGCACAGATAAAGTTCCTTAAGCCAAATATGGAATAGACAAGAGCTACTCCTTGCTCAACGAAATGGACTCAACACCCCATATTAAACGCCTAAGAATGTACCTGACTAGTAAGTATCTTAAAACCTATGGATTGCTATGTCTCCGAAAGAGAATCAAGCATGTGTACAGGGGCATAAACGCAGCAGTGATAGGATTGGAGAGGTTCGGTGAGCAAATGAAGACCCTTTGAAGTCATATTGCATGGTACCCATTCCTCGGGTCTCAACTCTCCAGGTTTAAGGTATTCTTCCTTCAGCTAAAACATGCATGTGGAACCTAGAGTATGATCAAACATGTGATCGGGAGACGTGTTCAAATATGTCTCAGTTTTCCTCCCCGGTACTCGGGTGCAACATTCCAGACGCTTTACTAACACTCTCCCCACTTGGAGAGTCAGCGCCTTTAACCTCCTGTTTGGCCCAGTTTGCAATTTCTGCAGAAGATGAACAGGAATAGGGAGAACCAATGAGAGACTAGCTGGAGGTGTCTGGACGGGCAAATTTAACTCTCATTTCCCACCAGGAAGAGGAAATAACCAAAGGCTCAGCGTGCCATGCCTGAACCAGATTAGGGCCTGAAGCCATCCTGCGTTGTTGCGGTCAGCTCAAAAGAAAGCGAGTTGAAGAAAGGAGCTCAGGGGCACTGTAATTCACAAACCTGCAGAGTTATAAATGACAGCTATCGTCCAAAAATATACTGAAGTAAGGCTGCCAAGAGGACTTGAAAGCAGGGCAGAATTGCAGGAAACCGATTTCAGGAGGTAGACTGGAATTACATTGAAAGCATAGGAAAAGAGGCAGAACGTCCACAATGATGCACTTGGCCAAAAAGGGCGTATGCGTTTTTCCCTGAATATATTCAGGAAAAAACGCATACGCCCTTTTTGGCCAACCAAGCAAGCTTGCAAAGGAAATCTGCACTACAATGAAGTCTCACTTCCCCCCGGTCAAAGAGGCCATCTGAAAAAAGTGTAAAATCCAGAAAGGCAGGACAGGCCATGGAGAACTGGGAGCCTAGTTATGCTGATGGGCGCGATGTAAATTGCCAACAGACACTCGGGAGAAGTGTATGGTGTTTCCTGAAACATCTAAAAAACAAAGCAACAGAGCCTAGGGCACTTCCACTTATGGTCCTATAGCTTAGGGAAATTAAAATCAAAAAGACACAGCCACCCCAAAGTTTGGGAAGCCTCTGTTTACAAGAACCTCGTTTACAGTACAAGTTCAACATCGCAGAAAGTGAAAAATGGATAAAGAAGTTGTGGTATTTACTTCCAAAGCAATATCACTCAGCAATGAAATCTATGTCATCAGGCCCTTAGCAGCACAATGAGTGGATTCAGGTATGATGATACTAACTGAAATAAGTCACAAAGAAAAAGAAACATCATAAGTTATCAGTAATACACGGAATGTAAACTTGGCTACACAGGAACTGAATTCCAAAACAGAACAGGGTCTCAAATTTAGAAAACCAACTTATGCTTGCTTAAGGGGAAAGGTGAGTTGGGGTGCTGCATAAAACCAGAGATTGAAATGAGCACAGATAAAGTTCCTTAAGCCAAATATGGAATAGACAAGAGCTACTCCTTGCTCAACGAAATGGACTCAACACCGCATATTAAACGCCTAAGAATGTACCTGAGTAGTAAGTATCTTAAAACCTATGGATTGCTATGTCTCCAAAAGAGAATCAAGCATGTGTACGGGGCATAAACGCAGCAGTGATAGGATTGGAGAGGTTCGGTGAGCAAATGAAGACCCTTTGAAGTCATATTGCATGGTACCCATTACACGGGTCTCAACTCTCCAGGTTTAAGGTATTCTTCCTTCAGCTAAAACATGCATGTGGAACCCAGAGTATGATCAACCGTGTGAACGGGAGACGTGTTCAAATATGTCTCAGTTTTCCTCCCCTGGTACTCGGGTGCAACATTCCAGACGCTTTACTAACACTCTCCCCACTTGGAGAGTCAGCGCCTTTAACCTCCTGTTTGGCCCAGTTTGCAATTTCTGCAGATGAACAGGAATAGTGAGAACCAATGAGAGATTAGCTGGAGGTGTCTGGACGGGCAAATTTAACTCTCATTTCCCACCAGGAAGAGGAATTAACCAAAGGTGCAGCATGCCTTGCCGGAACCAGATTAGGGCCTGAAGCCATCCTGCGGTGTTGAGGCCAGCTCACAAGAAAGCGAGTTGAAGAAAGGAGCTCAGGGGCACTGTAATTCAGAAACCTGCAGAGTTATAAATGACAGCTATCGTCCAAAAATATACTGAAGTAAGGCTCCCAAGAGGACTTGAAAGCGGGGCAGAATTGCAGGAAACCGATTTCAGGAGGTAGACTGGAATTGCATTGAAAGCATAGGAAAAGAGGCAGAACGTCCACAATGATGCACTTGGCCAAAAAGGGCGTATGCGTTTTTTCCTGAATATATTCAGGAAAAAATGCATACGCCCTTTTAGGCCAACCAAGCAAGCTTGCAAAGGAAATCTGCACTACATGAAGTCTCACTTCCCCCCGGTCAAAAGGGCCATCTGAAAAAAGTGTAAAATCCAGAAAGGCAGGACAGGCCATGGAGAACTGGGAGCCTTGTTATGCTGATGGGCGGGATGTAAATTGCCAACAGACACTCGGGAGAAGTGTATGGTGTTTCCTGAAACATCTAAAAAACAAAGCAACAGAGCCTAGGGCACTTCCACTTATGGTTCTATAGCTTAGGGAAATTAAAATCAAAAAGACACAGCCACCCCAAAGTTTGGGACGCCTCTGTTTACAAGAACCTCGTTTACCGTACAAGTTCAATATCACAGAAAGTGAAAAATGGATAAAGAACTTGTGGTACTTACGTACAATGCAGTATCACTCAGCAATGAAATCTATGTCATCAGGCCCGTAGCAGCATAATGAGTGGATTCAGGTATGATGATTCTAACTGAAATAAGTCACACAGAAAAAGAAACATCATAAGATATCAGTAATACACGGAATGTAAACTTGGCTACACAGGAACTGAATTCCAAAACAGAACAGGGTCTCAAATTTAGAAAACCAACTTATGCTTGCTTAAGGGGAAAGGTGAGTTGGGGTGCTGCATAAAACCAGAGATTGAAATGAGCACAGATAAAGTTCCTTAAGCCAAATATGGAATAGACAAGAGCTACTCCTTGCTCAACGAAATGGACTCAACACCCCATATTAAACGCCTAAGAATGTACCTGACTAGTAAGTATCTTAAAACCTATGGATTGCTATGTCTCCAAAAGAGAATCAAGCATGTGTACAGGGGCATAAACGCAGCAGTGATAGGATTGGAGAGGTTCGGTGAGCAAATGAAGACCCTTTGAAGTCATATTGCATGGTACCCATTCCACGGGTTTCAACTACCCAGGTTTAAGGTATTCTTCCTTCAGCTAAAACATGCATGTGGAACCCAGAGTATGATCAACCGTGTGAACGGGAGACGTGTTCAAATATGTCTCAGTATTCCTCCCCTGGTACTCAGGTGCAACATTCCAGACGCTTTACTAACACTCTCCCCACTTGGAGAGTCAGCGCCTTTAACCTCCTGTTTGGCCCAGTTTGCAATTTCTGCGGAAGATGAACAGGAATAGGGAGAACCAATGAGAGACTAGCTGGAGGTGTCTGGACGGGCAAATTTAACTCTCATTTCCCACCAGGAAGAGGAATTAACCAAAGGCTCAGCATGCCATGCCGGAACCAGATTAGGGCCTGAAGCCATCCTGCGGTGTTGCGGCCAGCTCACAAGAAAGTGAGTTGAAGAAAGGAGCTCAGGGGCACTGTTATTAACAAACCTGCAGAGTTATAAATGACAGCTATCGTCCAAAAATATACTGAAGTAAGGCTGCCAAGAGGACTTGAAAGCGGGGCAGAATTGCAGGAAACCGATTTCAGGAGGTAGACTGGAATTGCATTGAAAGCATAGGAATAGAGGCAGAACGTCCACAATGATGCACTTGGCCAAAAAGGGCGTATGCGTTTTTTCCTGAATATATTCAGGAAAAAACGCATACGCCCTTTTTGGCCAACCAAGCAAGCTTGCAAAGGAAATCTGCACTACAATGAAGTCTCACTTCCCCCCGGTCAAAAGGGCCATCTGAAAAAAGTGTAAAATCCAGAAAGGCAGGACAGGCCATGGAGAACTGGGAGCCTTGTTATGCTGATGGGCGGGATGTAAATTGCCAACAGCCACTCGGGAGAAGTGTATGGTGTTTCCTGAAACATCTAAGAAACAAAGCAACAGAGCCTAGGGCACTTCCACTTATGGTCCTATAGTTTAGGGAAATTAAAATCAAAAAGACACAGCCACCCCAAAGTTTGGGACGCCTCTGTTTACAAGAACCTCGTTTACCGTACAAGTTCAATATCACAGAAAGTGAAAAATGGATAAAGAACTTGTGGTACTTACGTACAATGCAGTATCACTCAGCAATGAAATCTATGTCATCAGGCCCGTAGCAGCATAATGAGTGGATTCAGGTATGATGATTCTAACTGAAATAAGTCACACAGAAAAAGAAACATCATAAGATATCAGTAATACACGGAATGTAAACTTGGCTACACAGGAACTGAATTCCAAAACAGAACAGGGTCTCAAATTTAGAAAACCAACTTATGCTTGCTTAAGGGGAAAGGTGAGTTGGGGTGCTGCATAAAACCAGAGATTGAAATGAGCACAGATAAAGTTCCTTAAGCCAAATATGGAATAGACAAGAGCTACTCCTTGCTCAACGAAATGGACTCAACACCCCATATTAAACGCCTAAGAATGTACCTGACTAGTAAGTATCTTAAAACCTATGGATTGCTATGTCTCCAAAAGAGAATCAAGCATGTGTACAGGGGCATAAACGCAGCAGTGATAGGATTGGAGAGGTTCGGTGAGCAAATGAAGACCCTTTGAAGTCATATTGCATGGTACCCATTCCACGGGTTTCAACTACCCAGGTTTAAGGTATTCTTCCTTCAGCTAAAACATGCATGTGGAACCCAGAGTATGATCAACCGTGTGAACGGGAGACGTGTTCAAATATGTCTCAGTATTCCTCCCCTGGTACTCAGGTGCAACATTCCAGACGCTTTACTAACACTCTCCCCACTTGGAGAGTCAGCGCCTTTAACCTCCTGTTTGGCCCAGTTTGCAATTTCTGCGGAAGATGAACAGGAATAGGGAGAACCAATGAGAGACTAGCTGGAGGTGTCTGGACGGGCAAATTTAACTCTCATTTCCCACCAGGAAGAGGAATTAACCAAAGGCTCAGCATGCCATGCCGGAACCAGATTAGGGCCTGAAGCCATCCTGCGGTGTTGCGGCCAGCTCACAAGAAAGCGAGTTGAAGAAAGGAGCTCAGGGGCACTGTAATTAACAAACCTGCAGAGTTATAAATGACAGCTATCGTCCAAAAATATACTGAAGTAAGGCTGCCAAGAGGACTTGAAAGCGGGGCAGAATTGCAGGAAACCGATTTCAGGAGGTAGACTGGAATTACATTGAAAGCATAGGAAAAGAGGCAGAACGTCCACAATGATGCACTTGGCCAAAAAGGGCGTATGCGTTTTTTCCTGAATATATTCAGGAAAAAACGCATACGCCCTTTTTGGCCAACCAAGCAAGCTTGCAAAGGAAATCTGCACTACAATGAAGTCTCACTTCCCCCCGGTCAAAAGGGCCATCTGAAAAAAGTGTAAAATCCAGAAAGGCAGGACAGGCCATGGAGAACTGGGAGCCTTGTTATGCTGATGGGCGCGATGTAAATTGCCAA
This sequence comes from Grampus griseus, assembly GCF_964374135.1. NCBI lineage: Eukaryota > Metazoa > Chordata > Mammalia > Artiodactyla > Delphinidae > Grampus > Grampus griseus. The sequence continues at coordinate 1,401,692 of NW_028133400.1, read as the reverse complement.
CAGACACTCGGGAGAAGTGTATGGTGTTTCCTGGAACATCTAAAAAACAAAGCAACAGAGCCTAGGGCACTTCCACTTATGGTCCTATAGCTTAGGGAAATTAAAATCAAAAAGACACAGCCACCCCAAAGTTTGGGACGCCTCTGTTTACAAGAACCTCGTTTACAGTACAAGTTCAACATCACAGAAAGTGAAAAATGGATAAAGAAGTTGTGGTATTTACTTCCAAAGCAATATCACTCAGCAATGAAATCTATGTCATCAGGCCCTTAGCAGCACAATGAGTGGATTCAGGTATGATGATACTAACTGAAATAAGTCACAAAGAAAAAGAAACATCATAAGTTATCAGTAATACACGGAATGTAAACTTGGCTACACAGGAACTGAATTCCAAAACAGAACAGGGTCTCAAATTTAGAAAACCAACTTATGCTTGCTTAAGGGGAAAGGTGAGTTGGGGTGCTGCATAAAACCAGAGATTGAAATGAGCACAGATAAAGTTCCTTAAGCCAAATATGGAATAGACAAGAGCTACTCCTTGCTCAACGAAATGGACTCAACACCGCATATTAAACGCCTAAGAATGTACCTGAGTAGTAAGTATCTTAAAACCTATGGATTGCTATGTCTCCAAAAGAGAATCAAGCATGTGTACGGGGCATAAACGCAGCAGTGATAGGATTGGAGAGGTTCGGTGAGCAAATGAAGACCCTTTGAAGTCATATTGCATGGTACCCATTCCACGGGTCTCAACTCTCCAGGTTTAAGGTATTCTTCCTTCAGCTAAATCATGCACGTGGAACCCAGAGTATGATCAATCGTGTGAACGGGAGACGTGTTCATATGTGTCTCAGTTTTACTCCCCTGGTACTCTGGTGCATCATTCCAGACGCTTTACTAACACTCTCCCCACTTGGAGAGTCAGCGCCTTTAACCTCCTGTTTGGCCCAGTTTGCAATTTCTGCGGAATATGAACAGGAATAGGGAGAACCAATGAGAGACTAGCTGGAGGTGTCTGGACGGGCAAATTTAACTCTCATTTCCCACCAGGAAGAGGAATTAACCAAAGGCTAAGCGTGCCATGCCGGAACCAGATTAGGGCCTGAAGCCATCCTGCGGTGTTGCGGCCAGGTCACAAGAAAGCGAGTTGAAGAAAGGAGCTCAGGGGCACTGTAATTCACAAACCTGCAGAGATATAAATGACAGCTATCGTCCAAAAATATACTGAAGTAAGGCTGCCAAGAGGACTTCAAAGCGGGGCAGAATTGCAGGAAACCGATTTCAGGAGGTAGACTGGAATTGCATTGAAAGCATAGGAAAAGAGGCAGAACGTCCACAATGATGCACTTGGCCAAAAAGGGTGTATGCGTTTTTTCCTGAATATATTCAGGAAAAAACGCATACGCCCTTTTTGGACAACCAAGCAAGCTTGCAAAGGAAATCTGCACTACAATGAAGTCTCACTTCCCCCCGGTCAAAAGGGCCATCTGAAAAAAGTGTAAAATCCAGAAAGGCAGGACAGGCCATGGAGAACTGGGAGCCTAGTTATGCTGATGGGCGGGATGTAAATTGCCAACAGAAACTCGGGAAAGTGTATGGTGTTTCCTGAAACATCTAAAAAACAAAGCAACAGAGCCTAGGGCACTTCCACTTATGGACCTATAGCTTAGGGAAATTAAAATCAAAAAGACACAGCCACCCCAAAATTTGGGACGCCTCTGTTTACAAGAACCTCGTTTACAGTACAAGTTCAACATCGCAGAAAGTGAAAAATGCATAAAGAAGTTGTGGTATTTACTTACAAAGCAATATCACTCAGCAATCAAATCTATGTCATCAGGCCCTTAGCAGCACAATGAGTGGATTCAGGTATGATGACACTAACTGAAATAAGTCACAAAGAAAAAGAAACATCATAAGATATCAGTAATACACGGAATGTAAACTTGGCTACACAGGAACTGAATTCCAAAACAGAACAGGGTCTCAAATTTAGAAAACAAACTTATGCTTGCTTAACGGGAATGGTGAGTTGGGGTGCTGCATAAAACCAGAGATTGAAATGAGCACAGATAAAGTTCCTTAAGCCAAATATGGAATAGACAAGAGCTACTCCTTGCTCAACGAAATGGACTCAACACCCCATATTAAACGCCTAAGAATGTACCTGAGTAGTAAGTATCTTAAAACCTATGGATTGCTATGTCTCCGAAAGAGAATCAAGCATGTGTACGGGGCATAAACGCAGCAGTGATAGGATTGGAGAGGTTCGGTGAGCAAATGAAGACCCTTTGAAGTCATATTGCATGGTACCCATTCCACAGGTTTCAACTACCCACGTTTAAGGTATTCTTCCTTCAGCTAAAACATGCATGTGGAACCCAGAGTATGATCAACCGTGTGAACGGGAGACGTGTTCAAATATGTCTCAGTTTTCCTCCCCTGGTACTCGGGTGCAACATTCCAGACGCTTTACTAACACTCTCCCCACTTGGAGAGTCAGCGCCTTTAACCTCCTGTTTGGCCCAGTTTGCAATTTCTGCGGAAGATGAACAGGAATAGGGAGAACCAATGAGAGACTAGCTGGAGGTGTCTGGACGGGCAAATTTAACTCTCATTTCCCACCAGGAAGAGGAACTAACCAAAGGCTCAGCGTGCCGTGCCGGAACCAGATTAGGGCCTGAAGCCATCCTGCGGTGTTGCGGCCAGCTCAAAAGAAAGTGAGTTGAAGAAAGGAGCTCAGGGGCACTGCAATTCACGAACATGCTGAGTTATAAATGACAGCTATCGTCCAAAAATATACTGAGGTAAGGCTGCCAAGAGGACTTGAAAGCGGGGCAGAATTGCAGGAAACCAATTTCAGGAGGTAGACTGGAATTGCATTGAAAGCATAGGAAAAGAGGCAGAACGTCCACAATGATGCACTTGGCCAAAAAGGGCGTATGCGTTTTTTCCTGAATATATTCAGGAAAAAACGCATACGCCCTTTTTGGCCAACCAAGCAAGCTTGCAAAGGAAATCTGCACTACAATGAAGTCTCACTTCCCGCAGGTCAAAAGGGCCATCTGAAAAAAGTGTAAAATCCAGAAAGGCAGGACAGGCCATGGAGAACTGGGAGCCTTGTTATGCTGATGGGCGGGATGTAAATTGCCAACAGACACTCGGGAGAAGTGTATGGTGTTTCCTGAAACATCTAAAAAACAAAGCAACAGAGCCTAGGGCACTTCCACTTATGGTCCTATAGCTTAGGGAAATTAAAATCAAAAAGACACAGCCACCCAAAGTTTGGGACGCCTCTGTTTACAAGAACCTCATTTACCATACAAGTTCAATATCACAGAAAGTGAAAAATGGATAAAGAATTGTGGTACTTATTTACAATGCAGTATCACTCAGCAATGAAATCTATGTCATCAGGCCCGTAGCAGCATAATGAGTGGATTCAGGTACGATGATTCTAACTGAAATAAGTCACACAGAAAAAGAAACATCATAAGATATCACTAATACACGGAATGTAAACTTGGCTACACAGGAACTTAATTCCAAAACAGAACAAGGTCTCAAATTTAGAAAACCAACTTATGCTTGCTTAAGGGGAAAGGTGAGTTGGGGTGCTGCATAAAACCAGAGATTGAAATGAGCACAGATAAAGTTCCTTAAGCCAAATATGGAATAGACAAGAGCTACTCCTTGCTCAACGAAATGGACTCAACACCGCATATTAAACGCCTAAGTATGTACCTGACTAGTAAGTATCTTCAAACCTATGGATTGCTATGTCTCCGAAAGAGAATCAAGCGTGTGTACAGGGGCATAAACGCAGCAGTGATAGGATTGGAGAGGTTCGGTGAGCAAATGAAGACCCTTTGAAGTCATATTGCATGGTACCCATTCCACGGGTTTCAACTACACAGGTTTAAGGTATTCTTCCTTCAGTTAAAACATGCATGTGGAACCCAGAGTATGATCAACCGTGTGAACGGGAGACGTGTTCAAATATGTCTCAGTTTTCCTCCCCTGGTACTCAGGTGCAACATTCCAGACGCTTTACTAACACTCTCCCCACTTGGAGAGTCAGCGCCTTTAACCTCCTGTTTGGCCCAGTTTGCAATTTCTGCGGAAGATGAACAGGAATAGCGAGAACCAATGAGAGACTAGCTGGAGGTGTCTGGACGGGCAAATTTAACTCTCATTTCCCACCAGGAAGAGGAATTAACCAAAGGCTCAGCGTTCCATGCCGGAACCAGATTAGGGCCTGAAGCCATCCTGCGGTGTTGCGGCCAGCTCACAAGAAAGCGAGTTGAAGAAAGGAGCTCAGGGGCACTGTAATTCACAAACATGCAGAGTTATAAATGACAGCTATTGTCCAAAAATATACTGAAGTAAGGCTGCCAAGAGGACTTGAAAGCGGGGCAGAATTGCAGGAAACCGATTTCAGGAGGTAGACTGGAATTGCATTGAAAGCATAGGAAAAGAGGCAGAACGTCCACAATGATGCACTTGGCCAAAAAGGGCGTATGCGTTTTTTCCTGAATATATTCAGGAAAAAACGCATACGCCCTTTTTGGCCAACCAAGCAAGCTTGCAAAGGAAATCTGCACTACAATGAAGTCTCACTTCCCCCCGGTCAAAAGGGCCATCTGAAAAAAGTGTAAAATCCAGAAAGGCAGGACAGGCCATGGAGAACTGGGAGCCTTGTTATGCTGATGGGCGGGATGTAAATTGCCAACAGACACTCGGGAGAAGTGTATGGTGTTTCCTGAAACATCTAAAAAACAAAGCAACAGAGCCTAGGGCACTTCCACTTATGGTCCTATAGCTTAGGGAAATTAAAATCAAAAAGACACAGCCACCCCAAAGTTTGGGACGCCTCTGTTTACAAGAACCTCGTTTACAGTACAAGTTCAACATCGCAGAAATTGAAAAATGGATAAATAAGTTGTGGTACTTATGTACAATGCAGTATCACTCAGCAATGAAATCTATGTCATCAGGCCCGTAGCAGCATAATGAGTGGATTCAGGTACGATGATTCTAACTGAAATAAGTCACACAGAAAAAGAAACATCATAAGATATCAGTAATACACGGAATGTAAACTTGGCTACACAGGAACTGAATTACAGAACAGAACAGGGTCTCAAATTCAGAAAACCATCTTATGCTTGCTTAAGGGGAAAGGTGAGTTGGGGTGCTGCATAAAACCAGAGATTGAAATGAGCACAGATAAAGTTCCTTAAGCCAAATATGGAATAGACTAGAGCTACTCCTTGCTCAACGAAATGGACTCAACACCCCATATTAAACGCCTAAGAATGTACCTGACTAGTAAGTATCTTAAAACCTATGGATTGCTATGTCTCCAAAAGAGAATCAAGCGTGTGTACAGGGGCATAAACGCAGCAGTGATAGGATTGGAGAGGTTCGGTGAGCAAATGAAGACCCTTTGAAGTCATATTGCATGGTACCCATTCCACGGGTTTCAACCACCCAGTTTTAAGGTATTCTTCCTTCAGCTAAAACATGCATGTGGAACCTAGAGTATGATCAACCGTGTGATCGGGAGACGTGTTCAAATATGTCTCAGATTTCGTACCCTGGTACTCGGGTGCAACATTCGAGATGCTTTACTAACACTCTCCCGACTTGGAGAGTCAGTCCCTTTAACCTCCTGTTTGGCCCACTTTGCTATTTCTGCGGAAGATGAACAGGAATAGGGAGAACCAATGAGAGACTAGCTGGAGGTGTCTGGACGGGCAAATTTAACTCTCATTTCCCACCAGGAAGAGGAATTAACCAAAGGCCCAGCGTGCCTTGGCGGAACCAGATTAGGGCCTGAAGCCATCCTGCGGTGTTGCGGCCAGCTCACAAGAAAGCGAGTTGAAGAAAGGAGCTCAGGGGCACTGTAATTCAGAAACCTGCAGAGTTATAAATGACAGCTATCGTCCAAAAATATACTGAAGTGAGGCTCCCAAGAGGACTTGAAAGCGGGGCAGAATTGCAGGAAACCGATTTCAGGAGGTAGACTGGAATTGCATTGAAAGCATAGGAAAAGAGGCAGAACGTCCACAATGATGCACTTGGCCAAAAAGGGCGTATGCGTTTTTTCCTGAATATATTCAGGAAAAAACGCATACGCCCTTTTAGGCCAACCAAGCAAGCTTGCAAAGGAAATCTGCACTACATGAAGTCTCACTTCCCCCCGGTCAAAAGGGCCATCTGAAAAAAGTGTAAAATCCAGAAAGGCAGGACAGGCCATGGAGAACTGGGAGCCTTGTTATGCTGATGGGCGGGATGTAAATTGCCAACAGCCACTCGGGAGAAGTGTATGGTGTTTCCTGGAACATCTAAAAAACAAAGCAACAGAGCCTAGGGCACTTCCACTTATGGTCCTATAGCTTAGGGAAATTAAAATCAAAAAGACACAGCCACCCCAAAGTTTGGGACGCCTCTGTTTACAAGAACCTCGTTTACCATACAAGTTCAATATCACAGAAAGTGAAAAATGGATAAAGAACTTGTGGTACTTACGTACAATGCAGTATCACTCAGCAATGAAATCTATGTCATCAGGCCCGTAGCAGCATAATGAGTGGATTCAGGTATGGTGATTCTAACTGAAATAAGTCACACAGAAAAAGAAACATCATAAGATATCAGTAATACACGGAATGTAAACTTGGCTACACAGGAACTGAATTCCAAAACAGAACAGGGTCTCAAATTTAGAAAACCAACTTATGCTTGCTTAAGGGGAAAGGTGAGTTGGGGTGCTGCATAATACCAGAGATTGAAATGAGCACAGATAAAGTTCCTTAAGCCAAATATGGAATAGACAAGAGCTACTCCTTGCTCAACGAAATGGACTCAACACCCCATATTAAACGCCTAAGAATGTACCTGACTAGTAAGTATCTTAAAACCTATGGATTGCTATGCCTCCAAAAGAGAAACAAGCGTGTGTACAGGGGCATAAACGCAGCAGTGATAGGATTGGAGAGGTTCGGTGAGCAAATGAAGACCCTTTGAAGTCACATTGCATGCTACCCATTCCAAGGGTCTCAACTCTCCAGGTTTAAGGTATTCTTCCTTCAGCTAAATCATGCACGTGGAACCCAGAGTATGATCAACCGTGTGAACGGGAGACGTGTTCAAATATGTCTCAGTTTTCGTACCCTGGTACTCGGGTGCAACATTCCAGACGCTTTACTAACACTCTCCCGACATGGAGAGTCAGTCCCTTTAACCTCCTGTATGGCTCAGTTTGCAATTTCTGCGGAAGTTGAACAGGAATCGCGAGAACCAATGAGAGACTAGCTGGAGGTGTCTGGACGGGCAAATTTAACTCTCATTTCCCACCAGGAAGAGGAATTAACCAAAGGCTCAGCGTGCCGTGCCGGAACCAGATTAGGGCCTGAAGCCATCCTGCGGTGTTGCGGCCATCTCACAAGAAAGCGAGTTGAAGAAAGGAGCTCAGGGGCACTGTAATTCACAAACCTGCAGAGTTATAAATGACAGCTATCGTCCAAAAATATACTGAAGTAAGGCTGCCAAGAGGACTTGAAAGCGGGGCAGAATTGCAGGAAACCGATTTCAGGAGGTAGACTGGAATTGCATTGAAAGCATAGGAAAAGAGGCAGAACGTCCACAATGATGCACTTGGCCAAAAAGGGCGTATGCGTTTTTTCCTGAATATATTCAGGAAAAAACGCATACGCCCTTTTTGGCCAACCAAGCAAGCTTGCAAAGGAAATCTTCACTACAATGAAGTCTCACTTCCCCCCGGTCAAAAGGGCCATCTGAAAAAAGTGTAAAATCCAGAAAGGCAGGACAGGATATGGAGAACTGGGAGCCTTGTTATGCTGATGGGAGGGATGTAAATTGCCAACAGACACTCCGGAGAAGTGTATGGTGTTTCCTGAAACATCTACAAAACAAAGCAACAGAGCCTAGGGCACTTCCACTTATGGTCCTATAGCTTAGGGAAATTAAAATCAAAAAGACACAGCCACCCCAAAGTTTGGGACGCCTCTGTTTACAAGATCCTTGTTTACAGTACATGTTCAACATCGCAGAAAGTGAAAAATGGATAAAGAAGTTGTATTTACTTACAAAGCAATATCACTCAGCAATGAAATCTATGTCATCAGGCCCTTAGCAGCACAATGAGTGGATTCAGGTATGATGATTCTAACTGAAATAAGCCACACAGAAAAAGAAACATCATAAGATATCAATAATACACGGAATGTAAACTTGGCTACACAGGAACTGAATTACAGAACAGAACAGGGTCTCAAATTTAGAAAACCAACTTATGCTTGCTTAAGGGGAAAGGTGAGTTGGGGTGCTGCATAAAACCAGAGATTGAAATGAGCACAGATAAAGTTCCTGAAGCCAAATACGGAATAGACAAGAGCTACTCCTTGCTCAAAGAAATGGACTCAACACCGCATATTAAACGCCTAAGAATGTACCTGACTAGTAAGTATCTTAAAACCTATGGATTGCTATGTCTCCGAAGGAGAATCAAGCATGTGTACAGGGGCATAAACGCAGCAGTGATAGGATTGGAGAGGTTCGATGAGCAAATGAAGACCCTTTGAAGTCATATTGCATGGTACCCATTCCACGGGTTTCAACTACCCAGGTTTAAGTTATTCTTCATTCAGCTAAAACATGCATGTGGAACCTAGAGTATGATCAACCATGTGATCGGGAGACGTGTTCAAATATGTCTCAGTTTTCGTCCCCTGGTACTCGGGTGCAACATTCCAGATGCTTTACTAACAGTCTCCCGACTTGGAGAGTCAGTCCGTTTAACCTCCTCTTTGGCCCAGTCTGCAATTTCTGCGGAAGATGGACAGGAATAGGGAGAACCAATGAGAGACTAGCTGGAGGTGTCTGGACGGGCAAATTTAACTCTCATTTCCCACCAGGAAGAGGAATTAACCAAAGGCTCAGCGTGCCGTGCCGGAACCAGATTAGGGCCTGAAGCCATCCTGCGGTGTTGAGGCCATCTCACAAGAAAGCGAGTTGAAGAAAGGAGCTCAGGGGCACTGTAATTCACAAACCTGCAGAGTTATAAATGAGAGCTATCGTCCAAAAATATACTGAAGTAAGGCTGCCAAGAGGACTGGAAAGCGGGGCAGAATTGCAGGAAACCGATTTCAGGAGGTAGACTGGAATTGCATTGAAAGCATAGGAAAAGAGGCAGAACGTCCACAATGATGCACTTGGCCAAAAAGGGCGTATGCGTTTTTTCCTGAATATATTCAGGAAAAAACGCATACGCCCTTTTTGGCCAACCAAGCAAGCTTGCAAAGGAAATCTGCACTACAATGAAGTCTCACTTCCCCCCGGTCAAAAGGGCCATCTGAAAAAAGTGTAAAATCCAGAAAGGCAGGACAGGCCATGGAGAACTGGGAGCCTTGTTATGCTGATGGGAGGGATGTAAATTGCCAACAGACACTCCGGAGAAGTGTATGGTGTTTCCTGAAACATCTACAAAACAAAGCAACAGAGCCTAGGGCACTTCCACTTATGGTCCTATAGCTTAGGGAAATTAAAATCAAAAAGACACAGCCACCCCAAAGTTTGGGACGCCTCTGTTTACAAGATCCTTGTTTACAGTACATGTTCAACATCGCAGAAAGTGAAAAATGGATAAAGAAGTTGTATTTACTTACAAAGCAATATCACTCAGCAATGAAATCTATGTCATCAGGCCCTTAGCAGCACAATGAGTGGATTCAGGTATGATGATTCTAACTGAAATAAGCCACACAGAAAAAGAAACATCATAAGATATCAGTAATACACGGAATGTAAACTTGGCTACACAGGAACTGAATTACAGAACAGAACAGGGTCTCAAATTTAGAAAACCAACTTATGCTTGCTTAAGGGGAAAGGTGAGTTGGGGTGCTGCATAAAACCAGAGATTGAAATGAGCACAGATAAAGTTCCTGAAGCCAAATACAGAATAGACAAGAGCTACTCCTTGCTCAAAGAAATGGACTCAACACCGCATATTAAACGCCTAAGAATGTACCTGACTAGTAAGTATCTTAAAACCTATGGATTGCTATGTCTCCGAAAGAGAATCAAGCATGTGTACAGGGGCATAAACGCAGCAGTGATAGGATTGGAGAGGTTCGATGAGCAAATGAAGACCCTTTGAAGTCATATTGCATGGTACCCATTCCACGGGTTTCAACTACCCAGGTTTAAGTTATTCTTCATTCAGCTAAAACATGCATGTGGAACCTAGAGTATGATCAACCATGTGATCGGGAGACGTGTTCAAATATGTCTCAGTTTTCGTCCCCTGGTACTCGGGTGCAACATTCCAGATGCTTTACTAACAGTCTCCCGACTTGGAGAGTCAGTCCGTTTAACCTCCTCTTTGGCCCAGTTTGCAATTTCTGCGGAAGATGGACAGGAATAGGGAGAACAAATGAGAGACTAGCTGGAGGTGTCTGGACGGGCAAATTTAACTCTCATTTCCCAGCAGGAAGAGGAATTAACCAAATGCTCAGCGTGCCGTGCCGGAACCAGATTAGGGCCTGAAGCCATCCTGCGGTGTTGCGGCCATCTCACAAGAAAGCGAGTTGAAGAAAGGAGCTCAGGGGCACTGTAATTCACGAACCTGCTGAGTTATAAATGACAGCTATCGTCCAAAAATATACTGAAGTAAGGCTGCCAAGAGGACTTGAAAGCGGGGCAGAATTGCAGGAAACCGATTTCAGGAGGTAGACTGGAATTGCATTGAAAGCATAGGAAAAGAGGCAGAACGTCCACAATGATGCACTTGGCCAAAAAGGGCGTATGCGTTTTTTCCTGAATATATTCAGGAAAAAACGCATACGCCCTTTTTTGCCAACCAAGCAAGCTTGCAAAGGAAATCTGCACTACAATGAAGTCTCACTTCCCCCCGGTCAAAAGGGCCATCTGAAAAAAGTGTAAAATCCAGAAAGGCAGGACAGGCCATGGAGAACTGGGAGCCTTGTTATGCTGATGGGCGGGATGTAAATTGCCAACAGCCACTCGGGAGAAGTGTATGGTGTTTCCTGAAACATCTAAAAACAAAGCAACAGAGCCTAGGGCACTTCCACTTATGGTCCTATAGCTTAGGGAAATTAAAATCAAAAAGACACAGCCACCCCAAAGTTTGGGACGCCTCTGTTTACAAGAACCTCGTTTACCATACAAGTTCAATATCACAGAAAGTGAAAAATGGATAAAGAACTTGTGGTACTTACGTACAATGCAGTATCACTCAGCAATGAAATCTATGTCATCAGGCCCGTAGCAGCATAATGAGTGGATTCGGGTATGGTGATTCTAACTGAAATAAGTCACACAGAAAAAGAAACATCATAAGATATCAGTAATACACGGAATGTAAACTTGGCTACACAGGAACTGAATTCCAAAACAGAACAGGGTCTCAAATTTAGAAAACCAACTTATGCTTGCTTAAGGGGAAAGGTGAGTTGGGGTGCTGCATAAAACCAGAGATTGAAATGAGCACAGATAAAGTTCCTTAAGCCAAATATGGAATAGACAAGAGCTACTCCTTGCTCAACGAAATGGACTCAACACCCCATATTAAACGCCTAAGAATGTACCTGACTAGTAAGTATCTTAAAACCTATGGATTGCTATGTCTCCAAAAGAGAATCAAGCGTGTGTACAGGGGCATAAACGCAGCAGTGATAGGATTGGAGAGGTTCGGTGAGCAAATGAAGACCCTTTGAAGTCACATTGCATGCTACCCATTCCACGGGTCTCAACTCTCCAGGTTTAAGGTATTCTTCCTTCAGCTAAATCATGCACGTGGAACCCAGAGTATGATCAACCGTGTGAACGGGAGACGTGTTCAAATATGTCTCAGTTTTCGTACCCTGGTACTCGGGTGCAACATTCCAGACGCTTTACTAACACTCTCCCGACATGGAGAGTCAGTCAGTTTAACCTCCTGTATGGCTCAGTTTGCAATTTCTGCGGAAGATGAACAGGAATAGCGAGAACCAATGAGAGACTAGCTCTAGGTGTCTGGACGGGCAAATTTAACTCTCATTTCCCACCAGGAAGAGGAATTAACCAAAGGCTCAGCGTGCCGTGCCGGAACCAGATTAGGGCCTGAAGCCATCCTGCGGTGTTGCGGCCATCTCACAAGAAAGCGAGTTGAAGAAAGGAGCTCAGGGGCACTGTAATTCACAAACCTGCAGAGTTATAAATGACAGCTATCGTCCAAAAATATACTGAAGTAAGGCTGCCAAGAGGACTTGAAAGCGGGGCAGAATTGCAGGAAACCGATTTCAGGAGGTAGACTGGAATTGCATTGAAAGCATAGGAAAAGAGGCAGAACGTCCACAATGATGCACTTGGCCAAAAAGGGCGTATGCGCTTTTTCCTGAATATATTCAGGAAAAAACGCATACGCCCTTTTTGGCCAACCAAGCAAGCTTGCAAAGGAAATCTGCACTACAATGAAGTCTCACTTCCCCCCGGTCAAAAGGGCCATCTGAAAAAAGTGTAAAATCCAGAAAGGCAAGACAGGCCATGGAGAACTGGGAGCCTTGTTATGCTGATGGGAGGGATGTAAATTGCCAACAGACACTCCGGAGAAGTGTATGGTGTTTCCTGAAACATCTACAAAACAAAGCAACAGAGCCTAGGGCACTTCCACTTATGGTCCTATAGCTTAGGGAAATTAAAATCAAAAAGACACAGCCACCCCAAAGTTTGGGACGCCTCTGTTTACAAGATCCTTGTTTACAGTACATGTTCAACATCGCAGAAAGTGAAAAATGGATAAAGAAGTTGTATTTACTTACAAAGCAATATCACTCAGCAATGAAATCTATGTCATCAGGCCCTTAGCAGCACAATGAGTGGATTCAGGTATGATGATTCTAACTGAAATAAGCCACACAGAAAAAGAAACATCATAAGATATCAGTAATACACGGAATGTAAACTTGGCTACACAGGAACTGAATTACAGAACAGAACAGGGTCTCAAATTTAGAAAACCAACTTATGCTTGCTTAAGGGGAAAGGTGAGTTGGGGTGCTGCATAAAACCAGAGATTGAAATGAGCACAGATAAAGTTCCTGAAGACAAATACGGAATAGACAAGAGCTACTCCTTGCTCAAAGAAATGGACTCAACACCGCATATTAAACGCCTAAGAATGTACCTGACTAGTAAGTATCTTAAAACCTATGGATTGCTATGTCTCCGAAAGAGAATCAAGCATGTGTACAGGGGCATAAACGCAGCAGTGATAGGATTGGAGAGGTTCGATGAGCAAATGAAGACCCTTTGAAGTCATATTGCATGGTACCCATTCCACGGGTTTCAACTACCCAGGTTTAAGTTATTCTTCATTCAGCTAAAACATGCATGTGGAACCTAGAGTATGATCAACCATGTGATCGGGAGACGTGTTCAAATATGTCTCAGTTTTCGTCCCCTGGTACTCGGGTGCAACATTCCAGATGTTTTACTAACAGTCTCCCGACTTGGAGAGTCAGTCCGTTTAACCTCCTGTTTGGCCCAGTTTGCAATTTCTGCGGAAGATGGACAGGAATAGGGAGAACCAATGAGAGACTAGCTGTAGGTGTCTGGACGGGCAAATTTAACTCTCATTTCCCAGCAGGAAGAGGAATTAACCAAACGCTCAGCGTGCCGTGCCGGAACCAGATTAGGGCCTGAAGCCATCCTGCGGTGTTGCGGCCATCTCACAAGAAAGCGAGTTGAAGAAAGGAGCTCAGGGGCACTGTAATTCACAAATCTGCAGAGTTATAAATGACAGCTATCGTCCAAAAATATACTGAAGTAAGGCTGCCAAGAGGATTTGAAAGCGGGGCAGAATTGCAGGAAACCGATTTCAGGAGGTAGACTGGAATTGCATTGAAAGCATAGGAAAAGAGGCAGAACGTCCACAATGATGCACTTGGCCAAAAAGGGCGTATGCGTTTTTTCCTGAATATATTCAGGAAAAAACGCATACGCCCTTTTTTGCCAACCAAGCAAGCTTGCAAAGGAAATCTGCACTACAATGAAGTCTCACTTCCCCCCGGTCAAAAGGGCCATCTGAAAAAAGTGTAAAATCCAGAAAGGCAGGACAGGCCATGGAGAACTGGGAGCCTTGTTATGCTGATGGGCGGGATGTAAATTGCCAACAGACACTCGGGAGAAGTGAATGGTGTTTCCTGAAACATCTAAAAAACAAAGCAACAGAGCCTAGGGCACTTCCACTTATGGTCCTATAGCTTAGGGAAATTAAAATCAAAAAGACACAGCCACCCCAAAATTTGGGACGCCTCTGTTTACAAGAACCTCGTTTACCGTACAAGTCCAATATCACAGAAAGTGAAAAATGGATAAAGAACTTGTGGTACTTACGTACAATGCAGTATCACTCAGCAATGAAATCTATGTCATCAGGCCCGTAGCAGCATAATGAGTGGATTCAGGTACGATGATTCTAACTGAAATAAGTCACACAGAAAAAGAAACATCATAAGATATCAGTAATACACGGAATGTAAACTTGGCTACACAGGAACTGAATTCCAAAACAGAACAGGGTCTCAAATTTAGAAAACCAACTTATGCTTGCTTAAGGGGAAAGGTGAGTTGGGGTGCTGCATAAAACCAGAGTTTCAAATTAGCACAGATACCGTTCCTTAAGCCAAATATGGAATAGACAAGAGCTACTCCTTGATCAACGAAATGGACTCAACACCCCATATTAAATGCCTAAGAATGTACCTGACTAGTAAGTATCTTAAAACCTATGGATTGCTATGTCTCCGAAAGAGAATCAAGCGTGTGTACAGGGGCATAAACGCAGCAGTGATAGGATTGGAGATGTTCGATGAGCAAATGAAGACCCTTTGAAGTCATATTGCATGGTACCCATTCCACAGGTTTCAACTACCCACGTTTAAGGTATTCTTCCTTCAGCTAAAACATGCATGTGGAACCCAGAGTATGATCAACAGTGTGAACGGGAGACGTGTTCAAATATGTCTTAGTTTTCCTCCGCTGGTACTCGGGTGCAACATTCCAGACGCTTTACTAACACTCTCGCCACTTGGAGAGTCAGCGCCTTTAACCTCCTCTTTGGCCCAGTTTGCAATTTCTGCGGAAGATGAACAGGAATAGGGAGAACCAATGAGAGACTAGCTGGAGGTGTCTGGACGGGCAAATTTAACTCTCATTTCCCATCTGGAAGAGGAACTAACCAAAGGCTCAGCGTGCCATGCCGGAACCAGATTAGGGCCTGAAGCCATCCTGCGGTGTTGCGGCCAGCTCAAAAGAAAGCGAGTTGAAGAAAGGAGCTCAGGGGCACTGCAATTCACGAACCTGCTGAGTTATAAATGACAGCTATCGTCCAAAAATATACTGAAGTAAGGCTGCCAAGAGGACTTGAAAGCGGGGCAGAATTGCAGGAAACCGATTTCAGGAGGTAGACTGGAATTGCATTGAAAGCATAGGAAAAGAGGCAGAACGTCCACAATGATGCACTTGGCCAAAAAGGGCGTATGCGTTTTTTCCTGAATATATTCAGGAAAAAACGCATACGCCCTTTTTTGCCAACCAAGCAAGCTTGCAAAGGAAATCTGCACTACAATGAAGTCTCACTTCCCCCCGGTCAAAAGGGCCATCTGAAAAAAGTGTAAAATCCAGAAAGGCAGGACAGGCCATGGAGAACTGGGAGCCTTGTTATGCTGATGGGCGGGATGTAAATTGCCAACAGACACTCGGGAGAAGTGTATGGTGTTTCCTGAAACATCTAAAAAACAAAGCAACAGAGCCTAGGGCACTTCCACTTATGGTCCTATAGCTTAGGGAAATTAAAATCAAAAAGACACAGCCACCCCAAAGTTTGGGACGCCTCTGTTTACAAGAACCTCATTTACCATACAAGTTCAATATCACAGAAAGTGAAAAATGGATAAAGAATTGTGGTACTTATTTACAATGCAGTATCACTCAGCAATGAAATCTATGTCATCAGGCCCGTAGCAGCATAATGAGTGGATTCAGGTACGATGATTCTAACTGAAATAAGTCACACAGAAAAAGAAACATCATAAGATATCACTAATACACGGAATGTAAACTTGGCTACACAGGAACTGAATTCCAAAACAGAACAAGGTCTCAAATTTAGAAAACCAACTTATGCTTGCTTAAGGGGAAAGGTGAGTTGGGGTGCTGCATAAAACCAGAGATTGAAATGAGCACAGATAAAGTTCCTTAAGCCAAATATGGAATAGACAAGAGCTACTCCTTGCTCAACGAAATGGACTCAACACCGCATATTAAACGCCTAAGAATGTACCTGACTAGTAAGTATCTTAAAACCTATGGATTGCTATGTCTCCAAAAGAGAATCAAGCATGTGTACAGGGGCATAAACGCAGCAGTGATAGGATTGGAGAGGTTCGGTGAGCAAATGAAGACCCTTTGAAGTCATATTGCATGGTACCCATTCCACGGGTTTCAACTACCCAGGTTTAAGGTATTCTTCCTTCAGCTAAAACATGCATGTGGAACCCAGAGTATGATCAACCGTGTGAACGGGAGACGTGTTCAAGTATGTCTCAGTTTTCCTCGCCTGGTACTCAGGTGCAACATTCCAGACGCTTTACTAACACTCTCCCCACTTGGAGAGTCAGCGCCTTTAACCTCCTGTTTGGCCCAGTTTGCAATTTCTGCGGAAGATGAACAGGAATAGCGAGAACCAATGAGAGACTAGCTGGAGGTGTCTGGACGGGCAAATTTAACTCTCATTTCCCACCAGGAAGAGGAATTAACCAAAGGCTAAGCGTGCCATGCCGGAACCAGATTAGGGCCTGAAGCCATCCTGCGGTGTTGCGGCCAGCTCACAAGAAAGCGAGTTGAAGAAAGGAGCTCAGGGGCACTGTAATTCACAAACCTGCAGAGTTATAAATGACAGCTATTGTCCAAAAATATACTGAAGTAAGGCTGCCAAGAGGACTTGAAAGCGGGGCAGAATTGCAGGAAACCGATTTCAGGAGGTAGACTGGAATTGCATTGAAAGAATAGGAAAAGAGGCAGAACGTCCACAATGATGCACTTGGCCAAAAAGGGCGTATGCGTTTTTTCCTGAATATATTCAGGAAAAAACGCATACACCCTTTTTGGCCAACCAAGCAAGCTTGCAAAGGAAATCTGCACTACAATGAAGTCTCACTTCCCCCCGGTCAAAAGGGCCATCTGAAAAAAGT
Organism: Grampus griseus; assembly: GCF_964374135.1. Lineage (NCBI taxonomy): Eukaryota > Metazoa > Chordata > Mammalia > Artiodactyla > Delphinidae > Grampus > Grampus griseus. The sequence continues at coordinate 1,384,407 of NW_028133400.1, read as the reverse complement.
GTAAAATCCAGAAAGTCAGGACAGGCCATGGAGAACTGGGAGCCTTGTTATGCTGATGGGCGGGATGTAAATTGCCAACAGCCACTCGGGAGAAGAAGTGTATGGTGTTTCCTGAAACATCTAAAAAACAAAGCAACAGAGCCTAGGGCACTTCCACTTATGGTCCTATAGTTTAGGGAAATTAAAATCAAAAAGACACAGCCACCCCAAAGTTTGGGACGCCTCTGTTTACAAGAACCTCGTTTACCATACAAGTTCAATATCACAGAAAGTGAAAAATGTATAAAGAACTTGTGGTACTTATGTACAATGCAGTATCACTCAGCAATGAAATCTATGTCATCAGGCCCGTAGCAGCATAATGAGTGGATTCAGGTACGATGATTCTAACTGAAATAAGTCACAGAGAAAAAGAAACATCATAAGATATCAGTAATACACGGAATGTAAACTTGGCTACACAGGAACTGAATTACAGAACAGAACAGGGTCTCAAATTTAGAAAACCATCTTATGCTTGCTTAAGGGGAAAGGTGAGTTGGGGTGCTGCATAAAACCAGAGATTGAAATGAGCACAGATAAAGTTCCTTAAGCCAAATATGGAATAGACAAGAGCTACTCCTTGCTCAACGAAATGGACTCAACACCCCATATTAAACGCCTAAGAATGTACCTGACTAGTAAGTATCTTAAAACCTATGGATTGCTATCTCTCCAAAAGAGAATCAAGCGTGTGTACAGGGGCATAAACGCAGCAGTGATAGGATTGGAGAGGTTCGGTGAGCAAATGAAGACCCTTTGAAGTCATATTGCATGGTACCCATTCCACGGGTTTCAACCACCCAGTTTTAAGGTATTCTTCCTTCAGCTAAAACATGCATGTGGAACCTAGAGTATGATCAACCGTGTGATCGGGAGACGTGTTCAAATATGTCTCAGTTTTCGTACCCTGGTACTCGGGTGCAACATTCCAGACGCTTTACTAACACTCTCCCGACTTGGAGAGTCAGTCCCTTTAACCTCCTGTTTGGCCCAGTTTGCAATTTCTGCGGAAGATGAACAGGAATAGTGAGAACCAATGAGAGACTAGCTGGAGGTGTCTGGACGGGCAAATTTAACTCTCATTTCCCACCAGGAAGAGGAATTAACCAAAGGCTCAGCGTGCCGTGCCGGAACCAGATTAGGGCCTGAAGCCATCCTGCGGTGTTGCGGCCAGGTCACAAGAAAGCGAGTTGAAGAAAGGAGCTCAGGGGCACTGTAATTCACAAACCTGCAGAGTTATAAATGACAGCTATCGTCCAAAAATATACTGAAGGAAGGCTGCCAAGAGGACTTGAAAGCGGGACAGAATTGCAGGAAACCGATTTCAGGAGGTAGACTGGAATTGCATTGAAAGCATAGGAAAAGAGGCAGAACGTCCACAATGATGCACTTGGCCAAAAAGGGCGTATGCGTTTTTTCCTGAATATATTCAGGAAAAAACGCATACGCCCTTTTTGGCCAACCAAGCAAGCTTGCAAAGGAAATCTGCACTACAATGAAGTCTCACTTCCCCCTGGTCAAAAGGGCCATCTGAAAAAAGTGTAAAATCCAGAAAGGCAGGACAGGTCATGGAGAACTGGGAACCTTGTTATGCTGATGGGCGGGATGTAAATTGCCAACAGACACTCGGGAGAAGTGTATGGTGTTTCCTGAAACATCTAAAAAACAAAGCAACAGAGCCTAGGGCACTTCCACTTATGGTCCTATAGCTTAGGGAAATTAAAATCAAAAAGACACAGCCACCCCAAAGTTTGGGACGGCTCTGTTTACAAGAACCTCGTTTACAATACAAGTTCAACATCGCAGAAAGTGAAAAATGGATAAAGAAGTTGTGGTATTTACTTACAAAGCAATATCACTCAGCAATGAAATCTATGTCATCAGGCCCTTAGCAGCACAATGAGTGGATTCAGGTATGATGATTCTAACTGAAATAAGTCACACAGAAAAAGAAACATCATAAGATATCAGTAATACACGGAATGTAAACTTGGCTACACAGGAACTGAATTAGAGAACAGAACAGGGTCTCAAATTTAGAAAACCAACTTATGCTTGCTTAAGGGGAAAGGTGAGTTGGGGTGCTGCATAAAACCAGAGATTGAAATGAGCACAGATAAAGTTCCTTAAGCCAAATATGGAATAGACAAGAGCTACTCCTTGTTCAACGAAATGGACACAACACCCCATATTAAACGCCTAAGAATGTACCTGACTAGTAAGTATCTTAAAACCTATGGATTGCTATGTCTCCAAAAGAGAATCAAGCGAGTGTACAGGGGCATAAACGCAGAAGTGATAGGATTGGAGAGGTTCGGTGAGCAAATGAAGACCCTTTGAAGTCATATTGCATGGTACCCATTCCACGGGTTTCAACCACCCAGTTTTAAGGTATTCTTCCTTCAGCTAAAACATGCATGTGGAACCTAGAGTATGATCAACCGTGTGATCGGGAGACGTGTTCAAATATGTCTCAGTTTTCGTACCCTGGTACTCGGGTGCAACATTCCAGACGCTTTACTAACACTCTCCCGACTTGGAGAGTCAGTCCCTTTAACCTCCTGTTTGGCCCAGTTTGCAATTTCTGCGGAAGATGAACAGGAATAGCGAGAACCAATGAGAGACTAGCTGGAGGTGTCTGGACGGGCAAATTTAACTCTCATTTCCCACCAGGAAGAGGAATTAACCAAAGGCTAAGCGTGCCATGCCGGAACCAGATTAGGGCCTGAAGCCATCCTGCGGTGTTGCGGCCAGCTCACAAGAAAGCGAGTTGAAGAAAGGAGCTCAGGGGCACTGTAATTCACAAACCTGCAGAGTTATAAATGACAGCTATTGTCCAAAAATATACTGAAGTAAGGCTGCCAAGAGGACTTGAAAGCGGGGCAGAATTGCAGGAAACCGATTTCAGGAGGTAGACTGGAATTGCATTCAAAGCATAGGAAAAGAGGCAGAACGTCCACAATGATGCACTTGGCCAAAAAGGGCGTATGCGTTTTTTCCTGAATATATTCAGGAAAAAACGCATACGCCCTTTTTGGCCAACCAAGCAAGCTTGCAAAGGAAATCTGCACTACAATGAAGTCTCACTTCCCCCCGGTCAAAAGGGCCATCTGAATAAAGTGTAAAATCCAGAAAGGCAGGACAGGCCATGGAGAACTGGGAGCCTTGTTATGCTGATGGGCGGGATGTAAATTGCCAACAGACACTCGGGAGAAGTGAATGGTGTTTCCTGAAACATCTAAAAAACAAAGCAACAGAGCCTAGGGCACTTCCACTTATGGTCCTATAGCTTAGGGAAATTAAAATCAAAAAGACACAGCCACCCCAAAATTTGGGACGCCTCTGTTTACAAGAACCTCGTTTACCGTACAACTCCAATATCACAGAAAGTGAAAAATGGATAAAGAACTTGTGGTACTTACGTACAATGCAGTATCACTCAGCAATGAAATCTATGTCATCAGGCCCGTAGCAGCATAATGAGTGGATTCAGGTACGATGATTCTAACTGAAATAAGTCACACAGAAAAAGAAACATCATAAGATATCAGTAATACACGGAATGTAAACTTGGCTACACAGGAACTGAATTCCAAAACAGAACAGGGTCTCAAATTTAGAAAACCAACTTATGCTTGCTTAAGGGGAAAGGTGAGTTGGGGTGCTGCATAAAACCAGAGTTTGAAATTAGCACAGATACCGTTCCTTAAGCCAAATATGGAATAGACAAGAGCTACTCCTTGCTCAACGAAATGGACTCAACACCCCATATTAAATACCTAAGAATGTACCTGACTAGTAAGTATCTTCAAACCTATGGATTGCTATGTCTCCGAAAGAGAATCAAGCGTGTGTACAGGGGCATAAACGCAGCAGTGATAGGATTGGAGAGGTTCGGTGAGCAAATGAAGACCCTTTGAAGTCATATTGCATGGTACCCATTCCACGGGTTTCAACTACCCAGGTTTAAGGTATTCTTCCTTCAGCTAAAACATGCATGTGGAACCCAGAGTACGATCAACCGTGTGAACGGGAGACGTGTTCAAATATGTCTCAGTTTTCCTCCCCTGGTACTCAGGTGCAACATTCCAGACGCTTTACTAACACTCTCCCCACTTGGAGAGTCAGCGCCTTTAACCTCCTGTTTGGCCCAGTTTGCAATTTCTGCGGAAGATGAACAGGAATAGCGAGAACCAATGAGAGACTAGCTGGAGGTGTCTGGACGGGCAAATTTAACTCTCATTTCCCACCAGGAAGAGGAATTAACCAAAGGCTAAGCGTGCCATGCCGGAACCAAATTAGGGCCTGAAGCCATCCTGCAGTGTTGCGGACAGCTCACAAGAAAGCGAGTTGAAGAAAGGAGCTCAGGGGCACTGTAATTCACAAACCTGCAGAGTTATAAATGACAGCTATTGTCCAAAAATATACTGAAGTAAGGCTGCCAAGAGGACTTGAAAGCGGGGCAGAATTGCAGGAAACCGATTTCAGGAGGTAGACAGGAATTGCATTGAAAGCATAGGAAAAGAGGCAGAACGTCCACAATGATGCACTTGGCCAAAAAGGGCGTATGCGTTTTTTCCTGAATATATTCAGGAAAAAACGCATACGCCCTTTTTGGCCAACCAAGCAAGCTTGCAAAGGAAATCTGCACTACAATGAAGTCTCACTTCCCCCCGGTCAAAAGGGCCATCTGAAAAAAGTGTAAAATCCAGAAAGTCAGGACAGGCCATGGAGAACTGGGAGCCTTGTTATGCTGATGGGCGGGATGTAAATTGCCAACAGCCACTCGGGAGAAGTGTATGGTGTTTCCTGAAACATCTAAAAAACAAAGCAACAGAGCCTGGGGCACTTCCACTTATGGTCCTATAGTTTAGGGAAATTAAAATCAAAAAGACACAGCCACCCCAAAGTTTGGGACGCCTCTGTTTACAAGAACCTCGTTTACCATACAAGTTCAATATCACAGAAAGTGAAAAATGTATAAAGAACTTGTGGTACTTATGTACAATGCAGTATCACTCAGCAATGAAATCTATGTCATCAGGCCCGTAGCAGCATAATGAGTGGATTCAGGTACGATGATTCTAACTGAAATAAGTCACACAGAAAAAGAAACATCATAAGATATCAGTAATACACGGAATGTAAACTTGGCTACACAGGAACTGAATTACAGAACAGAACAGGGTCTCAAATTTAGAAAACCATCTTATGCTTGCTTAAGGGTAAAGGTGAGTTGGGGTGCTGCATAAAACCAGAGATTGAAATGAGCACAGATAAAGTTCCTTAAGCCAAATATGGAATAGACAAGAGCTACTCCTTGCTCAACGAAATGGACTCAACACCCCATATTAAACGCCTAAGAATGTACCTGACTAGTAAGTATCTTAAAACCTATGGATTGCTATGTCTCCAAAAGAGAATCAAGCATGTGTACAGGGGCATAAACGCAGCAGTGATAGGATTGGAGAGGTTCGGTGAGCAAATGAAGACCCTTTGAAGTCATATTGCATGGTACCCATTCCACGGGTTTCAACCACCCAGGTTTAAGGTATTCTTCCTTCAGCTAAAACATGCATGTGGAACCTAGAGTATGATCAACCGTGTGATCGGGAGACGTGTTCAAATATGTCTCAGTTTTCGTACCCTGGTACTCGGGTGCAACATTCCAGACGCTTTACTAACACTCTCCCGACTTGGAGAGTCAGTCCCTTTAACCTCCTGTTTGGCCCAGTTTGCAATTTCTGCGGAAGATGAACAGGAATAGCGAGAACCAATGAGAGACTAGCTGGAGGTGTCTGGACGGGCAAATTTAACTCTCGTTTCCCACCAAGAAGAGGAATTAACCAAAGGCTCAGCGTGCCATGCCGGAACCAGATTACGGCCTGAAGCCATCCTGCGGTGTTGCGGCCAGCTCACAAGAAAGCGAGTTGAAGAAAGGAGCTCAGGGGCACTGTAATTCACAAACCTGCAGAGTTATAAATGACAGCTATCGTCCAAAAATATACTGAAGTAAGGCTGCCAAGAGGACTTGAAAGCGGGGCAGAATTGCAGGAAACCGATTTCAGGAGGTAGACTGGAATTGCATTCAAAGCATAGGAAAAGAGGCAGAACGTCCACAATGATGCACTTGGCCAAAAAGGGCGTATGCGTTTTTTCCTGAATATATTCAGGAAAAAACGCATACGCCCTTTTTGGCCAACCAAGCAAGCTTGCAAAGGAAATCTGCACTACAATGAAGTCTCACTTCCCCCAGGTCAAAAGGGCCATCTGAAAAAAGTGTAAAATCCAGAAAGGCAGGACAGGCCATGGAGAACTGGGAGCCTTGTTATGCTGATGGGCGGGATGTAAATTGCCAACAGACACTCGGGAGAAGTGTATGGTGTTTCCTGAAACATCTAAAAAACAAAGCAACAGAGCCTAGGGCACTTCCACTTATGGTCCTATAGCTTAGGGAAATTAAAATAAAAAAGACACAGCCACCCCAAAGTTTGGGACGCCTCTGTTTACAAGAACCTCGTTTACCGTACAAGTTCAATATCACAGAAAGTGAAAAATGGATAAAGAACTTGTGGTACTTACGTACAATGCAGTATCACTCAGCAATGAAATCTATGTCATCAGGCCCGTAGCAGCATAATGAGTGGATTCAGGTACGATGATTCTAACTGAAATAAGTCACACAGAAAAAGAAACATCATAAGATATCAGTAATACACGGAATGTAAACTTGGCTACACAGGAACTGAATTCCAAAACAAAACAGGGTCTCAAATTTAGAAAACCAACTTATGCTTGCTTAAGGGGAAAGGTGAGTTGGGGTGCTGCATAAAACCAGAGTTTGAAATTAGCACAGATACCGTTCCTTAAGCCAAATATGGAATAGACAAGAGCTACTCCTTGCTCAACGAAATGGACTCAACACCCCATATTAAATGCCTAAGAATGTACCTGACTAGTAAGTATCTTAAAACCTATGGATTGCTATGTCTCCGAAAGAGAATCAAGCGTGTGTACAGGGGCATAAACGCAGCAGTGATAGGATTGGAGAGGTTCGGTGAGCAAATGAAGACCCTTTGAAGTCATATTGCATGGTACCCATTCCACGGGTTTCAACTACCCAGGTTTAAGGTATTCTTCCTTCAGCTAAAACATGCATGTGGAACCCAGAGTATGATCAACCGTGTGAACGGGAGACGTGTTCAAATATGTCTCAGTTTTCCTCCCCTGGTACTCAGGTGCAACATTCCAGACGCTTTACTAACACTCTCCCCACTTGGAGAGTCAGCGCCTTTAACCTCCTGTTTGGCCCAGTTTGCAATTTCTGCGGAAGATGAACAGGAATAGCGAGAACCAATGAGAGACTAGCTGGAGGTGTCTGGACGGGCAAATTTAACTCTCATTTCCCACCAGGAAGAGGAATTAACCAAAGGCTCAGCGTGCCATGCCGGAACCAGATTAGGGCCTGAAGCCATCCTGCGGTGTTGCGGCCAGCTCACAAGAAAGCGAGTTGAAGAAAGGAGCTCAGGGGCACTGTAATTCACAAACCTGCAGAGTTATAAATGACAGCTATTGTCCAAAAATATACTGAAGTAAGGCTGCCAAGAGGACTTGAAAGCGGGGCAGAATTGCAGGAAACCGATTTCAGGAGGTAGACTGGAATTGCATTGAAAGCATAGGAAAAGAGGCAGAACGTCCACAATGATGCACTTGGCCAAAAAGGGCGTATGCGTTTTTTCCTGAATATATTCAGGAAAAAACGCATACGCCCTTTTTGGCCAACCAAGCAAGCTTGCAAAGGAAATCTGCACTACAATGAAGTCTCACTTCCCCCCGGTCAAAAGGGCCATCTGAAAAAAGTGTAAAATCCAGAAAGGCAGGACAGGCCATGGAGAACTGGGAGCCTTGTTATGCTGATGGGCGGGATGTAAATTGCCAACAGACACTCGGGAGAAGTGAATGGTGTTTCCTGAAACATCTAAAAAACAAAGCAACAGAGCCTAGGGCACTTCCACTTATGGTCCTATAGCTTAGGGAAATTAAAATCAAAAAGACACAGCCACCCCAAAATTTGGGACGCCTCTGTTTACAAGAACCTCGTTTACCGTACAACTCCAATATCACAGAAAGTGAAAAATGGATAAAGAACTTGTGGTACTTACGTACAATGCAGTATCACTCAGCAATGAAATCTATGTCATCAGGCCCGTAGCAGCATAATGAGTGGATTCAGGTACGATGATTCTAACTGAAATAAGTCACACAGAAAAAGAAACATCATAAAATATCAGTAATACACGGAATGTAAACTTGGCTACACAGGAACTGAATTCCAAAACAGAACAGGGTCTCAAATTTAGAAAACCAACTTATGCTTGCTTAAGGGGAAAGGTGAGTTGGGGTGCTGCATAAAACCAGAGTTTGAAATTAGCACAGATACCGTTCCTTAAGCCAAATATGGAATAGACAAGAGCTACTCCTTGCTCAACGAAATGGACTCAACACCCCATATTAAATACCTAAGAATGTACCTGACTAGTAAGTATCTTAAAACCTATGGATTGCTATGTCTCCGAAAGAGAATCAAGCGTGTGTACAGGGGCATAAACGCAGCAGTGATAGGATTGGAGAGGTTCGGTGAGCAAATGAAGACCCTTTGAAGTCATATTGCATGGTACCCATTCCACGGGTTTCAACTACCCAGGTTTAAGGTATTCTTCCTTCAGCTAAAACATGCATGTGGAACCCAGAGTACGATCAACCGTGTGAACGGGAGACGTGTTCAAATATGTCTCAGTTTTCCTCCCCTGGTACTCAGGTGCAACATTCCAGACGCTTTACTAACACTCTCCCCACTTGGAGAGTCAGCGCCTTTAACCTCCTGTTTGGCCCAGTTTGCAATTTCTGCGGAAGATGAACAGGAATAGCGAGAACCAATGAGAGACTAGCTGGAGGTGTCTGGACGGGCAAATTTAACTCTCATTTCCCACCAGGAAGAGGAATTAACCAAAGGCTAAGCGTGCCATGCCGGAACCAAATTAGGGCCTGAAGCCATCCTGCAGTGTTGCGGACAGCTCACAAGAAAGCGAGTTGAAGAAAGGAGCTCAGGGGCACTGTAATTCACAAACCTGCAGAGTTATAAATGACAGCTATTGTCCAAAAATATACTGAAGTAAGGCTGCCAAGAGGACTTGAAAGCGGGGCAGAATTGCAGGAAACCGATTTCAGGAGGTAGACAGGAATTGCATTGAAAGCATAGGAAAAGAGGCAGAACGTCCACAATGATGCACTTGGCCAAAAAGGGCGTATGCGTTTTTTCCTGAATATATTCAGGAAAAAACGCATACGCCCTTTTTGGCCAACCAAGCAAGCTTGCAAAGGAAATCTGCACTACAATGAAGTCTCACTTCCCCCCGGTCAAAAGGGCCATCTGAAAAAAGTGTAAAATCCAGAAAGTCAGGACAGGCCATGGAGAACTGGGAGCCTTGTTATGCTGATGGGCGGGATGTAAATTGCCAACAGCCACTCGGGAGAAGTGTATGGTGTTTCCTGAAACATCTAAAAAACAAAGCAACAGAGCCTGGGGCACTTCCACTTATGGTCCTATAGTTTAGGGAAATTAAAATCAAAAAGACACAGCCACCCCAAAGTTTGGGACGCCTCTGTTTACAAGAACCTCGTTTACCATACAAGTTCAATATCACAGAAAGTGAAAAATGTATAAAGAACTTGTGGTACTTATGTACAATGCAGTATCACTCAGCAATGAAATCTATGTCATCAGGCCCGTAGCAGCATAATGAGTGGATTCAGGTACGATGATTCTAACTGAAATAAGTCACACAGAAAAAGAAACATCATAAGATATCAGTAATACACGGAATATAAACTTGGCTACACAGGAACTGAATTACAGAACAGAACAGGGTCTCAAATTTAGAAAACCATCTTATGCTTGCTTAAGGGTAAAGGTGAGTTGGGGTGCTGCATAAAACCAGAGATTGAAATGAGCACAGATAAAGTTCCTTAAGCCAAATATGGAATAGACAAGAGCTACTCCTTGCTCAACGAAATGGACTCAACACCCCATATTAAACGCCTAAGAATGTACCTGACTAGTAAGTATCTTAAAACCTATGGATTGCTATGTCTCCAAAAGAGAATCAAGCGAGTGTACAGGGGCATAAACGCAGAAGTGATAGGATTGGAGAGGTTCGGTGAGCAAATGAAGACCCTTTGAAGTCATATTGCATGGTACCCATTCCACGGGTTTCAACCACCCAGTTTTAAGGTATTCTTCCTTCAGCTAAAACATGCATGTGGAACCTAGAGTATGATCAACCGTGTGATCGGGAGACGTGTTCAAATATGTCTCAGTTTTCGTACCCTGGTACTCGGGTGCAACATTCCAGACGCTTTACTAACACTCTCCCGACTTGGAGAGTCAGTCCCTTTAACCTCCTGTTTGGCCCAGTTTGCAATTTCTGCGGAAGATGAACAGGAATAGCGAGAACCAATGAGAGACTAGCTGGAGGTGTCTGGACGGGCAAATTTAACTCTCGTTTCCCACCAAGAAGAGGAATTAACCAAAGGCTCAGCGTGCCATGCCGGAACCAGATTAGGGCCTGAAGCCATCCTGCGGTGTTGCGGCCAGCTCACAAGAAAGCGAGTTGAAGAAAGGAGCTCAGGGGCACTGTAATTCACAAACCTGCAGAGTTATAAATGACAGCTATCGTCCAAAAATATACTGAAGTAAGGCTGCCAAGAGGACTTGAAAGCGGGGCAGAATTGCAGGAAACCGATTTCAGGAGGTAGACTGGAATTGCATTCAAAGCATAGGAAAAGAGGCAGAACGTCCACAATGATGCACTTGGCCAAAAAGGGCGTATGCGTTTTTTCCAGAATATATTCAGGAAAAAACGCATACGCCCTTTTTGGCCAACCAAGCAAGCTTGCAAAGGAAATCTGCACTACAATGAAGTCTCACTTCCCCCAGGTCAAAAGGGCCATCTGAAAAAAGTGTAAAATCCAGAAAGGCAGGACAGGCCATGGAGAACTGGGAGCCTTGTTATGCTGATGGGCGGGATGTAAATTGCCAACAGACACTCGGGAGAAGTGTATGGTGTTTCCTGAAACATCTAAAAAACAAAGCAACAGAGCCTAGGGCACTTCCACTTATGGTCCTATAGCTTAGGGAAATTAAAATCAAAAAGACACAGCCACCCCAAAGTTTGGGACGGCTCTGTTTACAAGAACCTCGTTTACAGTACAAGTTCAACATCACAGAAAGTGAAAAATGGATAAAGAAGTTGTGGTATTTACTTACAAAGCAATATCACTCAGCAATGAAATCTATGTCATCAGGCCCTTAGCAGCACAATGAGTGGATTCAGTTATGATGATTCTAACTGAAATAAGTCACACTGAAAAAGAAACATCATAAGATATCAGTAATACACGGAATGTAAACTTGGCTACACAGGAAATGAATTACAGAACAGAACAGGGTCTCAAATTTAGAAAACCAACTTATGCTTGCTTAAGGGGAAAGGTGAGTTGGGGTGCTGCATAAAACCAGAGAATGAAATGAGCACAGATAAAGTTCCTTAAGCCAAATATGGAATAGACAAGAGCTACTCCTTGCTCAACGAAATGGACTCAACACCGCATATTAAACGCCTAAGAATGTACCTGACTAGTAAGTATCTTAAAACCTATGGATTACTATGTCTGCGAAAGAGAATCAAGCATGTGTGCAAGGGCATAAACGCAGCACTGATAGGATTGGAGAGGTTCGGTGAGCAAATGAAGACCCTTTGAAGTCATATTGCATGGTACCCATTCCACGAGTTTCAAGTACCCAGGTTTAAGGTATTCTTCCTTCAGCTAAAACATGCATGTGGAACCCAGAGTATGATCAACCGTGTGAACGGGAGATGTGTTCAAATATGTCTCAGTTTTCCTCCCCTGGTACACGGGTGCAACATTCCAGACGCTTTACTAACACTCTCCCCACTTGGAGAGTCAGCGCCTTTAACCTCCTGTTTGGCCCAGTTTGCAATTTCTGCGGAAGATGAACAGGAATAGCGAGAACCAATGAGAGACTAGCTGGAGGTGTCTGGACGGGCAAATTTAACTCTCATTTCCCACCAGGAAGAGGAATTAACCAAAGGCTCAGCGTGCCGTGCCGGAACCAGATTAGGGCCTGAAGCCATCCTGCGGTGTTGCGGCCAGCTCACAAGAAAGCGACTTGAAGAAAGGAGCTCAGGGGCACTGTAATTCTCAAACCTGCAGAGTTATAAATGACAGCTATCGTCCAAAAATATACTGAAGTAAGGCTGCCAAGAGGACTTGAAAGCGGGGCAGAATTGCAGGAAACCGATTTCAGGAGGTAGAGTGGAATTGCATTGAAAGCATAGGAAAAGAGGCAGAACGTCCACAATGATGCACTTGGCCAAAAAGGGCGTATGCGTTTTTTCCTGAATATATTCAGGAAAAAACGCATACGCCCTTTTTGGCCAACCAAGCAAGCTTGCAAAGGAAATCTGCACTACAATGAAGTCTCACTTCCCCCCGGTCAAAAGGGCCATCTGAAAAAAGTGTAAAATCCAGAAAGGCAGGAGAGGCCATGAAGAACTGGGAGCCTTGTTATGCTGATGGGCGGGATGTAAATTGCCAACAGCCACTCGGGAGAAGTGTATGGTGTTTCCTGAAACATCTAAAAAACAAAGCAACAGAGCCTAGGGCACTTCCACTTATGGTCCTATAGCTTAGGGAAATTAAAATCAAAAAGACACAGCCACCCCAAAGTTTGGGACGCCTCTGTTTTCAAGAACCTCATTTACCGTACAAGTTCAATATCACAGAAAGTGAAAAATGGATAAAGAACTTGTGGTACTTACGTACAATTCAGTATCACTCAGCAATGAAATCTATGTCGTCAGGCCCGTAGCAGCATAATGAGTGGATTCAGGTACGATGATTCTAACTGAAATAAGTCACACAGAAAAAGAAACATCATAAAATATCACTAATACACGGAATGTAAACTTGGCTACACAGAAACTGAATTCCAAAACAGAACAGGGTCTCAAATTTAGAAAACCAACGTATGCTTGCTTAAGGGGAAAGGTGAGTTGGGGTGCGGCATAAAACCAGAGATTGAAATGAGCACAGATAAAGTTCCTTAAGCCAAATATGGAATAGACAAGAGCTACTCCTTGCTCAACGAAATGGACTCAACACCGCATATTAAACGCCTAAGTATGTACCTGACTAGTAAGTATCTTCAAACCTATGGATTGCTATGTCTCCGAAAGAGAATCAAGCATGTGTACAGGGGCATAAACGCAGCAGTGATAGGATTGGAGAGGTTCGGTGAGCAAATGAAGACCCTTTGAAGTCATATTGCATGGTACCCATTCCACGGGTTTCAACTACCCAGGTTTAAGGTATTCTTCCTTCAGCTAAAACATGCATGTGGAACCCAGAGTATGATCAACCATGTGAACGGGAGACGTGTTCAAATATGTCTCAGTTTTCCTCCCCTGGTACTCGGGTGCAACATTCCAGACGCTTTACTAACACTCTCCCCACTTGGAGAGTCAGCGCCTTTAACCTCCTGTTTGGCCCAGTTTGCAATTTCTGCGGAAGATGAACAGGAATAGCGAGAACCAATGAGAGACTAGCTGGAGGTGTCTGGACGGGCAAATTTAACTCTCATGTCCCACCAGGAAGAGGAATTAACCAAAGGCTCAGCGTGCCGTGCCGGAACCAGATTAGGGCCTGAAGCCATCCTGCGGTGTTGCGGCCAGCTCACAAGAAAGCGAGTTGAAGAAAGGAGCTCAGGGGCACTGTAATTCTCAAAACTGCACAGTTATAAATGACAGCTATCGTCCAAAAATATACTGAAGTAAGGCTGCCAAGAGGACTTGAAAGCGGGGCAGAATTGCAGGAAACCGATTTCAGGAGGTAGACTGGAATTGCATTGAAAGCATAGGAAAAGAGGCAGAACGTCCACAATGATGCACTTGGCCAAAAAGGCCGTATGCATTTTTTCCTGAATATATTAAGGAAAAAACGCATACGCCCTTTTTGGCCAACCAAGCAAGCTTGCAAAGGAAATCTGCACTACAATGAAGTCTCACTTCCCCCCGGTCAAAAGGGCCATCTGAAAAAAGTGTAAAATCCAGAAAGGCAGGAGAGGCCATGAAGAACTGGGAGCCTTGTTATGCTGATGGGCGCGATGTAAATTGCCAACAGCCACTCGGGAGAAGTGTATGGTGTTTCCTGAAACATCTAAAAAACAAAGCAACAGAGCCTAGGGCACTTCCACTTATGGTCCTATAGCTTAGGGAAATTAAAATCAAAAAGACACAGCCACCCCGAAGTTTGGAACGGCTCTGTTTACAGGAACCTCGTTTACAGTACAAGTTCTACATCACAGAAAGTGAAAAATGGATAAAGAAGTTGTGGTATTTACTTACAAAGCAATATCACTCAGCAATGAAATCTATGTCATCAGGCCCTTAGCAGCACAATGAGTGGATTCAGGTATGATGATTCTAACTGAAATAAGTCACACAGAAAAAGAAACATCATAAGATATCAGTAATACACGGAATGTAAACTTGGCTACACAGGAACTGAATTACAGAACAGAACAGGGTCTCAAATTTAGAAAACCAACTTATGCTTGCTTAAGGGGAAAGGTGAGTTGGGGTGCTGCATAAAACCAGAGAATGAAATGAGCACAGATAAAGTTCCTTAAGCCAAATATGGAATAGACAAGAGCTACTCCTTGCTCAACGAAATGGACTCAACACCGCATATTAAACGCCTAAGAATGTACCTGACTAGTAAGTATCTTAAAACCTATGGATTACTATGTCTGCGAAAGAGAATCAAGCATGTGTGCAAGGGCATAAACGCAGCAGTGATAGGATTGGAGAGGTTCGGTGAGCAAATGAAGACCCTTTGAAGTCATATTGCATGGTACCCATTCCACGGGTTTCAACTACCCAGGTTTAAGGTATTCTTCCTTCAGCTAAAACATGCATGTGGAACCCAGAGTATGATCAACCGTGTGAAAGGGAGATGTGTTCAAATATGTCTCAGTTTTCCTCCCCTGGTACTCGGGTGCAACATTCCAGACGCTTTACTAACACTCTCCCCACTTGGAGAGTCAGCGCCTTTAACCTCCTGTTTGGCCCAGTTTGCAATTTCTGCGGAAGATGAACAGGAATAGCGAGAACCAATGAGAGACTAGCTGGAGGTGTCTGGACGGGCAAATTTAACTCTCATTTCCCACCAGGAAGAGGAATTAACCAAAGGCTCAGCGTGCCGTGCCGGAACCAGATTAGGGCCTGAAGCCATCCTGCGGTGTTGCGGCCAGCTCACAAGAAAGCGAGTTGAAGAAAGGAGCTCAGGGGCACTGTAATTCTCAAACCTGCAGAGTTATAAATGACAGCTATCGTCCAAAAATATACTGAAGTAAGGCTGCCAAGAGGACTTGAAAGCGGGGCAGAATTGCAGGAAACCGATTTCAGGAGGTAGACTGGAATTGCATTGAAAGCATAGGAAAAGAGGCAGAACGTCCACAATGATGCACTTGGCCAAAAAGGGCGTATGCGTTTTATCCTGAATATATTCAGGAAAAAACGCATACGCCCTTTTTGGCCAACCAAGCAAGCTTGCAAAGGAAATCTGCACTACAATGAAGTCTCACTTCCCCCCGGTCAAAAGGGCCATCTGAAAAAAGTGTAAAATCCAGAAAGGCAGGAGAGGCCATGAAGAACTGGGAGCCTTGTTATGCTGATGGGCGCGATGTAAATTGCCAACAGCCACTCGGGAGAAGTGTATGGTGTTTCCTGAAACATCTAAAAAACAAAGCAACAGAGCCTAGGGCACTTCCACTTATGGTCCTATAGCTTAGGGAAATTAAAATCAAAAAGACACAGCCACCCCAAAGTTTGGGACGCCTCTGTTTACAAGAACCTCGTTTACAATACAAGTTCAACATCGCAGAAAGTGAAAAATGGATAAAGAAGTTGTGGTATTTACTTACAAAGCAATATCACTCAGCAATGAAATCTATGTCATCAGGCCCTTAGCAGCACAATGAGTGGATTCAGGTATGATGATTCTAACTGAAATAAGTCACACAGAAAAAGAAACATCATAAGATATCAGTAATACACGGAATGTAAACTTGGCTACACAGGAACTGAATTACAGAACAGAACAGGGTCTCAAATTTAGAAAACCAACTTATGCTTGCTTAAGGGGAAAGGTGAGTTGGGGTGCTGCATAAAACCAGAGATTGAAATGAGCACAGATAAAGTTCCTTAAGCCAAATATGGAATAGACAAGAGCTACTCCTTGCTCAACGAAATGGACACAACACCCCATATTAAACGCCTAAGAATGTACCTGACTAGTAAGTATCTTAAAACCTATGGATTGCTATGTCTCCAAAAGAGAATCAAGCGAGTGTACAGGGGCATAAACGCAGAAGTGATAGGATTGGAGAGGTTCGGTGAGCAAATGAAGACCCTTTGAAGTCATATTGCATGGTACCCATTCCACGGGTTTCAACCACCCAGTTTTAAGGTATTCTTCCTTCAGCTAAAACATGCATGTGGAACCTAGAGTATGATCAACCGTGTGATCGGGAGACGTGTTCAAATATGTCTCAGTTTTCGTACCCTGGTACTCGGGTGCAACATTCCAGACGCTTTACTAACACTCTCCCGACTTGGAGAGTCAGTCCCTTTAACCTCCTGTTTGGCCCAGTTTGCAATTTCTGCGGAAGATGAACAGGAATAGCGAGAACCAATGAGAGACTAGCTGGAGGTGTCTGGACGGGCAAATTTAACTCTCGTTTCCCACCAAGAAGAGGAATTAACCAAAGGCTCAGCGTGCCGTGCCGGAACCAGATTAGGGCCTGAAGCCATCCTGCGGTGTTGCGGCCAGCTCACAAGAAAGCGAGTTGAAGAAAGGAGCTCAGGGGCACTGTAATTCACAAACCTGCAGAGTTATAAATGACAGCTATCGTCCAAAAATATACTGAAGTAAGGCTGCCAAGAGGACTTGAAAGCGGGGCAGAATTGCAGGAAACCGATTTCAGGAGGTAGACTGGAATTGCATTGAAAGCATAGGAAAAGAGGCAGAACGTCCACAATGATGCACTTGGCCAAAAAGGGCGTATGCGTTTTTTCCTGAATATATTCAGGAAAAAACGCATACGCCCTTTTTGGCCAACCAAGCAAGCTTGCAAAGGAAATCTGCACTACAATGAAGTCTCACTTCCCCCAGGTCAAAAGGGCCATCTGAAAAAAGTGTAAAATCCAGAAAGGCAGGACAGGCCATGGAGAACTGGGAGCCTTGTTATGCTGATGGGCGGGATGTAAATTGCCAACAGACACTCGGGAGAAGTGTATGGTGTTTCCTGAAACATCTAAAAAACAAAGCAACAGAGCCTAGGGCACTTCCACTTATGGTCCTATAGCTTAGGGAAATTAAAATAAAAAAGACACAGCCACCCCAAAGTTTGGGACGCCTCTGTTTACAAGAACCTCGTTTAACGTACAAGTTCAATATCACAGAAAGTGAAAAATGGATAAAGAACTTGTGGTACTTACGTACAATGCAGTATCACTCAGCAATGAAATCTATGTCATCAGGCCCGTAGCAGCATAATGAGTGGATTCAGGTACGATGATTCTAACTGAAATAAGTCACACAGAAAAAGAAACATCATAAGATATCAGTAATACACGGAATGTAAACTTGGCTACACAGGAACTGAATTCCAAAACAGAACAGGGTCTCAAATTTAGAAAACCAACTTATGCTTGCTTAAGGGGAAAGGTGAGTTGGGGTGCTGCATAAAACCAGAGTTTGAAATTAGCACAGATACCGTTCCTTAAGCCAAATATGGAATAGACAAGAGCTACTCCTTGCTCAACGAAATGGACTCAACACCCCATATTAAATGCCTAAGAATGTACCTGACTAGTAAGTATCTTAAAACCTATGGATTGCTATGTCTCCGAAAGAGAATCAAGCGTGTGTACAGGGGCATAAACGCAGCAGTGATAGGATTGGAGAGGTTCGGTGAGCAAATGAAGACCCTTTGAAGTCATATTGCATGGTACCCATTCCACGGGTTTCAACTACCCAGGTTTAAGGTATTCTTCCTTCAGCTAAAACATGCATGTGGAACCCAGAGTATGATCAACCGTGTGAACGGGAGACGTGTTCAAATATGTCTCAGTTTTCCTCCCCTGGTACTCAGGTGCAACATTCCAGACGCTTTACTAACACTCTCCCCACTTGGAGAGTCAACGCCTTTAACCTCCTGTTTGGCCCAGTTTGCAATTTCTGCGGAAGATGAACAGGAATAGCGAGAACCAATGAGAGACTAGCTGGAGGTGTCTGGACGGGCAAATTTAACTCTCATTTCCCACCAGGAAGAGGAATTAACCAAAGGCTCAGCGTGCCATGCCGGAACCAGATTAGGGCCTGAAGCCATCCTGCGGTGTTGCGGCCAGCTCACAAGAAAGCGAGTTGAAGAAAGGAGCTCAGGGGCACTGTAATTCACAAACCTGCAGAGTTATAAATGACAGCTATTGTCCAAAAATATACTGAAGTAAGGCTGCCAAGAGGACTTGAAAGCGGGGCAGAATTGCAGGAAACCGATTTCAGGAGGTAGACTGGAATTGCATTGAAAGCATAGGAAAAGAGGCAGAACGTCCACAATGATGCACTTGGCCAAAAAGGGCGTATGCGTTTTTTCCTGAATATATTCAGGAAAAAACGCATACGCCCTTTTTGGCCAACCAAGCAAGCTTGCAAAGGAAATCTGCACTACAATGAAGTCTCACTTCCCCCCGGTCAAAAGGGCCATCTGAAAAAAGTGTAAAATCCAGAAAGGCAGGACAGGCCATGGAGAACTGGGAGCCTTGTTATGCTGATGGGCGGGATGTAAATTGCCAACAGACACTCGGGAGAAGTGAATGGTGTTTCCTGAAACATCTAAAAAACAAAGCAACAGAGCCTAGGGCACTTCCACTTATGGTCCTATAGCTTAGGGAAATTAAAATCAAAAAGACACAGCCACCCCAAAATTTGGGACGCCTCTGTTTACAAGAACCTCGTTTACCGTACAACTCCAATATCACAGAAAGTGAAAAATGGATAAAGAACTTGTGGTACTTACGTACAATGCAGTATCACTCAGCAATGAAATCTATGTCATCAGGCCCGTAGCAGCATAATGAGTGGATTCAGGTACGATGATTCTAACTGAAATAAGTCACACAGAAAAAGAAACATCATAAGATATCAGTAATACACGGAATGTAAACTTGGCTACACAGGAACTGAATTCCAAAACAGAACAGGGTCTCAAATTTAGAAAACCAACTTATGCTTGCTTAAGGGGAAAGGTGAGTTGGGGTGCTGCATAAAACCAGAGTTTGAAATTAGCACAGATACCGTTCCTTAAGCCAAATATGGAATAGACAAGAGCTACTCCTTGCTCAACGAAATGGACTCAACACCCCATATTAAATACCTAAGAATGTACCTGACTAGTAAGTATCTTAAAACCTATGGATTGCTATGTCTCCGAAAGAGAATCAAGCGTGTGTACAGGGGCATAAACGCAGCAGTGATAGGATTGGAGAGGTTCGGTGAGCAAATGAAGACCCTTTGAAGTCATATTGCATGGTACCCATTCCACGGGTTTCAACTACCCAGGTTTAAGGTATTCTTCCTTCAGCTAAAACATGCATGTGGAACCCAGAGTACGATCAACCGTGTGAACGGGAGACGTGTTCAAATATGTCTCAGTTTTCCTCCCCTGGTACTCAGGTGCAACATTCCAGACGCTTTACTAACACTCTCCCCACTTGGAGAGTCAGCGCCTTTAACCTCCTGTTTGGCCCAGTTTGCAATTTCTGCGGAAGATGAACAGGAATAGCGAGAACCAATGAGAGACTAGCTGGAGGTGTCTGGACGGGCAAATTTAACTCTCATTTCCCACCAGGAAGAGGAATTAACCAAAGGCTAAGCGTGCCATGCCGGAACCAAATTAGGGCCTGAAGCCATCCTGCAGTGTTGCGGACAGCTCACAAGAAAGCGAGTTGAAGAAAGGAGCTCAGGGGCACTTTAATTCACAAACCTGCAGAGTTATAAATGACAGCTATTGTCCAAAAATATACTGAAGTAAGGCTGCCAAGAGGACTTGAAAGCGGGGCAGAATTGCAGGAAACCGATTTCAGGAGGTAGACAGGAATTGCATTGAAAGCATAGGAAAAGAGGCAGAACGTCCACAATGATGCACTTGGCCAAAAAGGGCGTATGCGTTTTTTCCTGAATATATTCAGGAAAAAACGCATACGCCCTTTTTGGCCAACCAAGCAAGCTTGCAAAGGAAATCTGCACTACAATGAAGTCTCACTTCCCCCCGGTCAAAAGGGCCATCTGAAAAAAGTGTAAAATCCAGAAAGTCAGGACAGGCCATGGAGAACTGGGAGCCTTGTTATGCTGATGGGCGGGATGTAAATTGCCAACAGCCACTCGGGAGAAGTGTATGGTGTTTCCTGAAACATCTAAAAAACAAAGCAACAGAGCCTGGGGCACTTCCACTTATGGTCCTATAGTTTAGGGAAATTAAAATCAAAAAGACACAGCCACCCCAAAGTTTGGGACGCCTCTGTTTACAAGAACCTCGTTTACCATACAAGTTCAATATCACAGAAAGTGAAAAATGTATAAAGAACTTGTGGTACTTATGTACAATGCAGTATCACTCAGCAATGAAATCTATGTCATCAGGCCCGTAGCAGCATAATGAGTGGATTCAGGTACGATGATTCTAACTGAAATAAGTCACACAGAAAAAGAAACATCATAAGATATCAGTAATACACGGAATGTAAACTTGGCTACACAGGAACTGAATTACAGAACAGAACAGGGTCTCAAATTTAGAAAACCATCTTATGCTTGCTTAAGGGTAAAGGTGAGTTGGGGTGCTGCATAAAACCAGAGATTGAAATGAGCACAGATAAAGTTCCTTAAGCCAAATATGGAATAGACAAGAGCTACTCCTTGCTCAACGAAATGGACTCAACACCCCATATTAAACGCCTAAGAATGTACCTGACTAGTAAGTATCTTAAAACCTATGGATTGCTATGTCTCCAAAAGAGAATCAAGCGAGTGTACAGGGGCATAAACGCAGAAGTGATAGGATTGGAGAGGTTCGGTGAGCAAATGAAGACCCTTTGAAGTCATATTGCATGGTACCCATTCCACGGGTTTCAACCACCCAGTTTTAAGGTATTCTTCCTTCAGCTAAAACATGCATGTGGAACCTAGAGTATGATCAACCGTGTGATCGGGAGACGTGTTCAAATATGTCTCAGTTTTCGTACCCTGGTACTCGGGTGCAACATTCCAGACGCTTTACTAACACTCTCCCGACTTGGAGAGTCAGTCCCTTTAACCTCCTGTTTGGCCCAGTTTGCAATTTCTGCGGAAGATGAACAGGAATAGCGAGAACCAATGAGAGACTAGCTGGAGGTGTCTGGACGGGCAAATTTAACTCTCGTTTCCCACCAAGAAGAGGAATTAACCAAAGGCTCAGCGTGCCATGCCGGAACCAGATTAGGGCCTGAAGCCATCCTGCGGTGTTGCGGCCAGCTCACAAGAAAGCGAGTTGAAGAAAGGAGCTCAGGGGCACTGTAATTCACAAACCTGCAGAGTTATAAATGACAGCTATCGTCCAAAAATATACTGAAGTAAGGCTGCCAAGAGGACTTGAAAGCGGGGCAGAATTGCAGGAAACCGATTTCAGGAGGTAGACTGGAATTGCATTCAAAGCATAGGAAAAGAGGCAGAACGTCCACAATGATGCACTTGGCCAAAAAGGGCGTATGCGTTTTTTCCAGAATATATTCAGGAAAAAACGCATACGCCCTTTTTGGCCAACCAAGCAAGCTTGCAAAGGAAATCTGCACTACAATGAAGTCTCACTTCCCCCAGGTCAAAAGGGCCATCTGAAAAAAGTGTAAAATCCAGAAAGGCAGGACAGGCCATGGAGAACTGGGAGCCTTGTTATGCTGATGGGCGGGATGTAAATTGCCAACAGACACTCGGGAGAAGTGTATGGTGTTTCCTGAAACATCTAAAAAACAAAGCAACAGAGCCTAGGGCACTTCCACTTATGGTCCTATAGCTTAGGGAAATTAAAATCAAAAAGACACAGCCACCCCAAAGTTTGGGACGGCTCTGTTTACAAGAACCTCGTTTACAATACAAGTTCAACATCGCAGAAAGTGAAAAATGGATAAAGAAGTTGTGGTATTTACTTACAAAGCAATATCACTCAGCAATGAAATCTATGTCATCAGGCCCTTAGCAGCACAATGAGTGGATTCAGGTATGATGATTCTAACTGAAATAAGTCACACAGAAAAAGAAACATCATAAGATATCAGTAATACACGGAATGTAAACTTGGCTACACAGGAACTGAATTACAGAACAGAACAGGGTCTCAAATTTAGAAAACCAACTTATGCTTGCTTAAGGGGAAAGGTGAGTTGGGGTGCTGCATAAAACCAGAGATTGAAATGAGCACAGATAAAGTTCCTTAAGCCAAATATGGAATAGACAAGAGCTACTCCTTGCTCAACGAAATGGACTCAACACCCCATATTAAACGCCTAAGAATGTACCTGACTAGTAAGTATCTTAAAACCTATGGATTGCTATGTCTCCAAAAGAGAATCAAGCGAGTGTACAGGGGCATAAACGCAGAAGTGATAGGATTGGAGAGGTTCGGTGAGCAAATGAAGACCCTTTGAAGTCATATTGCATGGTACCCATTCCACGGGTTTCAACCACCCAGTTTTAAGGTATTCTTCCTTCAGCTAAAACATGCATGTGGAACCTAGAGTATGATCAACCGTGTGATCGGGAGACGTGTTCAAATATGTCTCAGTTTTCGTACCCTGGTACTCGGGTGCAACATTCCAGACGCTTTACTAACACTCTCCTGACTTGGAGAGTCAGTCCCTTTAACCTCCTGTTTGGCCCAGTTTGCAATTTCTGCGGAAGATGAACAGGAATAGCGAGAACCAATGAGAGACTAGCTGGAGGTGTCTGGACGGGCAAATTTAACTCTCGTTTCCCACCAAGAAGAGGAATTAACCAAAGGCTCAGCGTGCCATGCCGGAACCAGATTAGGGCCTGAAGCCATCCTGCGGTGTTGCGGCCAGCTCACAAGAAAGCGAGTTGAAGAAAGGAGCTCAGGGGCACTGTAATTCACAAACCTGCAGAGTTATAAATGACAGCTATCGTCCAAAAATATACTGAAGTAAGGCTGCCAAGAGGACTTGAAAGCGGGGCAGAATTGCAGGAAACCGATTTCAGGAGGTAGACTGGAATTGCATTCAAAGCATAGGAAAAGAGGCAGAACGTCCACAATGATGCACTTGGCCAAAAAGGGCGTATGCGTTTTTTCCAGAATATATTCAGGAAAAAACGCATACGCCCTTTTTGGCCAACCAAGCAAGCTTGCAAAGGAAATCTGCACTACAATGAAGTCTCACTTCCCCCAGGTCAAAAGGGCCATCTGAAAAAAGTGTAAAATCCAGAAAGGCAGGACAGGCCATGGAGAACTGGGAGCCTTGTTATGCTGATGGGCGGGATGTAAATTGCCAACAGACACTCGGGAGAAGTGTATGGTGTTTCCTGAAACATCTAAAAAACAAAGCAACAGAGCCTAGGGCACTTCTACTTATGGTCCTATAGCTTAGGGAAATTAAAATAAAAAAGACACAGCCACCCCAAAGTTTGGGACGCCTCTGTTTACAAGAACCTCGTTTACCGTACAAGTTCAATATCACAGAAAGTGAAAAATGGATAAAGAACTTGTGGTACTTACGTACAATGCAGTATCACTCAGCAATGAAATCTATGTCATCAGGCCCGTAGCAGCATAATGAGTGGATTCAGGTACGATGATTCTAACTGAAATAAGTCACACAGAAAAAGAAACATCATAAGATATCAGTAATACACGGAATGTAAACTTGGCTACACAGGAACTGAATTACAGAACAGAACAGGGTCTCAAATTTAGAAAACCATCTTATGCTTGCTTAAGGGGAAAGGTGAGTTGGGGTGCTGCATAAAACCAGAGATTGAAATGAGCACAGATAAAGTTCCTTAAGCCAAATATGGAATAGACAAGAGCTACTCCTTGCTCAACGAAATGGACTCAACACCCCATATTAAATGCCTAAGAATGTACCTGACTAGTAAGTATCTTAAAACCTATGGATTACTATGTCTGCGAAAGAGAATCAAGCATGTCTGCAAGGGCATAAACGCAGCAGTGATAGGATTGGAGAGGTTCGGTGAGCAAATGAAGACCCTTTGAAGTCATATTGCATGGTACCCATTCCACGGGTTTCAAGTACCCAGGTTTAAGGTATTCTTCCTTTAGCTAAAACATGCATGTGGAACCCAGAGTATGATCAACCGTGTGAACGGGAGACGTGTTCAAATATGTCTCAGTTTTCCTCCCCTGGTACTCGGGTGAAACATTCCAGACGCTTTACTAACACTCTCCCCACTTGGAGAGTCAGCGCCTTTAACCTCCTGTTTGGCCCAGTTTGCAATTTCTGCGGAAGATGAACAGGAATAGCGAGAACCAATGAGAGACTAGCTGGAGGTGTCTGGACGGGCAAATTTCACTCTCATTTCCCACCAGGAAGAGGAATTAACCAAAGGCTCAGCGTGCCGTGCCGGAACAAGATTGGGCCTGAAGCCATCCTGCGGTGTTGCGGCCAGGTCACAAGAAAGCGAGTTGAAGAAAGGAGCTCAGGGGCACTGTAATTCACAAACCTGCAGAGTTATAAATGACAGCTATCGTCCAAAAATATACTGAAGTAAGGCTGCCAAGAGGACTTGAAAGCGGGGCAGAATTGCAGGAAACCGATTTCAGGAGGTAGACTGGAATTGCATTGAAAGCATAGGAAAAGAGGCAGAACGTCCACAATGATGCACTTGGCCAAAAAGGCCGTATGCGTTTTTTCCTGAATATATTCAGGAAAAAACGCATAAGCCCTTTTTGGCCAACCAAGCAAGCTTGCAAAGGAAATCTGCACTACAATGAAGTCTCACTTCCCCCCGGTCAAAAGGGCCATCTGAAAAAAGTGTAAAATCCAGAAAGGCAGGACAGGCCATGGAGAACTGGGAGCCTTGTTATGCTGATGGGCGGGATGTAAATTGCCAACAGACACTCGGGAGAAGTGTATGGTGTTTCCTGATGCATCTAAGAAACAAAGCAACAGAGCCTAGGGCACTTCCACTTATGGTCCTATAGCTTAGGGAAATTAAAATCAAAAAGGCACAGCCACCCCGAAGTTTGGAACGGCTCTGTTTACAAGAACCTCGTTTACAGTACAAGTTCAACATCACAGAAAGTGAAAAATGGATAAAGAAGTTGTGGTATTTACTTACAAAGCAATATCACTCAGCAATGAAATCTATGTCATCAGGCCCTTAGCAGCACAATGAGTGGATTCAGTTATGATGATTCTAACTGAAATAAGTCACACTGAAAAAGAAACATCATAAGATATCAGTAATACACGGAATGTAAACTTGGCTACACAGGAACTGAATTACAGAACAGAACAGGGTCTCAAATTTAGAAAACCAACTTATGCTTGCTTAAGGGGAAAGGTGAGTTGGGGTGCTGCATAAAACCAGAGAATGAAATGAGCACAGATAAAGTTCCTTAAGCCAAATATGGAATAGACAAGAGCTACTCCTTGCTCAACGAAATGGACTCAACACCGCATATTAAACGCCTAAGAATGTACCTGACTAGTAAGTATCTTAAAACCTATGGATTACTATGTCTGCGAAAGAGAATCAAGCATGTGTGCAAGGGCATAAACGCAGCACTGATAGGATTGGAGAGGTTCGGTGAGCAAATGAAGACCCTTTGAAGTCATATTGCATGGTACCCATTCCACGAGTTTCAAGTACCCAGGTTTAAGGTATTCTTCCTTCAGCTAAAACATGCATGTGGAACCCAGAGTATGATCAACCGTGTGAACGGGAGATGTGTTCAAATATGTCTCAGTTTTCCTCCCCTGGTACACGGGTGCAACATTCCAGACGCTTTACTAACACTCTCCCCACTTGGAGAGTCAGCGCCTTTAACCTCCTGTTTGGCCCAGTTTGCAATTTCTGCGGAAGATGAACAGGAATAGCGAGAACCAATGAGAGACTAGCTGGAGGTGTCTGGACGGGCAAATTTAACTCTCATTTCCCACCAGGAAGAGGAATTAACCAAAGGCTCAGCGTGCCGTGCCGGAACCAGATTAGGGCCTGAAGCCATCCTGCGGTGTTGCGGCCAGCTCACAAGAAAGCGACTTGAAGAAAGGAGCTCAGGGGCACTGTAATTCTCAAACCTGCAGAGTTATAAATGACAGCTATCGTCCAAAAATATACTGAAGTAAGGCTGCCAAGAGGACTTGAAAGCGGGGCAGAATTGCAGGAAACCGATTTCAGGAGGTAGAGTGGAATTGCATTGAAAGCATAGGAAAAGAGGCAGAACGTCCACAATGATGCACTTGGCCAAAAAGGGCGTATGCGTTTTTTCCTGAATATATTCAGGAAAAAACGCATACGCCCTTTTTGGCCAACCAAGCAAGCTTGCAAAGGAAATCTGCACTACAATGAAGTCTCACTTCCCCCCGGTCAAAAGGGCCATCTGAAAAAAGTGTAAAATCCAGAAAGGCAGGAGAGGCCATGAAGAACTGGGAGCCTTGTTATGCTGATGGGCGGGATGTAAATTGCCAACAGCCACTCAGGAGAAGTGTATGGTGTTTCCTGAAACATCTAAAAAACAAAGCAACAGAGCCTAGGGCACTTCCACTTATGGTCCTATAGCTTAGGGAAATTAAAATCAAAAAGACACAGCCACCCCAAAGTTTGGGACGCCTCTGTTTTCAAGAACCTCATTTACCGTACAAGTTCAATATCACAGAAAGTGAAAAATGGAGAAAGAACTTGTGGTACTTACGTACAATTCAGTATCACTCAGCAATGAAATCTATGTCGTCAGGCCCGTAGCAGCATAATGAGTGGATTCAGGTACGATGATTCTAACTGAAATAAGTCACACAGAAAAAGAAACATCATAAAATATCACTAATACACGGAATGTAAACTTGGCTACACAGAAACTGAATTCCAAAACAGAACAGGGTCTCAAATTTAGAAAACCAACGTATGCTTGCTTAAGGGGAAAGGTGAGTTGGGGTGCGGCATAAAACCAGAGATTGAAATGAGCACAGATAAAGTTCCTTAAGCCAAATATGGAATAGACAAGAGCTACTCCTTGCTCAACGAAATGGACTCAACACCGCATATTAAACGCCTAAGTATGTACCTGACTAGTAAGTATCTTCAAACCTATGGATTGCTATGTCTCCGAAAGAGAATCAAGCGTGTGTACAGGGGCATAAACGCAGCAGTGATAGGATTGGAGAGGTTCGGTGAGCAAATGAAGACCCTTTGAAGTCATATTGCATGGTACCCATTCCACGGGTTTCAACTACCCAGGTTTAAGGTATTCTTCCTTCAGCTAAAACATGCATGTGGAACCCAGAGTATGATCAACCGTGTGAACGGGAGACGTGTTCAAATATGTCTCAGTTTTCCTCCCCTGGTACTCGGGTGTAACATTCCAGACGCTTTACTAACACTCTCCCCACTTGGAGAGTCAGCGCCTTTAACCTCCTGTTTGGCCCAGTTTGCAATTTCTGCGGAAGATGAACAGGAATAGCGAGAACCAATGAGAGACTAGCTGGAGGTGTCTGGACGGGCAAATTTAACTCTCATTTCCCACCAGGAAGAGGAATTAACCAAAGGCTCAGCGTGCCGTGCCGGAACCAGATTAGGGCCTGAAGCCATCCTGCGGTGTTGCGGCCAGCTCACAAGAAAGCGAGTTGAAGAAAGGAGCTCAGGGGCACTGTAATTCTCAAACCTGCAGAGTTATAAATGACAGCTATCGTCCAAAAATATACTGAAGTAAGGCTGCCAAGAGGACTTGAAAGCGGGGCAGAATTGCAGGAAACCGATTTCAGGAGGTAGAGTGGAATTGCATTGAAAGCATAGGAAAAGAGGCAGAACGTCCACAATGATGCACTTGGCCAAAAAGGGCGTATACGTTTTTTCCTGAATATATTCAGGAAAAAACGCATACGCCCTTTTTGGCCAACCAAGCAAGCTTGCAAAGGAAATCTGCACTACAATGAAGTCTCACTTCCCCCCGGTCAAAAGGGCCATCTGAAAAAAGTGTAAAATCCAGAAAGGCAGGACAGGCCATGGAGAACTGGGAGCCTTGTTATGCTGATGGGCGGGATGTAAATTGCCAACAGACACTCGGGAGAAGTGTATGGTGTTTCCTGATGTATCTAAGAAACAAAGCAACAGAGCCTAGGGCACTTCCACTTATGGTCCTATAGCATAGGGAAATTAAAATCAAAAAGGCACAGCCACCCCGAAGTTTGGAACGGCTCTGTTTACAAGAACCTCGTTTACAGTACAAGTTCAACATCACAGAAAGTGAAAAATGGATAAAGAAGTTGTGGTATTTACTTACAAAGCAATATCACTCAGCAATGAAATCTATGTCATCAGGCCCTTAGCAGCACAATGAGTGGATTCAGTTATGATGATTCTAACTGAAATAAGTCACACAGAAAAAGAAACATCATAAGATATCAGTAATACACGGAATGTAAACTTGGCTACACAGGAACTGAATTACAGAACAGAACAGGGTCTCAAATTTAGAAAACCAACTTATGCTTGCTTAAGGGGAAAGGTGAGTTGGGTTGCTGCATAAAACCAGAGAATGAAATGAGCACAGATAAAGTTCCTTAAGCCAAATATGGAATAGACAAGAGCTACTCCTTGCTCAACGAAATGGACTCAACACCGCATATTAAACGCCTAAGAATGTACCTGACTAGTAAGTATCTTAAAACCTATGGATTACTATGTCTGCGAAAGAGAATCAAGCATGTGTGCAAGGGCATAAACGCAGCAGTGATAGGATTGGAGAGGTTCGGTGAGCAAATGAAGACCCTTTGAAGTCATATTGCATGGTACCCATTCCACGAGTTTCAAGTACCCAGGTTTAAGGTATTCTTCCTTCAGCTAAAACATGCATGTGGAACCCAGAGTATGATCCAACCGTGTGAACGGGAGATGTGTTCAAATATGTCTCAGTTTTCCTCCTCTGGTACTCGGGTGCAACATTCCAGACGCTTTACTAACACTCTCCCCACTTGGAGAGTCAGCGCCTTTAACCTCCTGTTTGGCCCAGTTTGCAATTTCTGCGGAAGATGAACAGGAATAGCGAGAACCAATGAGAGACTAGCTGGAGGTGTCTGGACGGGCAAATTTAACTCTCATTTCCCACCAGGAAGAGGAATTAACCAAAGGCTCAGCGTGCCGTGCCGGAACCAGATTAGGGCCTGAAGCCATCCTGCGGTGTTGCGGCCAGCTCACAAGAAAGCGAGTTGAAGAAAGGAGCTCAGGGGCACTGTAATTCTCAAACCTGCAGAGTTATAAATGACAGCTATCGTCCAAAAATATACTGAAGTAAGGCTGCCAAGAGGACTTGAAAGCGGGGCAGAATTGCAGGAAACCGATTTCAGGAGTTAGAGTGGAATTGCATTGAAAGCATAGGAAAAGAGGCAGAACGTCCACAATGATGCACTTGGCCAAAAAGGGCGTATGCGTTTTTTCCTGAATATATTCAGGAAAAAACGCATACGCCCTTTTTGGCCAACCAAGCAAGCTTGCAAAGGAAATCTGCACTACAATGAAGTCTCACTTCCCCCCGGTCAAAAGGGCCATCTGAAAAAAGTGTAAAATCCAGAAAGGCAGGAGAGGCCATGAAGAACTGGGAGCCTTGTTATGCTGATGGGCGGGATGTAAATTGCCAACAGCCACTCGGGAGAAGTGTATGGTGTTTCCTGAAACATCTAGAAAACAAAGCAACAGAGCCTAGGGCACTTCCACTTATGGTCCTATAGCTTAGGGAAATTAAAATCAAAAAGACACAGCCACCCCGAAGTTTGGAACGGCTCTGTTTACAGGAACCTCGTTTACAGTACAAGTTCTACATCACAGAAAGTGAAAAATGGATAAAGAAGTTGTGGTATTTACTTACAAAGCAATATCACTCAGCAATGAAATCTATGTCATCAGGCCCTTAGCAGCACAATGAGTGGATTCAGGTATGATGATTCTAACTGAAATAAGTCACACAGAAAAAGAAACATCATAAGATATCAGTAATACACGGAATGTAAACTTGGCTACACAGGAACTGAATTACAGAACAGAACAGGGTCTCAAATTTAGAAAACCAACTTATGCTTGCTTAAGGGGAAAGGTGAGTTGAGGTGCTGCATAAAACCAGAGATTGAAATGAGCACAGATAAAGTTCCTTAAGCCAAATATGGAATAGACAAGAGCTACTCCTTGCTCAACGAAATGGACTCAACACCGCATATTAAACGCCTAAGAATGTACCTGACTAGTAAGTATCTTAAAACCTATGGATTACTATGTCTGCGAAAGAGAATCAAGCATGTGTGCAGGGGCATAAACGCAGCAGTGATAGGATTGGAGAGGTTCGGTGAGCAAATGAAGACCCTTTGAGGTCGTATTGCATGGTACCCATTCCACGGGTTTCAAGTACCCAGGTTTAAGGTATTCTTCCTTCAGCTAAAACATGCATGTGGAACCCAGACTATGATCAACCGTGTGAACGGGAGACGTGTTCAAATATGTCTCAGTTTTCCTCCCCTGGTACTCGGGTGCAACATTCCAGACGCTTTACTAACACTCTCCCCACTTGGAGAGTCAGCGCCTTTAACCTCCTGTTTGGCCCAGTTTGCAATTTCTGCGGAAGGTGAACAGGAATAGCGAGAACCAATGAGAGACTAGCTGGAGGTGTCTGGACGGGCAAATTTCACTCTCATTTCCCACCAGGAAGAGGAATTAACCAAAGGCTCAGCGTGCCGTGCCGGAACAAGATTAGGGCCTGAAGCCATCCTGCGGTGTTGCGGCCAGGTCACAAGAAAGCGAGTTGAAGAAAGGAGCTCAGGGGCACTGTAATTCAGAAACCTGCAGAGTTATAAATGACAGCTATCGTCCAAAAATATACTGAAGTACGGCTGCCAAGAGGACTTGAAAGCGGGGCAGAATTGCAGGAAACCGATTTCAGGAGGTAGACTGGAATTGCATTGAAAGCATAGGAAAAGAGGCAGAACGTCCACAATGATGCACTTGGCCAAAAAGGCCGTATGCATTTTTTCCTGAATATATTCAGGAAAAAACGCATACGCCCTTTTTGGCCAACCAAGCAAACTTGCAAAGGAAATCTGCACTACAATGAAGTCTCACTTCCCCCCGGTCAAAAGGGCCATCTGAAAAAAGTGTAAAATCCAGAAAGGCAGGAGAGGCCATGAAGAACTGGGAGCCTTGTTATGCTGATGGGCGCGATGTAAATTGCCAACAGCCACTCGGGAGAAGTGTACGGTGTTTCCTGAAACATCTAAAAAACAAAGCAACAGAGCCTAGGGCACTTCCACTTATGGTCCTATAGCTTAGGGAAATTAAAATCAAAAAGACACAGCCACCCCAAAGTTTGGAACGGCTCTGTTTACAGGAACCTCGTTTACAGTACAAGTTCTACATCACAGAAAGTGAAAAATGGATAAAGAAGTTGTGGTATTTACTTACAAAGCAATATCACTCAGCAATGAAATCTATGTCATCAGGCCCTTAGCAGCACAATGAGTGGATTCAGGTATGATGATTCTAACTGAAATAAGTCACACAGAAAAAGAAACATCATAAGATATCAGTAATACACGGAATGTAAACTTGGCTACACAGGAACTGAATTACAGAACAGAACAGGGTCTCAAATTTAGAAAACCAACTTATGCTTGCTTAAGGGGAAAGGTGAGTTGAGGTGCTGCATAAAACCAGAGATTGAAATGAGCACAGATAAAGTTCCTTAAGCCAAATATGGAATAGACAAGAGCTACTCCTTGCTCAACGAAATGGACTCAACACCGCATATTAAACGCCTAAGAATGTACCTGACTAGTAAGTATCTTAAAACCTATGGATTACTATGTCTGTGAAAGAGAATCAAGCATGTGTGCAGGGGCATAAACGCAGCAGTGATAGGATTGGAGAGGTTCGGTGAGCAAATGAAGACCCTTTGAGGTCGTATTGCATGGTACCCATTCCACGGGTTTCAAGTACCCAGGTTTAAGGTATTCTTCCTTCAGCTAAAACATGCATGTGGAACCCAGAGTATGATCAACCGTGTGAAAGGGAGACGTGTTCAAATATGTCTCAGTTTTCCTCCCCTGGTACTCGGGTGCAACATTCCAGACGCTTTACTAACACTCTCCCAACTTGGAGAGTCAGAGCCTTTAACCTCCTGTTTGGCCCAGTTTGCAATTTCTGCGGAAGATGAACAGGAATAGCGAGAACCAATGAGAGACTAGCTGGAGGTGTCTGGACGGGCAAATTTAACTCTCATTTCCCACCAGGAAGAGGAATTAACCAAAGGCTCAGCGTGCCGTGCCGGAACAAGATTAGGGCCTGAAGCCATCCTGCGGTGTTGCGGCCAGGTCACAAGAAAGCGAGTTGAAGAAAGGAGCTCAGGGGCACTGTAATTCAGAAACCTGCAGAGTTATAAATGACAGCTATCGTCCAAAAATATACTGAAGTAAGGCTGCCAAGAGGACTTGAAAGCGGGGCAGAATTGCAGGAAACCGATTTCAGGAGGTAGACTGGAATTGCATTGAAAGCATAGGAAAAGAAGCAGAACGTCCACAATGATGCACTTGGCCAAAAAGGGCGTATGCGTTTTTTCCTGAATATATTCAGGAAAAAACGCATACGCACTTTTTGGCCAACCAAGCAAGCTTGCAAAGGAAATCTGCACTACAATGAAGTCTCACTTCCCCCCGGTCAAAAGGGCCATCTGAAAAAAGTGTAAAATCCAGAAAGGCAGGACAGGCCATGGAGAACTGGGAGCCTTGTTATGCTGATGGGTGGGATGTAAATTGCCAACAGACACTCGGGAGAAGTGTATGGTGTTTCCTGATGCATCTAAGAAACAAAGCAACAGAGCCTAGGGCACTTCCACTTATGGTCCTATAGCTTAGGGAAATTAAAATCAAAAAGACACAGCCACCCCGAAGTTTGGAACGGCTCTGTTTACAGGAACCTCGTTAACAGTACAAGTTCTACATCACAGAAAGTGAAAAATGGATAAAGAAGTTGTGGTATTTACTTACAAAGCAATATCACTCAGCAATGAAATCTATGTCATCAGGCCCTTAGCAGCACAATGAGTGGATTCAGGTATGATGATTCTAACTGAAATAAGTCACACAGAAAAAGAAACATCATAAGATATCAGTAATACACGGAATGTAAACTTGGCTACACAGGAACTGAATTACAGAACAGAACAGGGTCTCAAATTTAGAAAACCAACTTATGCTTGCTTAAGGGGAAAGGTGAGTTGAGGTGCTGCATAAAACCAGAGATTGAAATGAGCACAGATAAAGTTCCTTAAGCCAAATATGGAATAGACAAGAGCTACTCCTTGCTCAACGAAATGGACTCAACACCGCATATTAAACGCCTAAGAATGTACCTGACTAGTAAGTATCTTAAAACCTATGGATTACTATGTCTGCGAAAGAGAATCAAGCATGTGTGCAGGGGCATAAACGCAGCAGTGATAGGATTGGAGAGGTTCGGTGAGCAAATGAAGACCCTTTGAGGTCGTATTGCATGGTACCCATTCCACGGGTTTCAAGTACCCAGGTTTAAGGTATTCTTCCTTCAGCTAAAACATGCATGTGGAACCCAGAGTATGATCAACCGTGTGAACGGGAGACGTGTTCAAATATGTCTCAGTTTTCCTCCCCTGGTACTCGGGTGCAACATTCCAGACGCTTTACTAACACTCTCCCCACTTGGAGAGTCAGCGCCTTTAACCTCCTGTTTGGCCCAGTTTGCAATTTCTGCGGAAGGTGAACAGGAATAGCGAGAACCAAAGAGAGACTAGCTGGAGGTGTCTGGACGGGCAAATTTCACTCTCATTTCCCACCAGGAAGAGGAATTAACCAAAGGCTCAGCGTGCCGTGCCGGAACAAGATTAGGGCCTGAAGCCATCCTGCGGTGTTGCGGCCAGGTCACAAGAAAGCGAGTTGAAGAAAGGAGCTCAGGGGCACTGTAATTCAGAAACCTGCAGAGTTATAAATGACAGCTATCGTCCAAAAATATACTGAAGTAAGGCTGCCAAGAGGACTTGAAAGTGGGGCAGAATTGCAGGAAACCGATTTCAGGAGGTAGACTGGAATTGCATTGAAAGCATAGGAAAAGAGGCAGAACGTCCACAATGATGCACTTGGCCAAAAAGGCCGTATGCATTTTTTCCTGAATATATTAAGGAAAAAACGCATACGCCCTTTTTGGCCAACCAAGCAAGCTTGCAAAGGAAATCTGCACTACAATGAAGTCTCACTTCCCCCCGGTCAAAAGGGCCATCTGAAAAAAGTGTAAAATCCAGAAAGGCAGGAGAGGCCATGAAGAACTGGGAGCCTTGTTATGCTAATGGGTGCGATGTAAATTGCCAACAGCCACTCGGGAGAAGTGTATGGTGTTTCCTGAAACATCTAAAAAACAAAGCAACAGAGCCTAGGGCACTTCCACTTATGGTCCTATAGCTTAGGGAAATTAAAATCAAAAAGACACAGCCACCCCGAAGTTTGGAACGGCTCTGTTTACAGGAACCTCGTTTACAGTACAAGTTCTACATCACAGAAAGTGAAAAATGGATAAAGAAGTTGTGGTATTTACTTACAAAGCAATATCACTCAGCAATGAAATCTATGTCATCAGGCCCTTAGCAGCACAATGAGTGGATTCAGGTATGATGATTCTAACTGAAATAAGTCACACAGAAAAAGAAACATCATAAGATATCAGTAATACACGGAATGTAAACTTGGCTACACAGGAACTGAATTACAGAACAGAACAGGGTCTCAAATTTAGAAAACCAACTTATGCTTGCTTAAGGGGAAAGGTGAGTTGAGGTGCTGCATAAAACCAGAGATTGAAATGAGCACAGATAAAGTTCCTTAAGCCAAATATGGAATAGACAAGAGCTACTCCTTGCTCAACGAAATGGACTCAACACCGCATATTAAACGCCTAAGAATGTACCTGACTAGTAAGTATCTTAAAACCTATGGATTACTATGTCTGCGAAAGAGAATCAAGCATGTGTGCAGGGGCATAAACGCAGCAGTGATAGGATTGGAGAGGTTCGGTGAGCAAATGAAGACCCTTTGAGGTCGTATTGCATGGTACCCATTCCACGGGTTTCAAGTACCCAGGTTTAAGGTATTCTTCCTTCAGCTAAAACATGCATGTGTAACCCAGAGTATGATCAACCGTGTGAACGGGAGACGTGTTCAAATATGTCTCAGTTTTCCTCCCCTGGTACTCGGGTGCAACATTCCAGATGCTTTACTAACACTCTCCCCACTTGGAGAGTCAGAGCCTTTAACCTCCTGTTTGGCCCAGTTTGCAATTTCTGCGGAAGATGAACAGGAATAGCGAGAACCAATGAGAGACTAGCTGGAGGTGTCTGGACGGGCAAATTTAACTCTCATTTCCCACCAGGAAGAGGAATTAACCAAAGGCTCAGCGTGCCGTGCCGGAACAAGATTAGGGCCTGAAGCCATCCTGCGGTGTTGCGGCCAGGTCACAAGAAAGCGAGTTGAAGAAAGGAGCTCAGGGGCACTGTAATTCACAAACCTGCAGAGTTATAAATGACAGCTATCGTCCAAAAATATACTGAAGTAAGGCTGCCAAGAGGACTTGAAAGCGGGGCAGAATTGCAGGAAACCGATTTCAGGAGGTAGACTGGAATTGCATTGAAAGCATAGGAAAAGAGGCAGAACGTCCACAATGATGCACTTGGCCAAAAAGGGCGTATGCGTTTTTTCCTGAATATATTCAGGAAAAAACGCATACGCCCTTTTTGGCCAACCAAGCAAGCTTGCAAAGGAAATCTGCACTACAATGAAGTCTCACTTCCCCCCGGTCAAAAGGGCCATCTGAAAAAAGTGTAAAATCCAGAAAGGCAGGACAGGCCATGGAGAACTGGGAGCCTTGTTATGCTGATGGGTGGGATGTAAATTGCCAACAGACACTCGGGAGAAGTGTATGGTGTTTCCTGATGCATCTAAGAAACAAAGCAACAGAGCCTAGGGCACTTCCACTTATGGTCCTATAGCTTAGGGAAATTAAAATCAAAAAGACACAGCCACCCCAAAATTTGGGACGCCTCTGTTTACAAGAACCTCATTTACCGTACAAGTTCAATATCACAGAAAGTGAAAAATGGATAAAGAACTTGTGGTACTTACGTACAATGCAGTATCACTCAGCAATGAAATCTATGTCATCAGGCCCTTAGCAGCACAATGAGTGGATTCAGATATGATGATTCTAACTGAAATAAGTCACACAGAAAAAGAAACATCATAAGATATCACTAATACACGGAATGTAAACTTGGCTACACAGGAACTGAATTACAGAACAGAACAGTGTCTCAAAGTTAGAAAACCAACTTATGCTTGCTTAAGGGGAAAGGTGAGTTGGGGTGCTGCATAAAACCAGAGATTGAAATGAGCACAGATAAAGTTCCTTAAGCCAAATATGGAATAGACAAGAGCTACTCCTTGCTCAACGAAATGGACACAACACCGCATATTAAACGCCTAAGAATGTACCTGACTAGTAAGTATCCTAAAACCTATGGATTGCTATGTCTCCGAAAGAGAATCAAGCATGTGTACAGGGGCATAAACGCAGCAGTGATAGGATTGGAGAGGTTCACTGAGCAAATGAAGACCCTTTGAAGTCATATTGCATGGTACCCATTCCACGGGTTTCAACTACCCAGGTTTAAGGTATTCTTCCTTCAGCTAAAACATGCATGTGGAACCTAGAGTATGATCAACCATGTGATCGGGAGACGTGTTCAAATATGTCTCAGTTTTCGTACCTGGTACTCGGGTGCAACATTCCAGACGCTTTACTAACACTCTCCCAACTTGGAGAGTCAGTCCCTTTAACCTCCTGTTTGGCCCAGTTTGCAATTTCTGCGGAAGATGAACAGGAATAGGGAGAACCAATGAGAGACTAGCTGGAGGTGTCTGGACGGGCAAATTTAACTCTCATTTCCCAACAGGAAGAGGAATTAACCAAAGGCTCAGCGTGCCATGCCGGAACCAGATTAGGGCCTGAAGCCATCCTGCGTTGTTGCAGCCAGGTCACAAGAAAGCGAGTTGAAGAAAGGAGCTCAGGGGCATTGTAATTCACAAACCTGCAGAGTTATAAAAGACAACTATCGTCCAAAAATATACTGAAGTAAGGCTGCCAAGAGGACTTGAAAGCGGGGCAGAATTGCAGGAAACCGATTTCAGGAGGTAGACTGGAATTGCATTGAAAGCATAGGAAAAGAGGCAGAACGTCCACAATGAAGCACTTGGCCATAAAGGGCGTATGCGTTTTTTCCTGAATATATTCAGGAAAAAACGCATACGCCCTTTTTGGCCAACCAAGCAAACTTGCAAAGGAAATCTGCACTACAATGAAGTCTCAATTTCCCCCGGTCAAAAGGGCCATCTGAAAAAAGTGTAAAATCCAGAAAGGCAGGACAGGCCATGGAGAACTGGGAGCCTTGTTATGCTGATGGGCGGGATGTAAATTGCCAACAGACACCCGGGAGAAGTGTATGGTGTTTCCTGAAACATCTAAAAAACAAAGCAACAGAGCCTAGGGCACTTCCACTTATGGTCCTATAGCTTAGGGAAATTAAAATCAAAAAGACACAGCCACCCCAAAGTTTGGGACGCCTCTGTTTACAAGAACCTCGTTTACAGTACAAGTTCAACATCGCAGAAATTGAAAAATGGATAAATAAGTTGTGGTATTTACTTACAAAGCAATATCACTCAGCACTGAAATCTATGTCATCAGGCCCTTAGCAGCACAATGAGTGGATTCAGATATGATGATTCTAACTGAAATAAGTCACACAGAAAAAGAAACATCATAAGATATCAGTAATACATGGAATGTAAACTTGGCTACACAGGAACTGAATTACAGAACAGAACAGTGTCTCAAATTTAGAAAACCAACTTATTCTTGCTTAAGGGGAAAGGTGAGTTGGGGTGCTGCATAAAACCAGAGATTGAAATGAGCACAGATAAAGTTCCTTAAGCCAAATATGGAATAGACAAGAGCTACTCCTTGCTCAACGAAATGGACTCAACACCCCATATTAAACGCCTAAGAATGTACCTGACTAGTAAGTATCTTAAAACCTATGGATTGCTATGTCTCCGAAAGAGAATCAAGCATGTGTACAGGGGCATAAACGCAGCAGTGATAGGATTGGAGAGGTTCGGTGAGCAAATGAATACCCTTTGAAGTCATATTTCATGGTACCCACTCCACGGGTGTCAACTACCCAGGTTTAAGGTATTCTTCCTTCAGCTAAAACATGCATGTGGAACCCAGAGTATGATCAACCGTGTGAACGGGAGACGTGTTCAAATATGTCTCAGTTTTCCTCCCCTGGTACTCGGGTGCAACATTCCAGACGCTTTACTAACACTCTCCCCACTTGGAGAGTCGGCGCCTTTAACCTCCTGTTTGGCCCAGTTTGCAATTTCTGCGGAAGATGAACAGGAATAGCGAGAACCAATGAGAGACTAGCTGGAGGTGTCTGGACGGGCAAATTTAACTCTCATTTCCCACCAGGAAGAGGAAATAACCAAAGTCTCAGCGTGGCGTGCCGGAACCAGATTAGGGCCTGAAGCCATCCTGCGGTGTTGCGGCCAGCTCACAAGAAAGCGAGTTGAAGAAAGGAGCTCAGGGGCACTGTAATTCTCAAACCTGCACAGTTATAAATGACAGCTATCGTCCAAAAATATACTGAAGTAAGGCTGCCAAGAGGACTTGAAAGCGGGGCAGAATTGCAGGAAACCGATTTCAGGAGGTAGACTGGAATTGCATTGAAAGCATAGGAAAAGAGGCAGAACGTCCACAATGATGCACTTGGCCAAAAAGGCCGTATGCGTTTTTTCCTGAATATATTCAGGAAAAAACGCATACGCCCTTTTTGGCCAACCAAGCAAGCTTGCAAAGGAAATCTGCACTACAATGAAGTCTCACTTCCCCCCGGTCAAAAGGGCCATCTGAAAAAAGTGTAAAATCCAGAAAGGCAGGAGAGGCCATGAAGAACTGGGAGCCTTGTTGCTGATGGGCGGGATGTAAATTGCCAACAGCCACTCGGGAGAAGTGTATGGTGTTTCCTGAAACATCCAGAAAACAAAGCAACAGAGCCTAGGGCACTTCCACTTATGGTCCTATAGCTTAGGGAAATTAAAATCAAAAAGGCACAGCCACCCCGAAGTTTGGAACGGCTCTGTTTACAAGAACCTCGTTTACAGTACAAGTTCAACATCACAGAAAGT
Source organism: Grampus griseus (assembly GCF_964374135.1). Classification (NCBI taxonomy): domain Eukaryota; kingdom Metazoa; phylum Chordata; class Mammalia; order Artiodactyla; family Delphinidae; genus Grampus; species Grampus griseus. The sequence continues at coordinate 1,344,637 of NW_028133400.1, read as the reverse complement.
GAAAAATGGATAAAGAAGTTGTGGTATTTACTTACAAAGCAATATCACTCAGCAATGAAATCTATGTCATCAGGCCCTTAGCAGCACAATGAGTGGATTCAGTTATGATGATTCTAACTGAAATAAGTCACACAGAAAAAGAAACATCATAAGATATCAGTAATACACGGAATGTAAACTTGGCTACACAGGAACTGAATTACAGAACAGAACAGGGTCTCAAATTTAGAAAACCATCTTATGCTTGCTTAAGGGTAAAGGTGAGTTGGGGTGCTGCATAAAACCAGAGATTGAAATGAGCACAGATAAAGTTCCTTAAGCCAAATATGGAATAGACAAGAGCTACTCCTTGCTCAACGAAATGGACTCAACACCCCATATTAAACGCCTAAGAATGTACCTGACTAGTAAGTATCTTAAAACCTATGGATTGCTATGTCTCCAAAAGAGAATCAAGCGAGTGTACAGGGGCATAAACGCAGAAGTGATAGGATTGGAGAGGTTCGGTGAGCAAATGAAGACCCTTTGAAGTCATATTGCATGGTACCCATTCCACGGGTTTCAACCACCCAGTTTTAAGGTATTCTTCCTTCAGCTAAAACATGCATGTGGAACCTAGAGTATGATCAACCGTGTGATCGGGAGACGTGTTCAAATATGTCTCAGTTTTCGTACCCTGGTACTCGGGTGCAACATTCCAGACGCTTTACTAACACTCTCCCGACTTGGAGAGTCAGTCCCTTTAACCTCCTGTTTGGCCCAGTTTGCAATTTCTGCGGAAGATGAACAGGAATAGCGAGAACCAATGAGAGACTAGCTGGAGGTGTCTGGACGGGCAAATTTAACTCTCGTTTCCCACCAAGAAGAGGAATTAACCAAAGGCTCAGCGTGCCATGCCGGAACCAGATTAGGGCCTGAAGCCATCCTGCGGTGTTGCGGCCAGCTCACAAGAAAGCGAGTTGAAGAAAGGAGCTCAGGGGCACTGTAATTCACAAACCTGCAGAGTTATAAATGACAGCTATCGTCCAAAAATATACTGAAGTAAGGCTGCCAAGAGGACTTGAAAGCGGGGCAGAATTGCAGGAAACCGATTTCAGGAGGTAGACTGGAATTGCATTCAACGCATAGGAAAAGAGGCAGAACGTCCACAATGATGCACTTGGCCAAAAAGGGCGTATGCGTTTTTTCCAGAATATATTCAGGAAAAAACGCATACGCCCTTTTTGGCCAACCAAGCAAGCTTGCAAAGGAAATCTGCACTACAATGAAGTCTCACTTCCCCCAGGTCAAAAGGGCCATCTGAAAAAAGTGTAAAATCCAGAAAGGCAGGACAGGCCATGGAGAACTGGGAGCCTTGTTATGCTGATGGGCGGGATGTAAATTGCCAACAGACACTCGGGAGAAGTGTATGGTGTTTCCTGAAACATCTAAAAACAAAGCAACAGAGCCTAGGGCACTTCCACTTATGGTCCTATAGCTTAGGGAAATTAAAATCAAAAAGACACAGCCACCCCAAAGTTTGGGAAGGCTCTGTTTACAAGAACCTCGTTTACAATACAAGTTCAACATCGCAGAAAGTGAAAAATGGATAAAGAAGTTGTGGTATTTACTTACAAAGCAATATCACTCAGCAATGAAATCTATGTCATCAGGCCCTTAGCAGCACAATGAGTGGATTCAGGTATGATGATTCTAACTGAAATAAGTCACACAGAAAAAGAAACATCATAAGATATCAGTAATACACGGAATGTAAACTTGGCTACACAGGAACTGAATTACAGAACAGAACAGGGTCTCAAATTTAGAAAACCAACTTATGCTTGCTTAAGGGGAAAGGTGAGTTGGGGTGCTGCATAAAACCAGAGATTGAAATGAGCACAGATAAAGTTCCTTAAGCCAAATATGGAATAGACAAGAGCTACTCCTTGCTCAACGAAATGGACTCAACACCCCATATTAAACGCCTAAGAATGTACCTGACTAGTAAGTATCTTAAAACCTATGGATTGCTATGTCTCCAAAAGAGAATCAAGCGAGTGTACAGGGGCATAAACGCAGAAGTGATAGGATTGGAGAGGTTCGGTGAGCAAATGAAGACCCTTTGAAGTCATATTGCATGGTACCCATTCCACGGGTTTCAACCACCCAGTTTTAAGGTATTCTTCCTTCAGCTAAAACATGCATGTGGAACCTAGAGTATGATCAACCGTGTGATCGGGAGACGTGTTCAAATATGTCTCAGTTTTCGTACCCTGGTACTCGGGTGCAACATTCCAGACGCTTTACTAACACTCTCCTGACTTGGAGAGTCAGTCCCTTTAACCTCCTGTTTGGCCCAGTTTGCAATTTCTTCGGAAGATGAACAGGAATAGCGAGAACCAATGAGAGACTAGCTGGAGGTGTCTGGACGGGCAAATTTAACTCTCGTTTCCCACCAAGAAGAGGAATTAACCAAAGGCTCAGCGTGCCATGCCGGAACCAGATTAGGGCCTGAAGCCATCCTGCGGTGTTGCGGCCAGCTCACAAGAAAGCGAGTTGAAGAAAGGAGCTCAGGGGCACTGTAATTCACAAACCTGCAGAGTTATAAATGACAGCTATCGTCCAAAAATATACTGAAGTAAGGCTGCCAAGAGGACTTGAAAGCGGGGCAGAATTGCAGGAAACCGATTTCAGGAGGTAGACTGGAATTGCATTCAAAGCATAGGAAAAGAGGCAGAACGTCCACAATGATGCACTTGGCCAAAAAGGGCGTATGCGTTTTTTCCAGAATATATTCAGGAAAAAACGCATACGCCCTTTTTGGCCAACCAAGCAAGCTTGCAAAGGAAATCTGCACTACAATGAAGTCTCACTTCCCCCAGGTCAAAAGGGCCATCTGAAAAAAGTGTAAAATCCAGAAAGGCAGGACAGGCCATGGAGAACTGGGAGCCTTGTTATGCTGATGGGCGGGATGTAAATTGCCAACAGACACTCGGGAGAAGTGTATGGTGTTTCCTGAAACATCTAAAAAACAAAGCAACAGAGCCTAGGGGCACTTCTACTTATGGTCCTATAGCTTAGGGAAATTAAAATAAAAAAGACACAGCCACCCCAAAGTTTGGGACGCCTCTGTTTACAGAACATCGTTTACCGTACAAGTTCAATATCACAGAAAGTGAAAAATGGATAAAGAACTTGTGGTACTTACGTACAATGCAGTATCACTCAGCAATGAAATCTATGTCATCAGGCCCGTAGCAGCATAATGAGTGGATTCAGGTACGATGATTCTAACTAAAATAAGTCACACAGAAAAAGAAACATCATAAGATATCAGTAATACACGGAATGTAAACTTGGCTACACAGGAACTGAATTACAGAACAGAACAGGGTCTCAAATTTAGAAAACCATCTTATGCTTGCTTAAGGGGAAAGGTGAGTTGGGGTGCTGCATAAAACCAGAGATTGAAATGAGCACAGATAAAGTTCCTTAAGCCAAATATGGAATAGACAAGAGCTACTCCTTGCTCAACGAAATGGACTCAACACCCCATATTAAATGCCTAAGAATGTACCTGACTAGTAAGTATCTTAAAACCTATGGATTACTATGTCTGCGAAAGAGAATCAAGCATGTCTGCAAGGGCATAAACGCAGCAGTGATAGGATTGGAGAGGTTCGGTGAGCAAATGAAGACCCTTTGAAGTCATATTGCATGGTACCCATTCCACGGGTTTCAAGTACCCAGGTTTAAGGTATTCTTCCTTTAGCTAAAACATGCATGTGGAACCCAGAGTATGATCAACCGTGTGAACGGGAGACGTGTTCAAATATGTCTCAGTTTTCCTCCCTGGTACTCCGGTGAAACATTCCAGACGCTTTACTAACACTCTCCCCACTTGGAGAGTCAGCGCCTTTAACCTCCTGTTTGGCCCAGTTTGCAATTTCTGCGGAAGATGAACAGGAATAGCGAGAACCAATGAGAGACTAGCTGGAGGTGTCTGGACGGGCAAATTTCACTCTCATTTCCCACCAGGAAGAGGAATTAACCAAAGGCTCAGCGTGCCGTGCCGGAACAAGATTGGGCCTGAAGCCATCCTGCGGTGTTGCGGCCAGGTCACAAGAAAGCGAGTTGAAGAAAGGAGCTCAGGGGCACTGTAATTCACAAACCTGCAGAGTTATAAATGACAGCTATCGTCCAAAAATATACTGAAGTAAGGCTGCCAAGAGGACTTGAAAGCGGGGCAGAATTGCAGGAAACCGATTTCAGGAGGTAGACTGGAATTGCATTGAAAGCATAGGAAAAGAGGCAGAACGTCCACAATGATGCACTTGGCCAAAAAGGCCGTATGCGTTTTTTCCTGAATATATTCAGGAAAAAACGCATAAGCCCTTTTTGGCCAACCAAGCAAGCTTGCAAAGGAAATCTGCACTACAATGAAGTCTCACTTCCCCCCGGTCAAAAGGGCCATCTGAAAAAAGTGTAAAATCCAGAAAGGCAGGACAGGCCATGGAGAACTGGGAGCCTTGTTATGCTGATGGGCGGGATGTAAATTGCCAACAGACACTCGGGAGAAGTGTATGGTGTTTCCTGATGCATCTAAGAAACAAAGCAACAGAGCCTAGGGCACTTCCACTTATGGTCCTATAGCTTAGGGAAATTAAAATCAAAAAGGCACAGCCACCCCGAAGTTTGGAACGGCTCTGTTTACAAGAACCTCGTTTACAGTACAAGTTCAACATCACAGAAAGTGAAAAATGGATAAAGAAGTTGTGGTATTTACTTACAAAGCAATATCACTCAGCAATGAAATCTATGTCATCAGGCCCTTAGCAGCACAATGAGTGGATTCAGTTATGATGATTCTAACTGAAATAAGTCACACTGAAAAAGAAACATCATAAGATATCAGTAATACACGGAATGTAAACTTGGCTACACAGGAACTGAATTACAGAACAGAACAGGGTCTCAAATTTAGAAAACCAACTTATGCTTGCTTAAGGGGAAAGGTGAGTTGGGGTGCTGCATAAAACCAGAGAATGAAATGAGCACAGATAAAGTTCCTTAAGCCAAATATGGAATAGACAAGAGCTACTCCTTGCTCAACGAAATGGACTCAACACCGCATATTAAACGCCTAAGAATGTACCTGACTAGTAAGTATCTTAAAACCTATGGATTACTATGTCTGCGAAAGAGAATCAAGCATGTGTGCAAGGGCATAAACGCAGCACTGATAGGATTGGAGAGGTTCGGTGAGCAAATGAAGACCCTTTGAAGTCATATTGCATGGTACCCATTCCACGAGTTTCAAGTACCCAGGTTTAAGGTATTCTTCCTTCAGCTAAAACATGCATGTGGAACCCAGAGTATGATCAACCGTGTGAACGGGAGATGTGTTCAAATATGTCTCAGTTTTCCTCCCCTGGTACACGGGTGCAACATTCCAGACGCTTTACTAACACTCTCCCCACTTGGAGAGTCAGCGCCTTTAACCTCCTGTTTGGCCCAGTTTGCAATTTCTGCGGAAGATGAACAGGAATAGCGAGAACCAATGAGAGACTAGCTGGAGGTGTCTGGACGGGCAAATTTAACTCTCATTTCCCACCAGGAAGAGGAATTAACCAAAGGCTCAGCGTGCCGTGCCGGAACCAGATTAGGGCCTGAAGCCATCCTGCGGTGTTGCGGCCAGCTCACAAGAAAGCGACTTGAAGAAAGGAGCTCAGGGGCACTGTAATTCTCAAACCTGCAGAGTTATAAATGACAGCTATCGTCCAAAAATATACTGAAGTAAGGCTGCCAAGAGGACTTGAAAGCGGGGCAGAATTGCAGGAAACCGATTTCAGGAGGTAGAGTGGAATTGCATTGAAAGCATAGGAAAAGAGGCAGAACGTCCACAATGATGCACTTGGCCAAAAAGGGCGTATGCGTTTTTTCCTGAATATATTCAGGAAAAAACGCATACGCCCTTTTTGGCCAACCAAGCAAGCTTGCAAAGGAAATCTGCACTACAATGAAGTCTCACTTCCCCCCGGTCAAAAGGGCCATCTGAAAAAAGTGTAAAATCCAGAAAGGCAGGAGAGGCCATGAAGAACTGGGAGCCTTGTTATGCTGATGGGCGGGATGTAAATTGCCAACAGCCACTCGGGAGAAGTGTATGGTGTTTCCTGAAACATCTAAAAAACAAAGCAACAGAGCCTAGGGCACTTCCACTTATGGTCCTATAGCTTAGGGAAATTAAAATCAAAAAGACACAGCCACCCCAAAGTTTGGGACGCCTCTGTTTTCAAGAACCTCATTTACCGTACAAGTTCAATATCACAGAAAGTGAAAAATGGATAAAGAACTTGTGGTACTTACGTACAATTCAGTATCACTCAGCAATGAAATCTATGTCGTCAGGCCCGTAGCAGCATAATGAGTGGATTCAGGTACGATGATTCTAACTGAAATAAGTCACACAGAAAAAGAAACATCATAAAATATCACTAATACACGGAATGTAAACTTGGCTACACAGAAACTGAATTCCAAAACAGAACAGGGTCTCAAATTTAGAAAACCAACGTATGCTTGCTTAAGGGGAAAGGTGAGTTGGGGTGCGGCATAAAACCAGAGATTGAAATGAGCACAGATAAAGTTCCTTAAGCCAAATATGGAATAGACAAGAGCTACTCCTTGCTCAACGAAATGGACTCAACACCGCATATTAAACGCCTAAGTATGTACCTGACTAGTAAGTATCTTCAAACCTATGGATTGCTATGTCTCCGAAAGAGAATCAAGCGTGTGTACAGGGGCATAAACGCAGCAGTGATAGGATTGGAGAGGTTCGGTGAGCAAATGAAGACCCTTTGAAGTCATATTGCATGGTACCCATTCCACGGGTTTCAACTACCCAGGTTTAAGGTATTCTTCCTTCAGCTAAAACATGCATGTGGAACCCAGAGTATGATCAACCATGTGAACGGGAGACGTGTTCAAATATGTCTCAGTTTTCCTCCCCTGGTACTCGGGTGCAACATTCCAGACGCTTTACTAACACTCTCCCCACTTGGAGAGTCAGCGCCTTTAACCTCCTGTTTGGCCCAGTTTGCAATTTCTGCGGAAGATGAACAGGAATAGCGAGAACCAATGAGAGACTAGCTGGAGGTGTCTGGACGGGCAAATTTAACTCTCATGTCCCACCAGGAAGAGGAATTAACCAAAGGCTCAGCGTGCCGTGCCGGAACCAGATTAGGGCCTGAAGCCATCCTGCGGTGTTGCGGCCAGCTCACAAGAAAGCGAGTTGAAGAAAGGAGCTCAGGGGCACTGTAATTCTCAAAACTGCACAGTTATAAATGACAGCTATGGTCCAAAAATATACTGAAGTAAGGCTGCCAAGAGGACTTGAAAGCGGGGCAGAATTGCAGGAAACCGATTTCAGGAGGTAGACTGGAATTGCATTGAAAGCATAGGAAAAGAGGCAGAACGTCCACAATGATGCACTTGGCCAAAAAGGGCGTATGCGTTTTTTCCTGAATATATTCAGGAAAAAACGTATACGCCCTTTTTGGCCAACCAAGCAAGCTTGCAAAGGAAATCTGCACTACAATGAAGTCTCACTTGCCCCCGGTCAAAAGGGCCATCTGAAAAAAGTGTAAAATCCAGAAAGGCAGGAGAGGCCATGAAGAACTGGGAGCCTTGTTATGCTGATGGGCGGGATGTAAATTGCCAACAGCCACTCTGTAGAAGTGTATGGTGTTTCCTGAAACATCTAAAAAACAAAGCAACAGAGCCTAGGGCACTTCCACTTATGGTCCTATAGCTTAGGGAAATTAAAATCAAAAAGACACAGCCACCCCGAAGTTTGGAACGGCTCTGTTTACAAGAACCTCGTTTACAGTACAAGTTCAACATCACAGAAAGTGAAAAATGGATAAAGAAGTTGTGGTATTTACTTACAAAGCAATATCACTCAGCAATGAAATCTATGTCATCAGGCCCTTAGCAGCACAATGAGTGGATTCAGGTATGATGATTCTAACTGAAATAAGTCACACAGAAAAAGAAACATCATAAGATATCAGTAATACACGGAATGTAAACTTGGCTACACAGGAACTGAATTACAGAACAGAACAGGGTCTCAAATTTAGAAAACCAACTTATGCTTGCTTAAGGGGAAAGGTGAGTTGAGGTGCTGCGTAAAACCAGAGAATGAAATGAGCACAGATAACGTTCCTTAAGCCAAATATGGAATAGACAAGAGCTACTCCTTGCTCAACGAAACGGACTCAACACCGCATATTAAACGCCTAAGAATGTACCTGACTAGTAAGTATCTTAAAACCTATGGATTACTATGTCTGCGAAAGAGAATCAAGCATGTGTGCAAGGGCATAAACGCAGCAGTGATAGGATTGGAGAGGTTCGGTGAGCAAATGAAGACCCTTTGAAGTCATATTGCATGGTACCCATTCCACGGGTTTCAAGTACCCAGATTTAAGGTATTCTTCCTTCAGCTAAAACATGCATGTGGAACCCAGAGTATGATCAACCGTGTGAACGGGAGACGTGTTCAAATATGTCTCAGTTTTCCTCCCCTGGTACTCGGGTGTAACATTCCAGACGCTTTACTAACACTCTCCCCACTTGGAGAGTCAGCGCCTTTAACCTCCTGTTTGGCCCAGTTTGCAATTTCTGCGGAAGATGAACAGGAATAGCGAGAACCAATGAGAGACTAGCTGGAGGTGTCTGGACGGGCAAATTTAACTCTCATTTCCCACCAGGAAGAGGAATTAACCAAAGGCTCAGCGTGCTGTGCCGGAACCAGATTAGGGCCTGAAGCCATCCTGCGGTGTTGCGGCCAGCTCACAAGAAAGCGAGTTGAAGAAAGGAGCTCAGGGGCACTGTAATTCTCAAACCTGCAGAGTTATAAATGACAGCTATCGTCCAAAAATATACTGAAGTAAGGCTGCCAAGAGGACTTGAAAGCGGGGCAGAATTGCAGGAAACCGATTTCAGGAGGTAGAGTGGAATTGCATTGAAAGCATAGGAAAAGAGGCAGAACGTCCACAATGATGCACTTGGCCAAAAAGGGCGTATACGTTTTTTCCTGAATATATTCAGGAAAAAACGCATACGCCCTTTTTGGCCAACCAAGCAAGCTTGCAAAGGAAATCTGCACTACAATGAAGTCTCACTTCCCCCCGGTCAAAAGGGCCATCTGAAAAAAGTGTAAAATCCAGAAAGGCAGGACAGGCCATGGAGAACTGGGAGCCTTGTTATGCTGATGGGCGGGATGTAAATTGCCAACAGACACTCGGGAGAAGTGTATGGTGTTTCCTGATGTATCTAAGAAACAAAGCAACAGAGCCTAGGGCACTTCCACTTATGGTCCTATAGCATAGGGAAATTAAAATCAAAAAGGCACAGCCACCCCGAAGTTTGGAACGGCTCTGTTTACAAGAACCTCGTTTACAGTACAAGTTCAACATCACAGAAAGTGAAAAATGGATAAAGAAGTTGTGGTATTTACTTACAAAGCAATATCACTCAGCAATGAAATCTATGTCATCAGGCCCTTAGCAGCACAATGAGTGGATTCAGTTATGATGATTCTAACTGAAATAAGTCACACAGAAAAAGAAACATCATAAGATATCAGTAATACACGGAATGTAAACTTGGCTACACAGGAACTGAATTACAGAACAGAACAGGGTCTCAAATTTAGAAAACCAACTTATGCTTGCTTAAGGGGAAAGGTGAGTTGGGTTGCTGCATAAAACCAGAGAATGAAATGAGCACAGATAAAGTTCCTTAAGCCAAATATGGAATAGACAAGAGCTACTCCTTGCTCAACGAAATGGACTCAACACCGCATATTAAACGCCTAAGAATGTACCTGACTAGTAAGTATCTTAAAACCTATGGATTACTATGTCTGCGAAAGAGAATCAAGCATGTGTGCAAGGGCATAAACGCAGCAGTGATAGGATTGGAGAGGTTCGGTGAGCAAATGAAGACCCTTTGAAGTCATATTGCATGGTACCCATTCCACGAGTTTCAAGTACCCAGGTTTAAGGTATTCTTCCTTCAGCTAAAACATGCATGTGGAACCCAGAGTATGATCCAACCGTGTGAACGGGAGATGTGTTCAAATATGTCTCAGTTTTCCTCCTCTGGTACTCGGGTGCAACATTCCAGACGCTTTACTAACACTCTCCCCACTTGGAGAGTCAGCGCCTTTAACCTCCTGTTTGGCCCAGTTTGCAATTTCTGCGGAAGATGAACAGGAATAGCGAGAACCAATGAGAGACTAGCTGGAGGTGTCTGGACGGGCAAATTTAACTCTCATTTCCCACCAGGAAGAGGAATTAACCAAAGGCTCAGCGTGCCGTGCCGGAACCAGATTAGGGCCTGAAGCCATCCTGCGGTGTTGCGGCCAGCTCACAAGAAAGCGAGTTGAAGAAAGGAGCTCAGGGGCACTGTAATTCTCAAACCTGCAGAGTTATAAATGACAGCTATCGTCCAAAAATATACTGAAGTAAGGCTGCCAAGAGGACTTGAAAGCGGGGCAGAATTGCAGGAAACCGATTTCAGGAGTTAGAGTGGAATTGCATTGAAAGCATAGGAAAAGAGGCAGAACGTCCACAATGATGCACTTGGCCAAAAAGGGCGTATACGTTTTTTCCTGAATATATTCAGGAAAAAACGCATACGCCCTTTTTGGCCAACCAAGCAAGCTTGCAAAGGAAATCTGCACTACAATGAAGTCTCACTTCCCCCCGGTCAAAAGGGCCATCTGAAAAAAGTGTAAAATCCAGAAAGGCAGGACAGGCCATGGAGAACTGGGAGCCTTGTTATGCTGATGGGCGGGATGTAAATTGCCAACAGACACTCGGGAGAAGTGTATGGTGTTTCCTGATGTATCTAAGAAACAAAGCAACAGAGCCTAGGGCACTTCCACTTATGGTCCTATAGCATAGGGAAATTAAAATCAAAAAGGCACAGCCACCCCGAAGTTTGGAACGGCTCTGTTTACAAGAACCTCGTTTACAGTACAAGTTCAACATCACAGAAAGTGAAAAATGGATAAAGAAGTTGTGGTATTTACTTACAAAGCAATATCACTCAGCAATGAAATCTATGTCATCAGGCCCTTAGCAGCACAATGAGTGGATTCAGTTATGATGATTCTAACTGAAATAAGTCACACAGAAAAAGAAACATCATAAGATATCAGTAATACACGGAATGTAAACTTGGCTACACAGGAACTGAATTACAGAACAGAACAGGGTCTCAAATTTAGAAAACCAACTTATGCTTGCTTAAGGGGAAAGGTGAGTTGGGTTGCTGCATAAAACCAGAGAATGAAATGAGCACAGATAAAGTTCCTTAAGCCAAATATGGAATAGACAAGAGCTACTCCTTGCTCAACGAAATGGACTCAACACCGCATATTAAACGCCTAAGAATGTACCTGACTAGTAAGTATCTTAAAACCTATGGATTACTATGTCTGCGAAAGAGAATCAAGCATGTGTGCAAGGGCATAAACGCAGCAGTGATAGGATTGGAGAGGTTCGGTGAGCAAATGAAGACCCTTTGAAGTCATATTGCATGGTACCCATTCCACGAGTTTCAAGTACCCAGGTTTAAGGTATTCTTCCTTCAGCTAAAACATGCATGTGGAACCCAGAGTATGATCCAACCGTGTGAACGGGAGATGTGTTCAAATATGTCTCAGTTTTCCTACTCTGGTACTCGGGTGCAACATTCCAGACGCTTTACTAACACTCTCCCCACTTGGAGAGTCAGCGCCTTTAACCTCCTGTTTGGCCCAGTTTGCAATTTCTGCGGAAGATGAACAGGAATAGCGAGAACCAATGAGAGACTAGCTGGAGGTGTCTGGACGGGCAAATTTAACTCTCATTTCCCACCAGGAAGAGGAATTAACCAAAGGCTCAGCGTGCCGTGCCGGAACCAGATTAGGGCCTGAAGCCATCCTGCGGTGTTGCGGCCAGCTCACAAGAAAGCGAGTTGAAGAAAGGAGCTCAGGGGCACTGTAATTCTCAAACCTGCAGAGTTATAAATGACAGCTATCGTCCAAAAATATACTGAAGTAAGGCTGCCAAGAGGACTTGAAAGCGGGGCAGAATTGCAGGAAACCGATTTCAGGAGTTAGAGTGGAATTGCATTGAAAGCATAGGAAAAGAGGCAGAACGTCCACAATGATGCACTTGGCCAAAAAGGGCGTATGCGTTTTTTCCTGAATATATTCAGGAAAAAACGCATACGCCCTTTTTGGCCAACCAAGCAAGCTTGCAAAGGAAATCTGCACTACAATGAAGTCTCACTTCCCCCCGGTCAAAAGGGCCATCTGAAAAAAGTGTAAAATCCAGAAAGGCAGGAGAGGCCATGAAGAACTGGGAGCCTTGTTATGCTGATGGGCGGGATGTAAATTGCCAACAGCCACTCGGGAGAAGTGTATGGTGTTTCCTGAAACATCTAGAAAACAAAGCAACAGAGCCTAGGGCACTTCCACTTATGGTCCTATAGCTTAGGGAAATTAAAATCAAAAAGACACAGCCACCCCGAAGTTTGGAACGGCTCTGTTTACAGGAACCTCGTTTACAGTACAAGTTCTACATCACAGAAAGTGAAAAATGGATAAAGAAGTTGTGGTATTTACTTACAAAGCAATATCACTCAGCAATGAAATCTATGTCATCAGGCCCTTAGCAGCACAATGAGTGGATTCAGGTATGATGATTCTAACTGAAATAAGTCACACAGAAAAAGAAACATCATAAGATATCAGTAATACACGGAATGTAAACTTGGCTACACAGGAACTGAATTACAGAACAGAACAGGGTCTCAAATTTAGAAAACCAACTTATGCTTGCTTAAGGGGAAAGGTGAGTTGAGGTGCTGCATAAAACCAGAGATTGAAATGAGCACAGATAAAGTTCCTTAAGCCAAATATGGAATAGACAAGAGCTACTCCTTGCTCAACGAAATGGACTCAACACCGCATATTAAACGCCTAAGAATGTACCTGACTAGTAAGTATCTTAAAACCTATGGATTACTATGTCTGCGAAAGAGAATCAAGCATGTGTGCAGGGGCATAAACGCAGCAGTGATAGGATTGGAGAGGTTCGGTGAGCAAATGAAGACCCTTTGAGGTCGTATTGCATGGTACCCATTCCACGGGTTTCAAGTACCCAGGTTTAAGGTATTCTTCCTTCAGCTAAAACATGCATGTGGAACCCAGACTATGATCAACCGTGTGAACGGGAGACGTGTTCAAATATGTCTCAGTTTTCCTCCCCTGGTACTCGGGTGCAACATTCCAGACGCTTTACTAACACTCTCCCCACTTGGAGAGTCAGCGCCTTTAACCTCCTGTTTGGCCCAGTTTGCAATTTCTGCGGAAGGTGAACAGGAATAGCGAGAACCAATGAGAGACTAGCTGGAGGTGTCTGGACGGGCAAATTTCACTCTCATTTCCCACCAGGAAGAGGAATTAACCAAAGGCTCAGCGTGCCGTGCCGGAACAAGATTAGGGCCTGAAGCCATCCTGCGGTGTTGCGGCCAGGTCACAAGAAAGCGAGTTGAAGAAAGGAGCTCAGGGGCACTGTAATTCAGAAACCTGCAGAGTTATAAATGACAGCTATCGTCCAAAAATATACTGAAGTACGGCTGCCAAGAGGACTTGAAAGCGGGGCAGAATTGCAGGAAACCGATTTCAGGAGGTAGACTGGAATTGCATTGAAAGCATAGGAAAAGAGGCAGAACGTCCACAATGATGCACTTGGCCAAAAAGGCCGTATGCATTTTTTCCTGAATATATTCAGGAAAAAACGCATACGCCCTTTTTGGCCAACCAAGCAAACTTGCAAAGGAAATCTGCACTACAATGAAGTCTCACTTCCCCCCGGTCAAAAGGGCCATCTGAAAAAAGTGTAAAATCCAGAAAGGCAGGAGAGGCCATGAAGAACTGGGAGCCTTGTTATGCTGATGGGCGCGATGTAAATTGCCAACAGCCACTCGGGAGAAGTGTACGGTGTTTCCTGAAACATCTAAAAAACAAAGCAACAGAGCCTAGGGCACTTCCACTTATGGTCCTATAGCTTAGGGAAATTAAAATCAAAAAGACACAGCCACCCCAAAGTTTGGAACGGCTCTGTTTACAGGAACCTCGTTAACAGTACAAGTTCTACATCACAGAAAGTGAAAAATGGATAAAGAAGTTGTGGTATTTACTTACAAAGCAATATCACTCAGCAATGAAATCTATGTCATCAGGCCCTTAGCAGCACAATGAGTGGATTCAGGTATGATGATTCTAACTGAAATAAGTCACACAGAAAAAGAAACATCATAAGATATCAGTAATACACGGAATGTAAACTTGGCTACACAGGAACTGAATTACAGAACAGAACAGGGTCTCAAATTTAGAAAACCAACTTATGCTTGCTTAAGGGGAAAGGTGAGTTGAGGTGCTGCATAAAACCAGAGATTGAAATGAGCACAGATAAAGTTCCTTAAGCCAAATATGGAATAGACAAGAGCTACTCCTTGCTCAACGAAATGGACTCAACACCGCATATTAAACGCCTAAGAATGTACCTGACTAGTAAGTATCTTAAAACCTATGGATTACTATGTCTGTGAAAGAGAATCAAGCATGTGTGCAGGGGCATAAACGCAGCAGTGATAGGATTGGAGAGGTTCGGTGAGCAAATGAAGACCCTTTGAGGTCGTATTGCATGGTACCCATTCCACGGGTTTCAAGTACCCAGGTTTAAGGTATTCTTCCTTCAGCTAAAACATGCATGTGGAACCCAGAGTATGATCAACCGTGTGAAAGGGAGACGTGTTCAAATATGTCTCAGTTTTCCTCCCCTGGTACTCGGGTGCAACATTCCAGACGCTTTACTAACACTCTCCCAACTTGGAGAGTCAGAGCCTTTAACCTCCTGTTTGGCCCAGTTTGCAATTTCTGCGGAAGATGAACAGGAATAGCGAGAACCAATGAGAGACTAGCTGGAGGTGTCTGGACGGGCAAATTTAACTCTCATTTCCCACCAGGAAGAGGAATTAACCAAAGGCTCAGCGTGCCGTGCCGGAACAAGATTAGGGCCTGAAGCCATCCTGCGGTGTTGCGGCCAGGTCACAAGAAAGCGAGTTGAAGAAAGGAGCTCAGGGGCACTGTAATTCAGAAACCTGCAGAGTTATAAATGACAGCTATCGTCCAAAAATATACTGAAGTAAGGCTGCCAAGAGGACTTGAAAGCGGGGCAGAATTGCAGGAAACCGATTTCAGGAGGTAGACTGGAATTGCATTGAAAGCATAGGAAAAGAAGCAGAACGTCCACAATGATGCACTTGGCCAAAAAGGGCGTATGCGTTTTTTCCTGAATATATTCAGGAAAAAACGCATACGCACTTTTTGGCCAACCAAGCAAGCTTGCAAAGGAAATCTGCACTACAATGAAGTCTCACTTCCCCCCGGTCAAAAGGGCCATCTGAAAAAAGTGTAAAATCCAGAAAGGCAGGACAGGCCATGGAGAACTGGGAGCCTTGTTATGCTGATGGGTGGGATGTAAATTGCCAACAGACACTCGGGAGAAGTGTATGGTGTTTCCTGATGCATCTAAGAAACAAAGCAACAGAGCCTAGGGCACTTCCACTTATGGTCCTATAGCTTAGGGAAATTAAAATCAAAAAGACACAGCCACCCCGAAGTTTGGAACGGCTCTGTTTACAGGAACCTCGTTAACAGTACAAGTTCTACATCACAGAAAGTGAAAAATGGATAAAGAAGTTGTGGTATTTACTTACAAAGCAATATCACTCAGCAATGAAATCTATGTCATCAGGCCCTTAGCAGCACAATGAGTGGATTCAGGTATGATGATTCTAACTGAAATAAGTCACACAGAAAAAGAAACATCATAAGATATCAGTAATACACGGAATGTAAACTTGGCTACACAGGAACTGAATTACAGAACAGAACAGGGTCTCAAATTTAGAAAACCAACTTATGCTTGCTTAAGGGGAAAGGTGAGTTGAGGTGCTGCATAAAACCAGAGATTGAAATGAGCACAGATAAAGTTCCTTAAGCCAAATATGGAATAGACAAGAGCTACTCCTTGCTCAACGAAATGGACTCAACACCGCATATTAAACGCCTAAGAATGTACCTGACTAGTAAGTATCTTAAAACCTATGGATTACTATGTCTGCGAAAGAGAATCAAGCATGTGTGCAGGGGCATAAACGCAGCAGTGATAGGATTGGAGAGGTTCGGTGAGCAAATGAAGACCCTTTGAGGTCGTATTGCATGGTACCCATTCCACGGGTTTCAAGTACCCAGGTTTAAGGTATTCTTCCTTCAGCTAAAACATGCATGTGGAACCCAGAGTATGATCAACCGTGTGAACGGGAGACGTGTTCAAATATGTCTCAGTTTTCCTCCCCTGGTACTCGGGTGCAACATTCCAGACGCTTTACTAACACTCTCCCCACTTGGAGAGTCAGCGCCTTTAACCTCCTGTTTGGCCCAGTTTGCAATTTCTGCGGAAGGTGAACAGGAATAGCGAGAACCAAAGAGAGACTAGCTGGAGGTGTCTGGACGGGCAAATTTCACTCTCATTTCCCACCAGGAAGAGGAATTAACCAAAGGCTCAGCGTGCCGTGCCGGAACAAGATTAGGGCCTGAAGCCATCCTGCGGTGTTGCGGCCAGGTCACAAGAAAGCGAGTTGAAGAAAGGAGCTCAGGGGCACTGTAATTCAGAAACCTGCAGAGTTATAAATGACAGCTATCGTCCAAAAATATACTGAAGTAAGGCTGCCAAGAGGACTTGAAAGCGGGGCAGAATTGCAGGAAACCGATTTCAGGAGGTAGACTGGAATTGCATTGAAAGCATAGGAAAAGAGGCAGAACGTCCACAATGATGCACTTGGCCAAAAAGGCCGTATGCATTTTTTCCTGAATATATTAAGGAAAAAACGCATACGCCCTTTTTGGCCAACCAAGCAAGCTTGCAAAGGAAATCTGCACTACAATGAAGTCTCACTTCCCCCCGGTCAAAAGGGCCATCTGAAAAAAGTGTAAAATCCAGAAAGGCAGGAGAGGCCATGAAGAACTGGGAGCCTTGTTATGCTAATGGGTGCGATGTAAATTGCCAACAGCCACTCGGGAGAAGTGTATGGTGTTTCCTGAAACATCTAAAAAACAAAGCAACAGAGCCTAGGGCACTTCCACTTATGGTCCTATAGCTTAGGGAAATTAAAATCAAAAAGACACAGCCACCCCGAAGTTTGGAACGGCTCTGTTTACAGGAACCTCGTTTACAGTACAAGTTCTACATCACAGAAAGTGAAAAATGGATAAAGAAGTTGTGGTATTTACTTACAAAGCAATATCACTCAGCAATGAAATCTATGTCATCAGGCCCTTAGCAGCACAATGAGTGGATTCAGGTATGATGATTCTAACTGAAATAAGTCACACAGAAAAAGAAACATCATAAGATATCAGTAATACACGGAATGTAAACTTGGCTACACAGGAACTGAATTACAGAACAGAACAGGGTCTCAAATTTAGAAAACCAACTTATGCTTGCTTAAGGGGAAAGGTGAGTTGAGGTGCTGCATAAAACCAGAGATTGAAATGAGCACAGATAAAGTTCCTTAAGCCAAATATGGAATAGACAAGAGCTACTCCTTGCTCAACGAAATGGACTCAACACCGCATATTAAACGCCTAAGAATGTACCTGACTAGTAAGTATCTTAAAACCTATGGATTACTATGTCTGCGAAAGAGAATCAAGCATGTGTGCAGGGGCATAAACGCAGCAGTGATAGGATTGGAGAGGTTCGGTGAGCAAATGAAGACCCTTTGAGGTCGTATTGCATGGTACCCATTCCACGGGTTTCAAGTACCGAGGTTTAAGGTATTCTTCCTTCAGCTAAAACATGCATGTGTAACCCAGAGTATGATCAACCGTGTGAACGGGAGACGTGTTCAAATATGTCTCAGTTTTCCTCCCCTGGTACTCGGGTGCAACATTCCAGATGCTTTACTAACACTCTCCCCACTTGGAGAGTCAGAGCCTTTAACCTCCTGTTTGGCCCAGTTTGCAATTTCTGCGGAAGATGAACAGGAATAGCGAGAACCAATGAGAGACTAGCTGGAGGTGTCTGGACGGGCAAATTTAACTCTCATTTCCCACCAGGAAGAGGAATTAACCAAAGGCTCAGCGTGCCGTGCCGGAACAAGATTAGGGCCTGAAGCCATCCTGCGGTGTTGCGGCCAGGTCACAAGAAAGCGAGTTGAAGAAAGGAGCTCAGGGGCACTGTAATTCACAAACCTGCAGAGTTATAAATGACAGCTATCGTCCAAAAATATACTGAAGTAAGGCTGCCAAGAGGACTTGAAAGCGGGGCAGAATTGCAGGAAACCGATTTCAGGAGGTAGACTGGAATTGCATTGAAAGCATAGGAAAAGAGGCAGAACGTCCACAATGATGCACTTGGCCAAAAAGGGCGTATGCGTTTTTTCCTGAATATATTCAGGAAAAAACGCATACGCCCTTTTTGGCCAACCAAGCAAGCTTGCAAAGGAAATCTGCACTACAATGAAGTCTCACTTCCCCCCGGTCAAAAGGGCCATCTGAAAAAAGTGTAAAATCCAGAAAGGCAGGACAGGCCATGGAGAACTGGGAGCCTTGTTATGCTGATGGGTGGGATGTAAATTGCCAACAGACACTCGGGAGAAGTGTATGGTGTTTCCTGATGCATCTAAGAAACAAAGCAACAGAGCCTAGGGCACTTCCACTTATGGTCCTATAGCTTAGGGAAATTAAAATCAAAAAGACACAGCCACCCCAAAGTTTGGGACGCCTCTGTTTACAAGAACCTCATTTACCGTACAAGTTCAATATCACAGAAATTGAAAAATGGATAAATAAGTTGTGGTACTTACGTACAATGCAGTATCACTCAGCAATGAAATCTATGTCATCAGGCCCTTAGCAGCACAATGAGTGGATTCAGATATGATGATTCTAACTGAAAAAAGTCACACAGAAAAAGAAACATCATAAGATATCACTAATACACGGAATGTAAACTTGGCTACACAGGAACTGAATTACAGAACAGAACAGTGTCTCAAAGTTAGAAAACCAACTTATGCTTGCTTAAGGGGAAAGGTGAGTTGGGGTGCTGCATAAAACCAGAGATTGAAATGAGCACAGATAAAGTTCCTTAAGCCAAATATGGAATAGACAAGAGCTACTCCTTGCTCAACGAAATGGACACAACACCGCATATTAAACGCCTAAGAATGTACCTGACTAGTAAGTATCCTAAAACCTATGGATTGCTATGTCTCCGAAAGAGAATCAAGCATGTGTACAGGGGCATAAACGCAGCAGTGATAGGATTGGAGAGGTTCACTGAGCAAATGAAGACCCTTTGAAGTCATATTGCATGGTACCCATTCCACGGGTTTCAACTACCCAGGTTTAAGGTATTCTTCCTTCAGCTAAAACATGCATGTGGAACCTAGAGTATGATCAACCATGTGATCGGGAGACGTGTTCAAATATGTCTCAGTTTTCGTACCTGGTACTCGGGTGCAACATTCCAGACGCTTTACTAACACTCTCCCAACTTGGAGAGTCAGTCCCTTTAACCTCCTGTTTGGCCCAGTTTGCAATTTCTGCGGAAGATGAACAGGAATAGGGAGAACCAATGAGAGACTAGCTGGAGGTGTCTGGACGGGCAAATTTAACTCTCATTTCCCAACAGGAAGAGGAATTAACCAAAGGCTCAGCGTGCCATGCCGGAACCAGATTAGGGCCTGAAGCCATCCTGCGTTGTTGCAGCCAGGTCACAAGAAAGCGAGTTGAAGAAAGGAGCTCAGGGGCATTGTAATTCACAAACCTGCAGAGTTATAAAAGACAACTATCGTCCAAAAATATACTGAAGTAAGGCTGCCAAGAGGACTTGAAAGCGGGGCAGAATTGCAGGAAACCGATTTCAGGAGGTAGACTGGAATTGCATTGAAAGCATAGGAAAAGAGGCAGAACGTCCACAATGAAGCACTTGGCCATAAAGGGCGTATGCGTTTTTTCCTGAATATATTCAGGAAAAAACGCATACGCCCTTTTTGGCCAACCAAGCAAACTTGCAAAGGAAATCTGCACTACAATGAAGTCTCAATTTCCCCCGGTCAAAAGGGCCATCTGAAAAAAGTGTAAAATCCAGAAAGGCAGGACAGGCCATGGAGAACTGGGAGCCTTGTTATGCTGATGGGCGGGATGTAAATTGCCAACAGACACCCGGGAGAAGTGTATGGTGTTTCCTGAAACATCTAAAAAACAAAGCAACAGAGCCTAGGGCACTTCCACTTATGGTCCTATAGCTTAGGGAAATTAAAATCAAAAAGACACAGCCACCCCAAAGTTTGGGACGCCTCTGTTTACAAGAACCTCGTTTACAGTACAAGTTCAACATCGCAGAAATTGAAAAATGGATAAATAAGTTGTGGTATTTACTTACAAAGCAATATCACTCAGCACTGAAATCTATGTCATCAGGCCCTTAGCAGCACAATGAGTGGATTCAGATATGATGATTCTAACTGAAATAAGTCACACAGAAAAAGAAACATCATAAGATATCAGTAATACATGGAATGTAAACTTGGCTACACAGGAACTGAATTACAGAACAGAACAGTGACTCAAATTTAGAAAACCAACTTATTCTTGCTTAAGGGGAAAGGTGAGTTGGGGTGCTGCATAAAACCAGAGATTGAAATGAGCACAGATAAAGTTCCTTAAGCCAAATATGGAATAGACAAGAGCTACTCCTTGCTCAACGAAATGGACTCAACACCCCATATTAAACGCCTAAGAATGTACCTGACTAGTAAGTATCTTAAAACCTATGGATTGCTATGTCTCCGAAAGAGAATCAAGCATGTGTACAGGGGCATAAACGCAGCAGTGATAGGATTGGAGAGGTTCGGTGAGCAAATGAATACCCTTTGAAGTCATATTTCATGGTACCCATTCCACGGGTGTCAACTACCCAGGTTTAAGGTATTCTTCCTTCAGCTAAAACATGCATGTGGAACCCAGAGTATGATCAACCGTGTGAACGGGAGACGTGTTCAAATATGTCTCAGTTTTCCTCCCCTGGTACTCGGGTGCAACATTCCAGACGCTTTACTAACACTCTCCCCACTTGGAGAGTCGGCGCCTTTAACCTCCTGTTTGGCCCAGTTTGCAATTTCTGCGGAAGATGAACAGGAATAGCGAGAACCAATGAGAGACTAGCTGGAGGTGTCTGGACGGGCAAATTTAACTCTCATTTCCCACCAGGAAGAGGAAATAACCAAAGTCTCAGCGTGGCGTGCCGGAACCAGATTAGGGCCTGAAGCCATCCTGCGGTGTTGCGGCCAGCTCACAAGAAAGCGAGTTGAAGAAAGGAGCTCAGGGGCACTGTAATTCTCAAACCTGCACAGTTATAAATGACAGCTATCGTCCAAAAATATACTGAAGTAAGGCTGCCAAGAGGACTTGAAAGCGGGGCAGAATTGCAGGAAACCGATTTCAGGAGGTAGACTGGAATTGCATTGAAAGCATAGGAAAAGAGGCAGAACGTCCACAATGATGCACTTGGCCAAAAAGGCCGTATGCGTTTTTTCCAGAATATATTCAGGAAAAAACGCATACGCCCTTTTTGGCCAACCAAGCAAGCTTGCAAAGGAAATCTGCACTACAATGAAGTCTCACTTCCCCCCGGTCAAAAGGGCCATCTGAAAAAAGTGTAAAATCCAGAAAGGCAGGAGAGGCCATGAAGAACTGGGAGCCTTGTTATGCTGATGGGCGGGATGTAAATTGCCAACAGCCACTCGGGAGAAGTGTATGGTGTTTCCTGAAACATCCAGAAAACAAAGCAACAGAGCCTAGGGCACTTCCACTTATGGTCCTATAGCTTAGGGAAATTAAAATCAAAAAGGCACAGCCACCCCGAAGTTTGGAACGGCTCTGTTTACAAGAACCTCGTTTACAGTACAAGTTCAACATCACAGAAAGTGAAAAATGGATAAAGAAGTTGTGGTATTTACTTACAAAGCAATATCACTCAGCAATGAAATCTATGTCATCAGGCCCTTAGCAGCACAATGAGTGGATTCAGTTATGATGATTCTAACTGAAATAAGTCACACAGAAAAAGAAACATCATAAGATATCAGTAATACACGGAATGTAAACTTGGCTACACAGGAACTGAATTACAGAACAGAACAGGGTCTCAAATTTAGAAAACCAACTTATGCTTGCTTAAGGGGAAAGGTGAGTTGGGGTGCTGCATAAAACCAGAGAATGAAATGAGCACAGATAAAGTTCCTTAAGCCAAATATGGAATAGACAAGAGCTACTCCTTGCTCAACGAAATGGACTCAACACCGCATATTAAACGCCTAAGAATGTACCTGACTAGTAAGTATCTTAAAACCTATGGATTACTATGTCTGCGAAAGAGAATCAAGCATGTGTGCAAGGGCATAAACGCAGCAGTGATAGGATTGGAGAGGTTCGGTGAGCAAATGAAGACCCTTTGAAGTCATATTGCATGGTACCCATTCCACGAGTTTCAAGTACCCAGGTTTAAGGTATTCTTCCTTCAGCTAAAACATGCATGTGGAACCCAGAGTATGATCGACCGTGTGAAAGGGAGATGTGTTCAAATATGTCTCAGTTTTCCTCCCCTGGTACTCGGGTGCAACATTCCAGACGCTTTACTAACACTCTCCCCACTTGGAGAGTCAGCGCCTTTAACCTCCTGTTTGGCCCAGTTTGCAATTTCTGCGGAAGATGAACAGGAATAGCGAGAACCAATGAGAGACTAGCTGGAGGTGTCTGGACGGGCAAATTTAACTCTCATTTCCCACCAGGAAGAGGAATTAACCAAAGGCTCAGCGTGCCGCGCCGGAACCAGATTAGGGCCTGAAGCCATCCTGCGGTGTTGCGGCCAGCTCACAAGAAAGCGAGTTGAAGAAAGGAGCTCAGGGGCACTGTAATTCTCAAACCTGCAGAGTTATAAATGACAGCTATCGTCCAAAAATATACTGAAGTAAGGCTGCCAAGAGGACTTGAAAGCGGGGCAGAATTGCAGGAAACCGATTTCAGGAGGTAGACTGGAATTGCATTGAAAGCATAGGAAAAGAGGCAGAACGTCCACAATGATGCACTTGGCCAAAAAGGGCGTATGCGTTTTATCCTGAATATATTCAGGAAAAAACGCATACGCCCTTTTTGGCCAACCAAGCAAGCTTGCAAAGGAAATCTGCACTACAATGAAGTCTCACTTCCCCCCGGTCAAAAGGGCCATCTGAAAAAAGTGTAAAATCCAGAAAGGCAGGAGAGGCCATGAAGAACTGGGAGCCTTGTTATGCTGATGGGCGCGATGTAAATTGCCAACAGCCACTCGGGAGAAGTGTATGGTGTTTCCTGAAACATCTAAAAAACAAAGCAACAGAGCCTAGGGCACTTCCACTTATGGTCCTATAGCTTAGGGAAATTAAAATCAAAAAGACACAGCCACCCCAAAGTTTGGGACGCCTCTGTTTTCAAGAACCTCATTTACCGTACAAGTTCAATATCACAGAAAGTGAAAAATGGATAAAGAACTTGTGGTACTTACGTACAATTCAGTATCACTCAGCAATGAAATCTATGTCGTCAGGCCCATAGCAGCATAATGAGTGGATTCAGGTACGATGATTCTAACTGAAATAAGTCACACAGAAAAAGAAACATCATAAGATATCACTAATACACGGAATGTAAACTTGGCTACACAGAAACTGAATTCCAAAACAGAACAGGGTCTCAAATTTAGAAAACCAACTTATGCTTGCTTAAGGGGAAAGGTGAGTTGGGGTGCGGCATAAAACCAGAGATTGAAATGAGCACAGATAAAGTTCCTTAAGCCAAATATGAAATAGACAAGAGCTACTCCTTGCTCAACGAAATGGACTCAACACCGCATATTAAACGCCTAAGTATGTACCTGACTAGTAAGTATCTTCAAACCTATGGATTGCTATGTCTCCGAAAGAGAATCAAGCGTGTGTACAGGGGCATAAACGCAGCAGTGATAGGATTGGAGAGGTTCGGTGAGCAAATGAAGACCCTTTGAAGTCATATTGCATGGTACCCATTCCACGGGTTTCAACTACCCAGGTTTAAGGTATTCTTCCTTCAGCTAAAACATGCATGTGGAACCCAGAGTATGATCAACCGTGTGAACGGGAGACGTGTTCAAATATGTCTCAGTTTTCCTCCCCTGGTACTCGGGTGCAACATTCCAGACGCTTTACTAACACTCTCCCCACTTGGAGAGTCAGCGCCTTTAACCTCCTGTTTGGCCCAGTTTGCAATTTCTGCGGAAGATGAACAGGAATAGCGAGAACCAATGAGAGACTAGCTGGAGGTGTCTGGACGGGCAAATTTAACTCTCATGTCCCACCAGGAAGAGGAATTAACCAAAGGCTCAGCGTGCCGTGCCGGAACCAGATTAGGGCCTGAAGCCATCCTGCGGTGTTGCGGCCAGCTCACAAGAAAGCGAGTTGAAGAAAGGAGCTCAGGGGCACTGTAATTCTCAAACCTGCACAGTTATAAATGACAGCTATCGTCCAAAAATATACTGAAGTAAGGCTGCCAAGAGGACTTGAAAGCGGGGCAGAATTGCAGGAAACCGATTTCAGGAGGTAGACTGGAATTGCATTGAAAGCATAGGAAAAGAGGCAGAACGTCCACAATGATGCACTTGGCCAAAAAGGGCGTATGCGTTTTTTCCTGAATATATTCAGGAAAAAACGCATACGCCCTTTTTGGCCAACCAAGCAAGCTTGCAAAGGAAATCTGCACTACAATGAAGTCTCACTTGCCCCTGGTCAAAAGGGCCATCTGAAAAAAGTGTAAAATCCAGAAAGGCAGGACAGGCCATGGAGAACTGGGAGCCTTGTTATGCTGATGGGCGGGATGGAAATTGCCAACAGACACTCGGGAGAAGTGTATGGTGTTTCCTGATGCATCTAAGAAACAAAGCAACAGAGCCTAGGGCACTTCCACTTATGGTCCTATAGCTTAGGGAAATTAAAATCAAAAAGGCACAGCCACCCCGAAGTTTGGAACGGCTCTGTTTACAAGAACCTCGTTTACAGTACAAGTTCAACATCGCAGAAAGTGAAAAATGGATAAAGAAGTTGTGGTATTTACTTACAAAGCAATATCACTCAGCAATGAAATCTATGTCATCAGGCCCTTAGCAGCACAATGAGTGGATTCAGTTATGATAATTCTAACTGAAATAAGTCACACAGAAAAAGAAACATCATAAGATATCAGTAATACACGGAATGTAAACTTGGCTACACAGGAACTGAATTACAGAACAGAACAGGGTCTCAAATTTAGAAAACCAACTTATGCTTGCTTAAGGGGAAAGGTGAGTTGGGGTGCTGCATAAAACCAGAGAATGAAATGAG
This sequence comes from Grampus griseus, assembly GCF_964374135.1. Lineage (NCBI taxonomy): Eukaryota > Metazoa > Chordata > Mammalia > Artiodactyla > Delphinidae > Grampus > Grampus griseus. Next base: position 1,319,059 of record NW_028133400.1, on the reverse strand, counting down.
CACAGATAAAGTTCCTTAAGCCAAATATGGAATAGACAAGAGCTACTCCTTGCTCAACGAAATGGACTCAACACCGCATATTAAACGCCTAAGAATGTACCTGACTAGTAAGTATCTTAAAACCTATGGATTACTATGTCTGCGAAAGAGAATCAAGCATGTGTGCAAGGGCATAAACGCAGCAGTGATAGGATTGGAGAGGTTCGGTGAGCAAATGAAGACCCTTTGAAGTCATATTGCATGGTACCCATTCCACGAGTTTCAAGTACCCAGGTTTAAGGTATTCTTCCTTCAGCTAAAACATGCATGTGGAACCCAGAGTATGATCAACCATGTGAACGGGAGATGTGTTCAAATATGTCTCAGTTTTCCTCCCCTGGTACTCGGGTGCAACATTCCAGACGCTTTACTAACACTCTCCCCACTTGGAGAGTCAGCGCCTTTAACCTCCTGTTTGGCCCAGTTTGCAATTTCTGCGGAAGATGAACAGGAATAGCGAGAACCAATGAGAGACTAGCTGGAGGTGTCTGGACGGGCAAATTTAACTCTCATTTCCCACCAGGAAGAGGAATTAACCAAAGGCTCAGCGTGCCGTGCCGGAACCAGATTAGGGCCTGAAGCCATCCTGCGGTGTTGCGGCCAGCTCACAAGAAAACGAGTTGAAGAAAGGAGCTCAGGGGCACTGTAATTCTCAAACCTGCAGAGTTATAAATGACAGCTATCGTCCAAAAATATACTGAAGTAAGGCTGCCAAGAGGACTTGAAAGCGGGGCAGAATTGCAGGAAACCGATTTCAGGAGGTAGAGTGGAATTGCATTGAAAGCATAGGAAAAGAGGCAGAACGTCCACAATGATGCACTTGGCCAAAAAGGGCGTATGCGTTTTTTCCTGAATATATTCAGGAAAAAACGCATACGCCCTTTTTGGCCAACCAAGCAAACTTGCAAAGGAAATCTGCACTACAATGAAGTCTCACTTCCCCCCGGTCAAAAGGGCCATCTGAAAAAAGTGTAAAATCCAGAAAGGCAGGACAGGCCATGAAGAACTGGGAGCCTTGTTATGCTGATGGGCGCGATGTAAATTGCCAACAGCCACTCGGGAGAAGTGTATGGTGTTTCCTGAAACATCTAAAAAACAAAGCAACAGAGCCTAGGGCACTTCCACTTATGGTCCTATAGCTTAGGGAAATTAAAATCAAAAAGACACAGCCACCCCGAAGTTTGGAATGGCTCTGTTTACAGGAACCTCGTTTACAGTACAAGTTCTACATCACAGAAAGTGAAAAATGGATAAAGAAGTTGTGGTATTTACTTACAAAGCAATATCACTCAGCAATGAAATCTATGTCATCAGGCCCTTAGCAGCACAATGAGTGGATTCAGGTATGATGATTCTAACTGAAATAAGTCACACAGAAAAAGAAACATCATAAGATATCAGTAATACACGGAATGTAAACTTGGCTACACAGGAACTGAATTACAGAACAGAACAGGGTCTCAAATTTAGAAAACCAACTTATGCTTGCTTAAGGTGAAAGGTGAGTTGAGGTGCTGCATAAAACCAGAGATTGAAATGAGCACAGATAAAGTTCCTTAAGCCAAATATGGAATAGACAAGAGCTACTCCTTGCTCAACGAAATGGACTCAACACCGCATATTAAACGCCTAAGAATGTACCTGACTAGTAAGTATCTTAAAACCTATGGATTACTATGTCTGCGAAAGAGAATCAAGCATGTGTGCAGGGGCATAAACGCAGCAGTGATAGGATTGGAGAGGTTCGGTGAGCAAATGAAGACCCTTTGAGGTCGTATTGCATGGTACCCATTCCACGGGTTTCAAGTACCCAGGTTTAAGGTATTCTTCCTTCAGCTAAAACATGCATGTGGAACCCAGAGTATGATCAACCGTGTGAACGGGAGACGTGTTCAAATATGTCTCAGTTTTCCTCCCCTGGTACTCGGGTACAACATTCCAGACGCTTTACTAACACTCTCCCCACTTGGAGAGTCAGCGCCTTTAACCTCCTGTTTGGCCCAGTTTGCAATTTCTGCGGAAGATGAACAGGAATAGCGAGAACCAATGAGAGACTAGCTGGAGGTGTCTGGACGGGCAAATTTCACTCTCATTTCCCACCAGGAAGAGGAATTAACCAAAGGCTCAGCGTGCCGTGCCGGAACCAGATTAGGGCCTGAAGCCATCCTGCGGTGTTGCGGCCAGCTCACAAGAAAGCGAGTTGAAGAAAGGAGCTCAGGGGCACTGTAATTCTCAAACCTGCAGAGTTATAAATGACAGCTATCGTCCAAAAATATACTGAAGTAAGGCTGCCAAGAGGACTTGAAAGCGGGGCAGAATTGCAGGAAACCGATTTCAGGAGGTAGACTGGAATTGCATTGAAAGCATAGGAAAAGAGGCAGAACGTCCACAATGATGCACTTGGCCAAAAAGGGCGTATGCGTTTTATCCTGAATATATTCAGGAAAAAACGCATACGCCCTTTTTGGCCAACCAAGCAAGCTTGCAAAGGAAATCTGCACTACAATGAAGTCTCACTTCCCCCCGGTCAAAAGGGCCATCTGAAAAAAGTGTAAAATCCAGAAAGGCAGGAGAGGCCATGAAGAACTGGGAGCCTTGTTATGCTGATGGGCGGGATGTAAATTGCCAACAGCCACTCGGGAGAAGTGTATGGTGTTTCCTGAAACATCTAAAAAACAAAGCAACAGAGCCTAGGGCACTTCCACTTATGGTCCTATAGCTTAGGGAAATTAAAATCAAAAAGACACAGCCACCCCAAAGTTTGGGACGCCTCTGTTTTCAAGAACCTCATTTACCGTACAAGTTCAATATCACAGAAAGTGAAAAATGGATAAAGAACTTGTGGTACTTACGTACAATTCAGTATCACTCAGCAATGAAATCTATGTCGTCAGGCCCGTAGCAGCATAATGAGTGGATTCAGGTACGATGATTCTAACTGAAATAAGTCACACAGAAAAAGAAACATCATAAAATATCACTAATACACGGAATGTAAACTTGGCTACACAGAAACTGAATTCCAAAACAGAACAGGGTCTCAAATTTAGAAAACCAACTTATGCTTGCTTAAGGGGAAAGGTGAGTTGGGGTGCGGCATAAAACCAGAGATTGAAATGAGCACAGATAAAGTTCCTTAAGCCAAATATGGAATAGACAAGAGCTACTCCTTGCTCAACGAAATGGACTCAACACCGCATATTAAACACCTAAGTATGTACCTGACTAGTAAGTATCTTCAAACCTATGGATTGCTATGTCTCCGAAAGAGAATCAAGCGTGTGTACAGGGGCATAAACGCAGCAGTGATAGGATTGGAGAGGTTCGGTGAGCAAATGAAGACCCTTTGAAGTCATATTGCATGGTACCCATTCCACGGGTTTCAACTACCCAGGTTTAAGGTATTTTTCCTTCAGCTAAAACATGCATGTGGAACCCAGAGTATGATCAACCGTGTGAACGGGAGACGTGTTCAAATATGTCTCAGTTTTCCTCCCCTGGTACTCGGGTGCAACATTCCAGACGCTTTACTAACACTCTCCCCACTTGGAGAGTCAGCGCCTTTAACCTCCTGTTTGGCCCAGTTTGCAATTTCTGCGGAAGATGAACAGGAATAGCGAGAACCAATGAGAGACTAGCTGGAGGTGTCTGGACGGGCAAATTTAACTCTCATGTCCCACCAGGAAGAGGAATTAACCAAAGGCTCAGCGTGCCGTGCCGGAACCAGTTTAGGGCCTGAAGCCATCCTGCGGTGTTGCGGCCAGCTCACAAGAAAGCGAGTTGAAGAAAGGAGCTCAGGGGCACTGTAATTCTCAAACCTGCACAGTTATAAATGACAGCTATCGTCCAAAAATATACTGAAGTAAGGCTGCCAAGAGGACTTGAAAGCGGGGCAGAATTGCAGGAAACCGATTTCAGGAGGTAGACTGGAATTGCATTGAAAGCATAGGAAAAGAGGCAGAACGTCCACAATGATGCACTTGGCCAAAAAGGGCGTATGCGTTTTTTCCTGAATATATTCAGGAAAAAACGCATACGCCCTTTTTGGCCAACCAAGCAAGCTTGCAAAGGAAATCTGCACTACAATGAAGTCTCACTTGCCCCCGGTCAAAAGGGCCATCTGAAAAAAGTGTAAAATCCAGAAAGGCAGGAGAGGCCATGAAGAACTGGGAGCCTTGTTATGCTGATGGGCGGGATGTAAATTGCCAACAGCCACTGGGGAGAAGTGTATGGTGTTTCCTGGAACATCTAAAAAACAAAGCAACAGAACCTAGGGCACTTCCACTTATGGTCCTATAGCTTAGGGAAATTAAAATCAAAAAGACACAGCCACCCCGAAGTTTGGAACGGCTCTGTTTACAAGAACCTCGTTTACAGTACAAGTTCAACATCACAGAAAGTGAAAAATGGATAAAGAAGTTGTGGTATTTACTTACAAAGCAATATCACTCAGCAATGAAATCTATGTCATCAGGCCCTTAGCAGCACAATGAGTGGATTCAGGTATGATGATTCTAACTGAAATAAGTCACACAGAAAAAGAAACATCATAAGATATCAGTAATACACGGAATGTAAACTTGGCTACACAGGAACTGAATTACAGAACAGAACAGGGTCTCAAATTTAGAAAACCAACTTATGCTTGCTTAAGGGGAAAGGTGAGTTGAGGTGCTGCATAAAACCAGAGAATGAAATGAGCACAGATAAAGTTCCTTAAGCCAAATATGGAATAGACAAGAGCTACTCCTTGCTCAACGAAATGGACTCAACACCGCATATTAAACGCCTAAGAATGTACCTGACTAGTAAGTATCTTAAAACCTATGGATTACTATGTCTGCGAAAGAGAATCAAGCATGTGTGCAAGGGCATAAACGCAGCAGTGATAGGATTGGAGAGGTTCGGTGAGCAAATGAAGACCCTTTGAAGTCATATTGCATGGTACCCATTCCACGGGTTTCAAGTACCCAGGTTTAAGGTATTCTTCCTTCAGCTAAAACATGCATGTGGAACCCAGAGTATGATCAACCATGTGAACGGGAGACGTGTTCAAATATGTCTCAGTTTTCCTCCCCTGGTACTCGGGTACAACATTCCAGACGCTTTACTAACACTCTCCCCACTTGGAGAGTCAGCGCCTTTAACCTCCTGTTTGGCCCAGTTTGCAATTTCTGCGGAAGATGAACAGGAATAGCGAGAACCAATGAGAGACTAGCTGGAGGTGTCTGGACGGGCAAATTTCACTCTCATTTCCCACCAGGAAGAGGAATTAACCAAAGGCTCAGCGTGCCGTGCCGGAAACAGATTAGGGCCTGAAGCCATCCTGCGGTGTTGCGGCCAGCTCACAAGAAAGCGAGTTGAAGAAAGGAGCTCAGGGGCACTGTAATTCTCAAACCTGCAGAGTTATAAATGACAGCTATCGTCCAAAAATATACTGAAGTAAGGCTGCCAAGAGGACTTGAAAGCGGGGCAGAATTGCAGGAAACCGATTTCAGGAGGTAGAGTGGAATTGCATTGAAAGCATAGGAAAAGAGGCAGAACGTCCACAATGATGCACTTGGCCAAAAAGGGCGTATGCGTTTTTTCCTGAATATATTCAGGAAAAAACGCATACGCCCTTTTTGGCCAACCAAGCAAGCTTGCAAAGGAAATCTGCACTACAATGAAGTCTCACTTCCCCCAGGTCAAAAGGGCCATCTGAAAAAAGTGTAAAATCCAGAAAGGCAGGAGAGGCCATGAAGAAGTGGGAGCCTTGTTATGCTGATGGGCGCGATGTAAATTGCCAACAGCCACTCGGGATAAGTGTATGGTGTTTCCTGAAACATCTAAAAAACAAAGCAACAGAGCCTAGGGCACTTCCACTTATGGTCCTATAGCTTAGGGAAATTAAAATCAAAAAGACACAGCCACCCCGAAGTTTGGAACGGCTCTGTTTACAGGAACCTCGTTTACAGTACAAGTTCTACATCACAGAAAGTGAAAAATGGATAAAGAAGTTGTGGTATTTACTTACAAAGCAATATCACTCAGCAATGAAATCTATGTCATCAGGCCCTTAGCAGCACAATGAGTGGATTCAGGTATGATGATTCTAACTGAAATAAGTCACACAGAAAAAGAAACATCATAAGATATCAGTAATACACGGAATGTAAACTTGGCTACACAGGAACTGAATTACAGAACAGAACAGGGTCTCAAATTTAGAAAACCAACTTATGCTTGCTTAAGGGGAAAGGTGAGTTGAGGTGCTGCATAAAAGCAGAGATTGAAATGAGCACAGATAAAGTTCCTTAAGCCAAATATGGAATAGACAAGAGCTACTCCTTGCTCAACGAAATGGACTCAACACCGCATATTAAACGCCTAAGAATGTACCTGACTAGTAAGTATCTTAAAACCTATGGATTACTATGTCTGCGAAAGAGAATCAAGCATGTGTGCAGGGGCATAAACGCAGCAGTGATAGGATTGGAGAGGTTCGGTGAGCAAATGAAGACCCTTTGAGGTCGTATTGCATGGTACCCATTCCACGGGTTTCAAGTACCCAGGTTTAAGGTATTCTTCCTTCAGCTAAAACATGCATGTGGAACCCAGAGTATGATCAACCGTGTGAACGGGAGACGTGTTCAAATATGTCTCAGTTTTCCTCCCCTGGTACTCGGGTGCAACATTCCAGACGCTTTACTAACACTCTCCCCACTTGGAGAGTCAGTGCCTTTAACCTCCTGTTTGGCCCAGTTTGCAATTTCTGCGGAAGATGAACAGGAATAGCGAGAACCAATGAGAGACTAGCTGGAGGTGTCTGGACGGGCAAATTTCACTCTCATTTCCCACCAGGAAGAGGAATTAACCAAAGGCTCAGCGTGCCGTGCCGGAACAAGATTAGGGCCTGAAGCCATCCTGCGGTGTTGCGGCCAGCTCACAAGAAAGCGAGTTGAAGAAAGGAGCTCAGGGGCACTGTAATTCACAAACCTGCAGAGTTATAAATGACAGCTATCGTCCAAAAATATACTGAAGTAAGGCTGCCAAGAGGACTTGAAAGCGGGGCAGAATTGCAGGAAACCGATTTCAGGAGGTAGACTGGAATTGCATTCAAAGCATAGGAAAAGAGGCAGAACGTCCACAATGATGCACTTGGCCAAAAAGGCCGTATGCGTTTTTTCCTGAATATATTCAGGAAAAAACGCATACGCCCTTTTTGGCCAACCAAGCAAGCTTGCAAAGGAAATCTGCACTACAATGAAGTCTCACTTCCCCCCGGTCAAAAGGGCCATCTGAAAAAAGTGTAAAATCCAGAAAGGCAGGACAGGCCATGGAGAACTGGGAGCCTTGTTATGCTGATGGGCGGGATGTAAATTGCCAACAGCCACTCGGGAGAAGTGTATGGTGTTTCCTGATGCATCTAAGAAACAAAGCAACAGAGCCTAGGGCACATCCACTTATGGTCCTATAGCTTAGGGAAATTAAAATCAAAAAGACACAGCCACCCCAAAGTTTGGGACGGCTCTGTTTACAAGAACGTCGTTTACAGAACAAGTTCAACATCGCAGAAATTGAAAAATGGATAAAGAAGTTGTGGTATATACTTACAAAGCAATATCACTCAGCACTGAAATCTATGTTATCAGGCACTTAGCAGCACAATGAGTGGATTCAGATATGATGATTCTATCTGAAATAAGTCACACAGAAAAAGAAACATCATAAGATATCAGTAATACACGGAATGTAAACTTGGCTACACAGGAACTGAATTACAGAACAGAACAGGGTCTCAAATTTAGAAAACCAACTTATGCTTGCTTAAGAGGAAAGGTGAGTTGGGGTGCTGCATAAAACCAGAGATTGAAAGGAGCACAGATAAAGTTCCTTAAGCCAAATATGGAATAGACAAGAGCTACTCCTTGCTCAACGAAATGGACTCAACACCCCATATTAAATGCGTAAGAATGTACCTGACTAGTAAGTATCTTAAAACCTATGGATTGCTATGTCTCCGAAAGAGAATCAAGCATGTGTACAGGGGCATAAACGCAGCAGTGATAGGATTGGAGAGGTTCGGTGAGCAAATGAAGACCCTTTGAAGTCATATTGCATGGTACCCATTCCACGGCTCTCAACTCTCAAGGTTTAAGGTATTCTTCCTTCAGCTAAAACATGCATGTGGAACCTAGAGTATGATCAAACATGTGATCGGGAGACGTGTTCAAATATGTCTCAGTTTTGGTACCCTGGTACTCGGGTGCAACATTCCAGATGCTTTACTAACACTCTCCCGACTTGGAGAGTCAGTCCCTTTAACCTCCTGTTTGACCCAGTTTGCAATTTCTGCGGAAGATGAACAGGAATAGCGAGAACCAATGAGAGAATAGCTGGAGGTGTCTGGACGGGCAAATTTAACTCTCATTTCCCACCAGGAAGAGGAATTAACCAAAGGCTCAGCGTGCTGTGCCGGAACCAGATTAGGGCCTGAAGCCATCCTGCGGTGTTGCGGCCAGCTCACAAGAAAGCGAGTTGAAGAAAGGAGCTCAGGGACACTGTAATTCACAAACCTGCAGAGTTATAAATGACAGCTATCGTCCAAAAATATACTGAAGGAAGGCTGCCAAGAGGACTTGAAAGCGGGGCAGAATTGCAGGAAACCGATTTCAGGAGGTAGACTGGAATTGCATTGAAAGCATAGGAAAAGAGGCAGAACGTCCACAATGATGCACTTGGCCATAAAGGGCGTATGCGTTTTATCCTGAATATATTCAGGAAAAAACGCATACGCCCTTTTTGGCCAACCAAGCAACCTTGCAAAGGAAATCTGCACTACAATGAAGTCTCACTTCCCCCCGGTCAAAAGGGCCATCTGAAAAAAGTGTAAAATCCAGAAAGGCAGGACAGGCCATGGAGAACTGGGAGCCTTGTTATGCTGATGGGCGGGATGTAAATTGCCAACAGACACTCGGGAGTAGTGTATGGTGTTTCCTGAAACATCTAAAAAACAAAGCAACAGAGCCTAGGGCACTTCCACTTATGGTCCTATAGCTTAGGGAAATTAAAATCAAAAAGACACAGCCACCCCAAAGTTTGGGATGCCTCTGTTTACAAGAACCTCGTTTACAGTACAAGTTCAACATCGCAGAAATTGAAAAATGGATAAAGAAGTTGTGGTATTTACTTACAAAGCAATATCACTCAGCACTGAAATCTATGTCATCAGGCCCTTAGCAGCACAATGAGTGGATTCAGATATGATGATTCTAACTGAAATAAGTCACACAGAAAAAGAAACATCATAAGATATCACTAATACACGGAATGTAAACTTGGCTACACAGGAACTGAATTACAGAACAGAACAGTGTCTCAAATTTAGAAAACCAACTTAGGCTTGCTTAAGGGGAAAGGTGAGTTGGGGTGCTGCATAAAACCAGAGATTGAAATGAGCACAGATAAAGTTCCTTAAGCCAAATATGGAATAGACAAGAGCTACTCCTTGCTCAACGAAATGGACTCAACACCCCAAATTAAACGCCTAAGAATGTACCTGACTAGTAAGTATCTTAAAACCTATGGATTGCTATGTCTCCGAAAGAGAATCAAGCATGTGTACAGGGGCATAAACGCAGCAGTGATAGGATTGGAGAGGTTCACTGAGCAAATGAAGACCCTTTGAAGTCATATTGCATGGTACCCATTCCACGGGTTTCAACTACCCAGTTTTAAGGTATTCTTCCTTCAGCTAAAACATGCATGTGGAGCCTAGAGTATGATCAACCATGTGATCGGGAGACGTGTTCAAATATGTCTCAGTTTTCGTACCCTAGTACTCGGGTGCAACATTCCAGATGCTTTACTAACACTCTCCCAACTTGGAGAGTCAGTCCCTTTAACCTCCTATTTGGCCCAGTTTGCAATTTCTGCGGAAGGTGAACAGGAATAGCGAGAACCAATGAGAGACTAGCTGGAGGTGTCTGGAAGGGCAAATTTAACTCTCATTTCCCACCAGGAAGAGGAATTAACCAAAGGCTCAGCGTGCCGTGCCGGAACCAGATTAGGGCCTGAAGCCATCCTGCGGTGTTGCAGCCAGGTCACAAGAAAGCGAGTTGAAGAAAGGAGCTCAGGGGCATTGTAATTCACAAACCTGCAGAGTTATAAAAGACAACTATCGTCCAAAAATATACTGAAGTAAGGCTGCCAAGAGGACTTGAAAGCGGGGCAGAATTGCAGGAAACCGATTTCAGGAGGTAGACTGGAATTGCATTGAAAGCATAGGAAAAGAGGCAGAACGTCCACAATGATGGACTTGGCCATAAAGGGCGTATGCGTTTTTTCCTGAATATATTCAGGAAAAAACGCATACGCACTTTTTGGCCAACCAAGCAAACTTGCAAAGGAAATCTGCACTACAATGAAGTCTCACTTTCCCCCGGTCAAAAGGGCCATCTGAAAAAAGTGTAAAATCCAGAAAGGCAGGACAGGCCATGGAGAACTGGGAGCCTTGTTATGCTGATGGGCGGGATGTAAATTGCCAACAGACACTCGGGAGAAGTGTATGGTGTTTCCTGAAACATCTAAAAAACAAAGCAACAGAGCCTAGGGCACTTCCACTTATGGTCCTATAGTTTAGGGAAATTAAAATCAAAAAGACACAGCCACCCCAAAGTTTGGGACGCCTCTGTTTACAAGAACCTCGTTTACCGTACAAGTTCAATATCACAGAAAGTGAAAAATGGATAAAGAACTTGTGGTACTTACGTACAATGCAGTATCACTCAGCAATGAAATCTATGTCGTCAGGCCCGTAGCAGCATAATGAGTGGATTCAGGTACGATGATTCTAACTGAAATAAGTCACACAGAAAAAGAAACATCATAAGATATCACTAATACACGGAATGTAAACTTGGCTACACAGGAACTGAATTCCAAAACAGAACAGGGTCTCAAATTTAGAAAACCAACTTATGCTTGCTTAAGGGGAAAGGTGAGTTGGGGTGCTGCATAAAACCAGAGATTGAAATGAGCACAGATAAAGTTCCTTAAGCCAAATATGGAATAGACAAGAGCTACTCCTTGCTCAACGAAATGGACTCAACACCCCAAATTAAACGCCTAAGAATGTACCTGACTAGTAAGTATCTTAAAACGTATGGATTGCTATGTCTCCATAAGAGAATCAAGCGTGTGTACAGGGGCATAAATGCAGCAGTGATAGGATTGGAGAGGTTCGGTGAGCAAATGAAGACCTTTGAAGTCATATTGCATTGTACCCATTCCACGGGTCTCAACTCTCCAGGTTTAAGGTATTCTTCCTTCAGCTAAAACATGCATGTGGAACCCAGAGTACGATCAACCGTGTGAACTGGAGACGTGTTCAAATATGTCTAAGTTTTCCTCCCCGGTACTCGGGTGCAACATTCCAGACGCTTTACTAACACTCTCCCGACTTGGAGAGTCAGCGCCTTTAACCTCCTGTTTGGCCCAGTTTGCAATTTCTGTGGAAGATGAACAGGAATAGGGAGAACCAATGAGAGACTAGCTGGAGGTGTCTGGACGGGCAAATTTAACTCTCATTTCCCACCAGGAAGAGGAAATAACCAAAGGCTCAGCGTGCCATGCCTGAACCAGATTAGAGCCTGAAGCCATCCTGCGTTGTTGCGGTCAGCTCAAAAGAAAGCGTGTTGAAGAAAGGAGCTCAGGGGCACTGTAATTCACAAACCTGCAGAGTTATAAATGACAGCTATCGTCCAAAAATATACTGAAGTAAGGCTGCCAAGAGGAGTTGAAAGTGGGGCAGAATTGCAGGAAACCAATTTCAGGAGGTAGACTGGAATTGCATTGAAAGCATAGGAAAAGAGGCAGAACGTCCACAATGATGCACTTGGCCAAAAAGGGCGTATGCGTTTTTTCCTGAATATATTCAGGAAAAAACGCATACGCCCTTTTTGGCCAACCAAGCAAGCTTGCAAAGGAAATCTGCACTACAATGAAGTCTCACTTCCCCCCGGTCAAAAGGGCCATCTGAAAAAAGTGTAAAATCCAGAAAGGCAGGACAGGCCATGGAGAACTGGGAGCCTTGTTATGCTGATGGGCGGGATGTAAATTGCCAACAGACACTCGGGAGAAGTGTATGGTGTTTCCTGAAACATCTAAAAAACAAAGCAACAGAGCCTAGGGCACTTCCACTTATGGTCCTATAGCTTAGGGAAATTAAAATCAAAAAGACACAGCCACCCCAAAGTTTGGGACGCCTCTGTTTACAAGAACCTCGTTTACAGTACAAGTTCAATATCACAGAAATAGAAAAATGGATAAAGAACTTGTGGTAGATACGTACAATGCAGTATCACTCAGCAATGAAATCTATGTCATCAGGCCCGTAGCAGCATAATGAGTGGATTCAGGTATGATGATTCTAACTGAAATAAGTCACACAGAAAAAGAAACATCATAAGATATCACTAATACACGGAATGTAAACTTGGCTACACAGGAACTGAATTCCAAAACAGAATAGGGTCTCAAATTTAGAAAATCAACTTATGCTTGCTTAAGGGGAAAGGTGAGTTGGGGTGCTGCATAAAACCAGAGATTGAAATGAGCACAGATAAAGTTCCTTAAGCCAAATATGGAATAGACAAGAGCTACTCCTTGCTCAACCAAATGGACTCAACACCCCAAATTAAACGCCTAAGAATGTACCTGACTAGTAAGTATCTTAAAACCTATGGATTGCTATGTCTCCAAAACAGAATCAAGCGTGTGTACAGGGGCATAAACGCAGCAGTGATAGGATTGGAGAGGTTCGGTGAGCAAATGAAGACCCTTTGAAGTCATATTGCATGGTACCGTTCCACGGGTCTCAACTCTCCAGGTTTAAGGTATTCTTCCTTCAGCTAAAACATGCATGTGTAACCCAGAGTATGATCAACCGTGTGAACAGGAGACGTGTTCAAATATGTCTCAGTTTTCCTCCCCGGTACTCGGGTGCAACATTCCAGACGGTTTACTAACACTCTCCCCACTTGGAGAGTCAGCGCCTTTAACCTCCTGTTTGGCCCAGTTTGCAATTTCTGCGGAAGATGAACAGGAATAGGGAGAACCAATGAGAGACTAGCTGGAGGTGTCTGGACGGGCAAATTTAACTCTCATTTCCCACCAGGAAGAGGAATTAACCAAAGGCTCAGCGTGCCGTGCCCGAAACAGATTAGGGCCTGAAGCCATCTTGCGGTGTTGCGGCCAGCTCAAAAGAGAGCGAGTTGAAGAAAGGAGCTCAGGGGCACTGTAATGCACAAACCTGCAGAGTTATAAATGACGGCTATCGTCCAAAAATATACTGAAGTAAGGCTGCCAAGAGGAGTTGAAAGTGGGGCAGAATTGCAGGAAACCAATTTCAGGAGGTAGACTGGAATTGCATTGAAAGCATAGGAAAACAGGCAGAACGTCCACAATGATGCACTTGGCCAAAAAGGGCGTATGCGTTTTTTCCAGAATATATTCAGGAAAAAACGCATACGCACTTTTTGGCCAACCAAGCAAGCTTGCAAAGGAAATCTGCACTACAATGAAGTCTCACTTCCCCCCGGTCAAAAGGGCCATCTGAAAAAAGTGTAAAATCCAGAAAGGCAGGACAGGCCATGGAGAACTGGGAGCCTTGTTATGCTGATGGGCGGGATGTAAATTGCCAACAGACACTCGGGAGAAGTGTATGGTGTTTCCTGAAACATCTAAAAAACAAAGCAACAGAGCCTAGGGCACTTCCACTTATGGTCCTATAGCTTAGGGAAATTAAAATCAAAAAGACACAGCCACCCCAAAGTTTGGGACGGCTCTGTTTACAAGAACCTCGTTTACAGTACAAGTTCAATATCACAGAAATAGAAAAATGGATAAAGAACTTGTGGTAGTTACGTACAATGCAGTATCACTCAGCAATGAAATCTATGTCATCAGGCCCGTAGCAGCATAATGAGTGGATTCAGTTACGATGATTCTAACTGAAATAAGTCACACAGGAAAAGAAACATCATAAGATATCAGTAATACACGGAATGTAAACTTGGCTACACAGGAACTGAATTCCAAAACAGAACAGGGTCTCAAATTTAGAAAACCAACTTATGCTTGCTTAAGGGGAAAGGTGAGTTGGGGTGCTGCATAAAACCAGAGATTGAAATGAGCACAGATAAAGTTCCTTAAGCCAAATATGGAATAGACAAGAGCTACTCCTTGCTCAACGAAATGGACTCAACACCCCAAATTAAACGCCTAAGAATGTACCTGACTAGTAAGTATCTTAAAACCTATGGATTGCTATGTCTCCGAAAGACAATCAAGCATATGCACAGGGGCATAAACGCAGCAGTGATAGGATTGGAGAGGTTCGGTGGGCAAATGAAGACCCTTTGAAGTCATATTGCATGGTACCCATTCTACGGGTCTCAACTCTCCAGGTTTAAGGTATTCTTCCTTCAGCTAAAACATGCATGTGGAACCCAGAGTATGATCAACCATGTGAACGGGAGATGTGTTCAAATATGTCTCAGTTTTCCTCCACTGGTACTCGGGTGCAACATTCCAGACGCTTTACTAACACTCTCCCCACTTGGAGAGTCAGCGCCTTTAACCTCCTGTTTGGCCCAGTTTGGAATTTCTGCAGAAGATGAACAGGAATAGCGAGAACCAATGAGAGACTAGCTGGAGGTGTCTGGACGGGCAAATTTAACTCTCATTTCCCACCAGGAAGAGGAACTAACCAAAGGCTCAGTGTGCCGTGCCGGAACCAGATTAGGGCCTGAAGCCATCCTGCGGTGTTGCGGCCAGGTCACAAGAAAGCGAGTTGAAGAAAGGAGCTCAGGGGCACTGTAATTCACAAACCTGCAGAGTTATAAATGACAGCTATCGTCCAAAAATATACTGAAGGAAGGCTGCCAAGAGGACTTGAAAGCGGGGCAGAATTGCAGGAAACCGATTTCAGGAGGTAGACTGGAATTGCATTGAAAGCATAGGAAAAGAGGCAGAACGTCCACAATGATGCACTTGGCCATAAAGGGCGTATGCGTTTTTTCCTGAATATATTCAGGAAAAAACGCATACGCCCTTTTTGGCCAACCAAGCAACCTTGCAAAGGAAATCTGCACTACAATGAAGTCTCACTTCCCCCCAGTCAAAAGGGCTATCTGAAAAAAAGTGTAAAATCCAGAAAGGCAGGACAGGCCATGGAGAACTGGGAGCCTTGTTATGCTGATGGGCGGGATGTAAATTGCCAACAGACACTCGGGAGAAGTGTATGGTGTTTCCTGAAACATCTAAAAAACAAAGCAACAGAGCCTAGGGCACTTCCACTTATGGTCCTATAGCTTAGGGAAATTAAAATCTAAAAGACACAGCCACCCCAAAGTTTGGGACGCCTCTGTTTACAAGAACCTCGTTTACAGTACAAGTTCAACATCGCAGAAATTGAAAAATGGATAAAGAAGTTGTGGTATTTACTTACAAAGCAATATCACTCAGCACTGAAATCTATGTCATCAGGCCCTTAGCAGCACAATGAGTGGATTCAGGTATGATGATTCTAACTGAAATAAGTCACACAGAAAAAGAAACATCACAAGATATCAGTAATACACGGAATGTAAACTTGGCTACACAGGAACTGAATTACAGAACAGAACAGTGTCTCAAATTTAGAAAACCAACTTATGCTTGCTTAAGGGGAAAGGTGAGTTGGGGTGCTGCATAAAACCAGAGATTGAAATGAGCACAGATAAAGTTCCTTAAGCCAAATATGGAATAGACAAGAGCTACTCCTTGCTCAACGAAATGGACTCAACACCCCATATTAAACGCCTAAGAATGTACCTGACTAGTAAGTATCTTAAAACCTATGGATTGCTATGTCTCCGAAAGAGAATCAAGCATGTGTACAGGGGCTTAAACGCAGCAGTGATAGGATTGGAGAGGTTCACTGAGCAAATGAATACCCTTTGAAGTCATATTTCATGGTACCCATTCCACGGGTGTCAACTACCCAGGTTTAAGGTATTCTTCCTTCAGCTAAAACATGCATGTGGAACCCAGAGTATGATCAACCGTGTGAATGGGAGAGTTCTTCAAATATGTCTCAGTTTACCTCCCCTGGTACTCGGGTGCAACATTCCAGACGCTTTACTAACACTCTCCCCACATGGAGAGTCAGCGCCTTTAACATCCTGTTTGGCCCAGTTTGCAATTTCTGTGGAAGATGAACAGGAATAGTGAGAACCAATGAGAGACTAGCTGGAGGTGTCTGGACGGGCAAATTTAACTCTCATTTCCCACCAGGAAGAGGAAATAACCAAAGGCTCAGCGTGCCGTGCCAGAACCAGATTAGGGCCTGAAGCCATCCTGCGGTGTTGCGGCCAGCTCAAAGAAAGCGAGTTGAAGAAAGGAGCTCAGGGACACTGTAATTCACAAACCTGCAGAGTTATAAATGACAGCTATCGTCCAAAAATATACTGAAGTAAGGCTGCCAAGAGGACTTGAAAGCGGGGCAGAATTGCAGGAAACCGATTTGAGGAGGTAGACTGCAATTGCACTGAAAGCATAGGAAAAGAGGCAGAACGTCCACAATGATGCACTTGGCCAAAAAGGGCGTATGCATTTTTTCCTGAATATATTCAGGAAAAAACGCATACGCCCTTTTTGGCCAACCAAGCAAACTTGCAAAGGAAATCTGCACTACAATGAAGTCTCACTTCCCCCCGGTCAAAAGGGCCATCTGAAAAAAGTGTAAAATCCAGAAAGGCAGGACAGGCCATGGAGAACTGGGAGCCTTGTTATGCTGATGGGCGGGATGTAAATTGCCAACAGCCACTCGGGAGAAGTGTATGGTGTTTCCTGAAACATCTAAAAACAAAGCAACAGAGCCTAGGGCACTTCCACTTATGGTCCTATAGTTTAGGGAAATTAAAATCAAAAAGACACAGCCACCCCAAAGTTTGGGACGCCTCTGTTTACAAGAACCTCGTTTACCGTACAAGTTCAATATCACAGAAAGTGAAAAATGGATAAAGAACTTGTGGTACTTACGTACAATGCAGTATCACTCAGCAATGAAATCTATGTCGTCAGGCCCGTAGCAGCATAATGAGTGGATTCAGGTACGATGATTCTAACTGAAATAAGTCACACAGAAAAAGAAACATCATAAGATATCACTAATACACGGAATGTAAACTTGGCTACACAGGAACTGAATTCCAAAACAGAACAGGGTCTCAAATTTAGAAAACCAACTTATGCTTGCTTAACGGGAAAGGTGAGTTGGGGTGCTGCATAAAACCAGAGATTGAAATGAGCACAGATAAAGTTCCTTAAGCCAAATATGGAATAGACAAGAGCTACTCCTTGCTCAACGAAATGGACTCAACACCCCAAATTAAACGCCTAAGAATGTACCTGACTAGTAAGTATCTTAAAACCTATGGATTGCTATGTCTCCATAAGAGAATCAAGCGTGTGTACAGGGGCATAAATGCAGCAGTGATAGGATTGGAGAGGTTCGGTGAGCAAATGAAGACCCTTTGAAGTCATATTGCATGGTACCCATTCCACGGGTCTCAACTCTCCAGGTTTAAGGTATTCTTCCTTCAGCTAAAACATGCATGTGGAACCCAGAGTACGATCAACCGTGTGAACAGGAGACGTGTTCAAATATGTCTAAGTTTTCCTCCCCGGTACTCGGGTGCAACATTCCAGACGCTTTACTAACACTCTCCCGACTTGGAGAGTCAGCGCCTTTAACCTCCTGTTTGGCCCAGTTTGCAATTTCTGTGGAAGATGAACAGGAATAGGGAGAACCAATGAGAGACTAGCTGGAGGTGTCTGGACGGGCAAATTTAACTCTCATTTCCCACCAGGAAGAGGAAATAACCAAAGGCTCAGCGTGCCATGCCTGAACCAGATTAGAGCCTGAAGCCATCCTGCGTTGTTGCGGTCAGCTCAAAAGAAAGCGAGTTGAAGAAAGGAGCTCAGGGGCACTGTAATTCACAAACCTGCAGAGTTATAAATGACAGCTATCGTCCAAAAATATACTGAAGTAAGGCTGCCAAGAGGACTTGAAAGCGGGGCAGAATTGCAGGAAACCGATTTCAGGAGGTAGACTGGAATTACATTGAAAGCATAGGAAAAGAGGCAGAACGTCCACAATGATGCACTTGGCCAAAAAGGGCGTATGCGTTTTTTCCTGAATATATTCAGGAAAAAACGCATACGCACTTTTTGGCCAACCAAGCAAACTTGCAAAGGAAATCTGCACTACAATGAAGTCTCACTTTCCCCCGGTCAAAAGGGCCATCTGAAAAAAGTGTAAAATCCAGAAAGGCAGGACAGGCCATGGAGAACTGGGAGCCTTGTTATGCTGATGGGCGGGATGTAAATTGCCAACAGACACCCAGGAGAAGTGTATGGTGTTTCCTGAAACATCTAAAAAACAAAGCAACAGAGCCTAGGGCACTTCCACTTATGGTCCTATAGCTTAGGGAAATTAAAATCAAAAAGACACATCCACCCCAAAGGTTGGGACGCCTCTGTTTACAAGAACCTCGTTTACAGTACAAGTTCAACATCGCAGAAAGTGAAAAATGGATAAAGAAGTTGTGGTACTTACGTACAATGCAGTATCACTCAGCAATGAAATCTATGTCGTCAGGCCCGTAGCAGCATAATGAGTGGATTCAGGTACGATGATTCTAACTGAAATAAGTCACACAGAAAAAGAAACATCATAAGATATCACTAATACACGGAATGTAAACTTGGCTACACAGGAACTGAATTCCAAAACAGAACAGGGTCTCAAATTTAGAAAACCAACTTATGCTTGCTTAAGGGGAAAGGTGAGTTGGGGTGCTGCATAAAACCAGAGATTGAAATGAGCACAGATAAAGTTCCTTAAGCCAAATATGGAATAGACAAGAGCTACTCCTTGCTCAACGAAATGGACTCAACACCCCAAATTAAACACCTAAGAATGTACCTGACTAGTAAGTATCTTAAAACCTATGGATTGCTATGTCTCCGAAAGAGAATCAAGCGTGTGTACAGGGGCATAAACGCAGCAGTGATAGGATTGGAGAGGTTCGGTGAGCAAATGAAGACCCTTTGAAGTCATATTGCATGGTACCCATTCCACGGCTCTCAACTCTCAAGGTTTAAGGTATTCTTCCTTCAGCTAAAACATGCATGTGGAACCTAGAGTATGATCAAACATGTGATCGGGAGACGTGTTCAAATATGTCTCAGTTTTGGTACCCTGGTACACGGGTGCAACATTCCAGATGCTTTACTAACACTCTCCCGATTTGGAGAGTCAGTCCCTTTAACCTCCTGTTTGGCCCAGTTTGCAATTTCTGCGGAAGATGAACAGGAATAGCGAGAACCAATGAGAGAATAGCTGGAGGTGTCTGGACGGGCAAATTTAACTCTCATTTCCCACTAGGAAGAGGAATTAACCAAAGGCTCAGCGTGCTGTGCCGGAACCAGATTAGGGCCTGAAGCCATCCTGCGGTGTTGCGGCCAGGTCACAAGAAAGCGAGTTGAAGAAAGGAGCTCAGGGGCATTGTAATTCACAAACCTGCAGAGTTATAAATGACAACTATCGTCCAAAAATATACTGAAGTAAGGCTGCCAAGAGGACTTGAAAGCGGGGCAGAATTGCAGGAAACCGATTTCAGGAGGTAGACTGGAATTGCATTGAAAGCATAGGAAAAGAGGCAGAACGTCCACAATGATGCACTTGGCCATAAAGGGCGTATGCGTTTTTTCCTGAATATATTCAGGAAAAAACGCATACGCCCTTTTTGGCCAACCAAGCAAACTTGCAAAGGAAATCTGCACTACAATGAAGTCTCACTTTCCCCCGGTCAAAAGGGCCATCTGAAAAAAGTGTAAAATCCAGAAAGGCAGGACAGGCCATGGAGAACTGGGAGCCTTGTTATGCTGATGGGCGGGATGTAAATTGCCAACAGACACCCGGGAGAAGTGTATGGTGTTTCCTGAAACATCTAAAAAACAAAGCAACAGAGCCTAGGGCACTTCCACTTATGGTCCTATAGCTTAGGGAAATTAAAATCAAAAAGACACAGCCACCCCAAAGTTTGGGACGCCTCTGTTTACAAGAACCTCGTTTACAGTACAAGTTCAACATCGCAGAAATTGAAAAATGGATAAATAAGTTGTGGTATTTACTTACAAAGCAATATCACTCAGCACTGAAATCTATGTCATCAGGCCCTTAGCAGCACAATGAGTGGATTCAGATATGATGATTCTAACTGAAATAAGTCACACAGAAAAAGAAACATCATAAGATATCAGTAATACACGGAATGTAAACTTGGCTACACAGGAACTGAATTACAGAACAGAACAGTGTCTCAAATTTAGAAAACCAACTTATTCTTGCTTAAGGGGAAAGGTGAGTTGGGGTGCTGCATAAAACCAGAGATTGAAATGAGCACACATAAAGTTCCTTAAGCCAAATATGGAATAGACAAGAGCTACTCCTTGCTCAACGAAATGGACTCAACACCCCATATTAAACGCCTAAGAATGTACCTGACTAGTAAGTATCTTAAAACCTATGGATTGCTATGTCTCCAAAAGAGAATCAAGCATGTGTACAGGGGCATAAACGCAGCAGTGATAGGATTGGAGAGGTTCACTGAGCAAATGAATACCCTTTGAAGTCATATTTCATGGTACCCATTCCACGGGTGTCAACTACCCAGGTTTAAGGTATTCTTCCTTCAGCTAAAACATGCATGTGGAACCCAGAGTATGATCAACCGTGTGAACGGGAGACGTGTTCAAATATGTCTCAGTTTTCCTACCCTGGTACTCGGGTGCAACATTCCAGACGCTTTACTAACACTCTCCCCACTTGGAGAGTCAGCGCCTTTAACATCCTGTTTGGCCCAGTTTGCAATTTCTGTGGAAGATTAACAGGAATAGTGAGAACCAATGAGAGACTAGCTGGAGGTGTCTGGAAGGGCAAATTTAACTCTCATTTCCCACCAGGAAGAGGAAATAACCAAAGGCTCAGCGTGCCGTGCCGGAACCAGATTAGGGCCTGAAGCCATCCTGCGGTGTTGCGGCCAGCTCACAAGAAAGCGAGTTGAAGAAAGGAGCTCAGGGGCACTGTAATTCACAAACATGCAGAGTTATAAATGACAGCTATTGTCCAAAAATATACTGAAGTAAGGCTGCCAAGAGGACTTGAAAGCGGGGCAGAATTGCAGGAAACCGATTTCAGGAGGTAGACTGGAATTGCATTGAAAGCATAGGAAAAGAGGCAGAACGTCCACAATGATGCACTTGGCCAAAAAGGGCGTATGCGTTTTTTCCTGAATATATTCAGGAAAAAACGCATACGCCCTTTTTGGCCAACCAAGCAAGCTTGCAAAGGAAATCTGCACTACAATGAAGTCTCACTTCCCCCCGGTCAAAAGGGCCATCTGAAAAAAGTGTAAAATCCAGAAAGGCAGGACAGGCCATGGAGAACTGGGAGCCTTGTTATGCTGATGGGCGGGATGTAAATTGCCAACAGACACTCGGGAGAAGTGTATGGTGTTTCCTGAAACATCTAAAAAACAAAGCAACAGAGCCTAGGGCACTTCCACTTATGGTCCTATAGCTTAGGGAAATTAAAATCAAAAAGACACAGCCACCCCAAAGTTTGGGACGCCTCTGTTTACAAGAACCTCGTTTACAGTACAAGTTCAACATCGCAGAAATTGAAAAATGGATAAATAAGTTGTGGTACTTATGTACAATGCAGTATCACTCAGCAATGAAATCTATGTCATCAGGCCCGTAGCAGCATAATGAGTGGTTTCAGGTACGATGATTCTAACTGAAATAAGTCACACAGAAAAAGAAACATCATAAGATATCAGTAATACACGGAATGTAAACTTGGCTACACAGGAACTGAATTACAGAACAGAACAGGGTCTCAAATTCAGAAAACCATCTTATGCTTGCTTAAGGGGAAAGGTGAGTTGGGGTGCTGCATAAAACCAGAGATTGAAATGAGCACAGATAAAGTTCCTTAAGCCAAATATGGAATAGACTAGAGCTACTCCTTGCTCAACGAAATGGACTCAACACCCCATATTAAACGCCTAAGAATGTACCTGACTAGTAAGTATCTTAAAACCTATGGATTGCTATGTCTCCAAAAGAGAATCAAGCGTGTGTACAGGGGCATAAACGCAGCAGTGATAGGATTGGAGAGGTTCGGTGAGCAAATGAAGACCCTTTGAAGTCATATTGCATGGTACCCATTCCACGGGTTTCAACCACCCAGTTTTAAGGTATTCTTCCTTCAGCTAAAACATGCATGTGGAACCTAGAGTATGATCAACCGTGTGATCGGGAGACGTGTTCAAATATGTCTCAGATTTCGTACCCTGGTACTCGGGTGCAACATTCCAGATGCTTTACTAACACTCTCCCGACTTGGAGAGTCAGTCCCTTTAACCTCCTGTTTGGCCCACTTTGCTATTTCTGCGGAAGATGAACAGGAATAGGGAGAACCAATGAGAGACTAGCTGGAGGTGTCTGGACGGGCAAATTTAACTCTCATTTCCCACCAGGAAGAGGAATTAACCAAAGGCCCAGCGTGCCTTGGCGGAACCAGATTAGGGCCTGAAGCCATCCTGCGGTGTTGCGGCCATCTCACAAGAAAGCGAGTTGAAGAAAGGAGCTCAGGGGCACTGTAATTCACAAACCTGCAGAGTTATAAATGACAGCTATCGTCCAAAAATATACTGAAGTAAGGCTGCCAAGAGGACTTGAAAGCGGGGCAGAATTGCAGGAAACCGATTTCAGGAGGTAGACTGGAATTGCATTGAAAGCATAGGAAAAGAGGCAGAACGTCCAAAATGATGCACTTGGCCAAAAAGGGCGTATGCGTTTTTTCCTGAATATATTCAGGAAAAAACGCATACGCCCTTTTTGGCCAACCAAGCAAGCTTGCAAAGGAAATCTGCACTACAATGAAGTCTCACTTCCCCCTGGTCAAAAGGGCCATCTGAAAAAAGTGTAAAATCCAGAAAGGCAGGACAGGCCATGGAGAACTGGGAGCCTTGTTATGCTGATGGGCGGGATGTAAATTGCCAACCGACACTCGGGAGAAGTGAATGGTGTTTCCTGAAACATCTAAAAAACAAAGCAACAGAGCCTAGGGCACTTCCACTTATGGTCCTATAGCTTAGGGAAATTAAAATCAAAAAGACACAGCCACCCCAAAGTTTGGGACGGCTCTGTTTACAAGAACCTCGTTTACAATACAAGTTCAACATCGCAGAAAGTGAAAAATGGATAAAGAAGTTGTGGTATTTACTTACAAAGCAATATCACTCAGCAATGAAATCTATGTCATCAGGCCCTTAGCAGCACAATGAGTGGATTCAGGTATGATGATTCTAACTGAAATAAGTCACACAGAAAAAGAAACATCATAAGATATCAGTAATACACGGAATGTAAACTTGGCTACACAGGAACTGAATTACAGAACAGAACAGGGTCTCAAATTTAGAAAACCAACTTATGCTTGCTTAAGGGGAAAGGTGAGTTGGGGTGCTGCATAAAACCAGAGATTGAAATGAGCACAGATAAAGTTCCTTAAGCCAAATATGGAATAGACAAGAGCTACTCCTTGCTCAACGAAATGGACTCAACACCCCATATTAAACGCCTAAGAATGTACCTGACTAGTAAGTATCTTAAAACCTATGGATTGCTATGTCTCCGAAAGAGAATCAAGCGAGTGTACAGGGGCATAAACGCAGAAGTGATAGGATTGGAGAGGTTCGGTGAGCAAATGAAGACCCTTTGAAGTCATATTGCATGGTACCCATTCCACGGGTCTCAACCACCCAGTTTTAAGGTATTCTTCCTTCAGCTAAAACATGCATGTGGAACCTAGAGTATGATCAACCGTGTGATCGGGAGACGTGTTCAAATATGTCTCAGTTTTCGTACCCTGGTATTCGGGTGCAACATTCCAGACGCTTTACTAACACTCTCCCGACTTGGAGAGTCAGTCCCTTTAACCTCCTGTTTGGCCCAGTTTGCAATTTCTGCGGAAGATGAACAGGAATAGCGAGAACCAATGAGAGACTAGCTGGAGGTGTCTGGACGGGCAAATTTAACTCTCGTTTCCCACCAAGAAGAGGAATTAACCAAAGGCTCAGCGTGCCGTGCCGGAACCAGATTAGGGCCTGAAGCCATCCTGCGGTGTTGCGGCCAGCTCACAAGAAAGCGAGTTGAAGAAAGGAGCTCAGGGGCACTGTAATTCACAAACCTGCAGAGTTATAAATGACAGCTATCATCCAAAAATATACTGAAGTAAGGCTGCCAAGAGGACTTGAAAGCGGGGCAGAATTGCAGGAAACCGATTTCAGGAGGTAGAATGGAATTGCATTGAAAGCATAGGAAAAGAGGCAGAACGTCCACAATGATGCACTTGGCCAAAAAGGGCGTATGCGTTTTTTCCTGAATATATTCAGGAAAAAACGCATACGCCCTTTTTGGCCAACCAAGCAAGCTTGCAAAGGAAATCTGCACTACAATGAAGTCTCACTTCCCCCAGGTCAAAAGGGTCATCTGAAAAAAGTGTAAAATCCAGAAAGGCAGGACAGGCCATGGAGAACTGGGAGCCTTGTTATGCTGATGGGCGGGATGTAAATTGCCAACAGACACTCGGGAGAAGTGTATGGTGTTTCCTGAAACATCTAAAAAACAAAGCAACAGAGCCTAGGGCACTTCCACTTATGGTCCTATAGCTTAGGGAAATTAAAATCAAAAAGACACAGCCACCCCAAAGTTTGGGACGCCTCTGTTTACAAGAACCTCGTTTACCGTACAAGTTCAATATCACAGAAAGTGAAAAATGGATAAAGAACTTGTGGTACTTACGTACAATGCAGTATCACTCAGCAATGAAATCTATGTCATCAGGCCCGTAGCAGCATAATGAGTGGATTCAGGTACGATGATTCTAACTGAAATAAGTCACACAGAAAAAGAAACATCATAAGATATCAGTAATACACGGAATGTAAACTTGGCTACACAGGAACTGAATTCCAAAACAGAACAGGGTCTCAAATTTAGAAAACCAACTTA
Organism: Grampus griseus; assembly: GCF_964374135.1. Taxonomy (NCBI): domain Eukaryota; kingdom Metazoa; phylum Chordata; class Mammalia; order Artiodactyla; family Delphinidae; genus Grampus; species Grampus griseus. Next base: position 1,293,844 of record NW_028133400.1, on the reverse strand, counting down.
TGCTTGCTTAAGGGGAAAGGTGAGTTGGGGTGCTGCATAAAACCAGAGTTTGAAATTAGCACAGATACCGTTCCTTAAGCCAAATATGGAATAGACAAGAGCTACTCCTTGCTCAACGAAATGGACTCAACACCCCATATTAAATGCCTAAGAATGTACCTGACTAGTAAGTATCTTAAAACCTATGGATTGCTATGTCTCCGAAAGAGAATCAAGCGTGTGTACAGGGGCATAAACGCAGCAGTGATAGGATTGGAGAGGTTCGGTGAGCAAATGAAGACCCTTTGAAGTCATATTGCATGGTACCCATTCCACGGGTTTCAACTACCCAGGTTTAAGGTATTCTTCCTTCAGCTAAAACATGCATGTGGAACCCAGAGTATGATCAACCGTGTGAACGGGAGACGTGTTCAAATATGTCTCAGTTTTCCTCCCCTGGTACTCAGGTGCAACATTCCAGATGCTTTACTAACACTCTCCCCACTTGGAGAGTCAGCGCCTTTAACCTCCTGTTTGGCCCAGTTTGCAATTTCTGCGGAAGATGAACAGGAATAGCGAGAACCAATGAGAGACTAGCTGGAGGTGTCTGGACGGGCAAATTTAACTCTCATTTCCCACCAGGAAGAGGAATTAACCAAAGGCTAAGCGTGCCATGCCAGAACCAGATTAGGGCCTGAAGCCATCCTGCCGTGTTGCGGCCAGCTCACAAGAAAGCGAGTTGAAGAAAGGAGCTCAGGGGCACTGTAATTCACAAACCTGCAGAGTTATAAATGACAGCTATTGTCCAAAAATATACTGAAGTAAGGCTGCCAAGAGGACTTGAAAGCGGGGCAGAATTGCAGGAAACCGATTTCAGGAGGTAGACTGGAATTGCATTGAAAGCATAGGAAAAGAGGCAGAACGTCCACAATGATGCACTTGGCCAAAAAGGGCGTATGCGTTTTTTCCTGAATATATTCAGGAAAAAACGCATACGCCCTTTTTGGCCAACCAAGCAAGCTTGCAAAGGAAATCTGCACTACAATGAAGTCTCACTTCCCCCCGGTCAAAAGGGCCATCTGAAAAAAGTGTAAAATCCAGAAAGGCAGGACAGGCCATGGAGAACTGGGAGCCTTGTTATGCTGATGGGCGGGATGTAAATTGCCAACAGACACTCGGGAGAAGTGAATGGTGTTTCCTGAAACATCTAAAAAACAAAGCAACAGAGCCTAGGGCACTTCCACTTATGGTCCTATAGCTTAGGGAAATTAAAATCAAAAAGACACAGCCACCCCAAAATTTGGGACGCCTCTGTTTACAAGAACCTCGTTTACCGTACAAGTCCAATATCACAGAAAGTGAAAAATGGATAAAGAACTTGTGGTACTTACGTACAATGCAGTATCACTCAGCAATGAAATCTATGTCATCAGGCCCGTAGCAGCATAATGAGTGGATTCAGGTACGATGATTCTAACTGAAATAAGTCACACAGAAAAAGAAACATCATAAGATATCAGTAATACACGGAATGTAAACTTGGCTACACAGGAACTGAATTCCAAAACAGAACAGGGTCTCAAATTTAGAAAACCAACTTATGCTTGCTTAAGGGGAAAGGTGAGTTGGGGTGCTGCATAAAACCAGAGTTTGAAATTAGCACAGATACCGTTCCTTAAGCCAAATATGGAATAGACAAGAGCTACTCCTTGCTCAACGAAATGGACTCAACACCCCATATTAAATGCCTAAGAATGTACCTGACTAGTAAGTATCTTAAAACCTATGGATTGCTATGTCTCCGAAAGAGAATCAAGCGTGTGTACAGGGGCATAAACGCAGCAGTGATAGGATTGGAGAGGTTCGGTGAGCAAATGAAGACCCTTTGAAGTCATATTGCATGGTACCCATTCCACGGGTTTCAACTACCCAGGTTTAAGGTATTCTTCCTTCAGCTAAAACATGCATGTGGAACCCAGAGTACGATCAACCGTGTGAACGGGAGACGTGTTCAAATATGTCTCAGTTTTCCTCCCCTGGTACTCAGGTGCAACATTCCAGACGCTTTACTAACACTCTCCCCACTTGGAGAGTCAGCGCCTTTAACCTCCTGTTTGGCCCAGTTTGCAATTTCTGCGGAAGATGAACAGGAATAGCGAGAACCAATGAGAGACTAGCTGGAGGTGTCTGGACGGGCAAATTTAACTCTCATTTCCCACCAGGAAGAGGAATTAACCAAAGGCTAAGCGTGCCATGCCGGAACCAGATTAGTGCCTGAAGCCATCCTGCGGTGTTGCGGACAGCTCACAAGAAAGCGAGTTGAAGAAAGGAGCTCAGGGGCACTGTAATTCACAAACCTGCAGAGTTATAAATGACAGCTATTGTCCAAAAATATACTGAAGTAAGGCTGCCAAGAGGACTTGAAAGCGGGGCAGAATTGCAGGAAACCGATTTCAGGAGGTAGACTGGAATTGCATTGAAAGCATAGGAAAAGAGGCAGAACGTCCACAATGATGCACTTGGCCAAAAAGGGCGTATGCGTTTTTTCCTGAATATATTCAGGAAAAAACGCATACGCCCTTTTTGGCCAACCAAGCAAGCTTGCAAAGGAAATCTGCACTACAATGAAGTCTCACTTCCCCCTGGTCAAAAGGGCCATCTGAAAAATGTGTAAAATCCAGAAAGGCAGGACAGGCCATGGAGAACTGGGAGCCTTGTTATGCTGATGGGCGGGATGTAAATTGCCAACAGACACTCCGGAGAAGTGAATGGTGTTTCCTGAAACATCTAAAAAACAAAGCAACAGAGCCTAGGGCACTTCCACTTATGGTCCTATAGCTTAGGGAAATTAAAATCAAAAAGACACAGCCACCCCAAAATTTGGGACGCCTCTGTTTACAAGAACCTCGTTTACCGTACAAGTCCAATATCACAGAAAGTGAAAAATGGATAAAGAACTTGTGGTACTTACGTACAATGCAGTATCACTCAGCAATGAAATCTATGTCATCAGGCCCGTAGCAGCATAATGAGTGGATTCAGGTACGATGATTCTAACTGAAATAAGTCACACAGAAAAAGAAACATCATAAGATATCAGTAATACACGGAATGTAAACTTGGCTACACAGGAACTGAATTCCAAAACAGAACAGGGTCTCAAATTTAGAAAACCAACTTATGCTTGCTTAAGGGGAAAGGTGAGTTGGGGTGCTGCATAAAACCAGAGTTTGAAATTAGCACAGATACCGTTCCTTAAGCCAAATATGGAATAGACAAGAACTACTCCTTGCTCAACGAAATGGACTCAACACCCCATATTAAATGCCTAAGAATGTACCTGACTAGTAAGTATCTTAAAACCTATGGATTGCTATGTCTCCGAAAGAGAATCAAGCGTGTGTACAGGGCATAAACGCAGCAGTGATAGGATTGGAGAGGTTCGGTGAGCAAATGAAGACCCTTTGAAGTCATATTGCATGGTACCCATTCCACGGGTTTCAACTACCCAGGTTTAAGGTATTCTTCCTTCAGCTAAAACATGCATGTGGAACCCAGAGTACGATCAACCATGTGAACGGGAGACGTGTTCAAATATGTCTCAGTTTTCCTCCCCTGGTACTCAGGTGCAACATTCCAGACGCTTTACTAACACTCTCCCCACTTGGAGAGTCAGCGCCTTTAACCTCCTGTTTGGCCCAGTTTGCAATTTCTGCGGAAGATGAACAGGAATAGCGAGAACCAATGAGAGACTAGCTGGAGGTGTCTGGACGGGCAAATTTAACTCTCATTTCCCACCAGGAAGAGGAATTAACCAAAGACTAAGCGTGCCATGCCGGAACCAGATTAGTGCCTGAAGCCATCCTGCGGTGTTGCGGACAGCTCACAAGAAAGCGAGTTGAAGAAAGGAGCTCAGGGGCACTGTAATTCACAAACCTGCAGAGTTATAAATGACAGCTATTGTCCAAAAATATACTGAAGTAAGGCTGCCAAGAGGACTTGAAAGCGGGGCAGAATTGCAGGAAACCGATTTCAGGAGGTAGACTGGAATTGCATTGAAAGCATAGGAAAAGAGGCAGAACGTCCACAATGATGCACTTGGCCAAAAAGGGCGTATGCGTTTTTTCCTGAATATATTCAGGAAAAAACGCATACGCCCTTTTTGGCCAACCAAGCAAGCTTGCAAAGGAAATCTGCACTACAATGAAGTCTCACTTCCCCCCGGTCAAAAGGGCCATCTGAAAAAAGTGTAAAATCCAGAAAGTCAGGACAGGCCATGGAGAACTGGGAGCCTTGTTATGCTGATGGGCGGGATGTAAATTGCCAACAGCCACTCAGGAGAAGTGTATGGTGTTTCCTGAAACATCTAAAAAACAAAGCAACAGAGCCTAGGGCACTTCCACTTATGGTCCTATAGTTTAGGGAAATTAAAATCAAAAAGACACAGCCACCCCAAAGTTTGGGACGCCTCTGTTTACAAGAACCTCGTTTACCATACAAGTTCAATATCACAGAAAGTGAAAAATGTATAAAGAACTTGTGGTACTTATGTACAATGCAGTATCACTCAGCAATGAAATCTATGTCATCAGGCCCGTAGCAGCATAATGAGTGGATTCAGGTACGATGATTCTAACTGAAATAAGTCACACAGAAAAAGAAACATCATAAGATATCAGTAATACACGGAATGTAAACTTGGCTACACAGGAACTGAATTCCAAAACAGAACAGGGTCTCAAATTTAGAAAACCAACTTATGCTTGCTTAAGGGGAAAGGTGAGTTGGGGTGCTGCATAAAACCAGAGTTTGAAATTAGCACAGATACCGTTCCTTAAGCCAAATATGGAATAGACAAGAACTACTCCTTGCTCAACGAAATGGACTCAACACCCCATATTAAATGCCTAAGAATGTACCTGACTAGTAAGTATCTTAAAACCTATGGATTGCTATGTCTCCGAAAGAGAATCAAGCGTGTGTACAGGGGCATAAACGCAGCAGTGATAGGATTGGAGAGGTTCGGTGAGCAAATGAAGACCCTTTGAAGTCATATTGCATGGTACCCATTCCACGGGTTTCAACTACCCAGGTTTAAGGTATTCTTCCTTCAGCTAAAACATGCATGTGGAACCCAGAGTACGATCAACCGTGTGAACGGGAGACGTGTTCAAATATGTCTCAGTTTTCCTCCCCTGGTACTCAGGTGCAACATTCCAGACGCTTTAGTAACACTCTCCCCACTTGGAGAGTCAGCGCCTTTAACCTCCTGTTTGGCCCAGTTTGCAATTTCTGCGGAAGATGAACAGGAATAGCGAGAACCAATGAGAGACTAGCTGGAGGTGTCTGGACGGGCAAATTTAACTCTCATTTCCCACCAGGAAGAGGAATTAACCAAAGGCTAAGCGTGCCATGCCGGAACCAGATTAGTGCCTGAAGCCATCCTGCGGTGTTGCGGACAGCTCACAAGAAAGCGAGTTGAAGAAAGGAGCTCAGGGGCACTGTAATTCACAAACCTGCAGAGTTATAAATGACAGCTATTGTCCAAAAATATACTGAAGTAAGGCTGCCAAGAGGACTTGAAAGCGGGGCAGAATTGCAGGAAACCGATTTCAGGAGGTAGACTGGAATTGCATTGAAAGCATAGGAAAAGAGGCAGAACGTCCACAATGATGCACTTGGCCAAAAAGGGCGTATGCGTTTTTTCCTGAATATATTCAGGAAAAAACGCATACGCCCTTTTTGGCCAACCAAGCAAGCTTGCAAAGGAAATCTGCACTACAATGAAGTCTCACTTCCCCCCGGTCAAAAGGGCCATCTGAAAAAAGTGTAAAATCCAGAAAGTCAGGACAGGCCATGGAGAACTGGGAGCCTTGTTATGCTGATGGGCGGGATGTAAATTGCCAACAGCCACTCGGGAGAAGTGTATGGTGTTTCCTGAAACATCTAAAAAACAAAGCAACAGAGCCTAGGGCACTTCCACTTATGGTCCTATAGTTTAGGGAAATTAAAATCAAAAAGACACAGCCACCCCAAAGTTTGGGACGCCTCTGTTTACAAGAACCTCGTTTACCATACAAGTTCAATATCACAGAAAGTGAAAAATGTATAAAGAACTTGTGGTACTTATGTACAATGCAGTATCACTCAGCAATGAAATCTATGTCATCAGGCCCGTAGCAGCATAATGAGTGGATTCAGGTACGATGATTCTAACTGAAATAAGTCACACAGAAAAAGAAACATCATAAGATATCAGTAATACACGGAATGTAAACTTGGCTACACAGGAACTGAATTACAGAACAGAACAGGGTCTCAAATTTAGAAAATCATCTTATGCTTGCTTAAGGGTAAAGGTGAGTTGGGGTGCTGCATAAAACCAGAGATTGAAATGAGCACAGATAAAGTTCCTTAAGCCAAATATGGAATAGACAAGAGCTACTCCTTGCTCAACGAAATGGACTCAACACCCCATATTAAACGCCTAAGAATGTACCTGACTAGTAAGTATCTTAAAACCTATGGATTGCTATGTCTCCAAAAGAGAATCAAGCGTGTGTACAGGGGCATAAACGCAGCAGTGATAGGATTGGAGAGGTTCGGTGAGCAAATGAAGACCCTTTGAAGTCATATTGCATGGTACCCATTCCACGGGTTTCAACCACCCAGTTTTAAGGTATTCTTCCTTCAGCTAAAACATGCATGTGGAACCTAGAGTATGATCAACCGTGTGATCGGGAGACGTGTTCAAATATGTCTCAGTTTTCATACCCTGGTACTCGGGTGCAACATTCCAGACGCTTTACTAACACTCTCCCGACTTGGAGAGTCAGTCCCTTTAACCTCCTGTTTGGCCCAGTTTGCAATTTCTGCGGAAGATGAACAGGAATAGTGAGAACCAATGAGAGACTAGCTGGAGGTGTCTGGACGGGCAAATTTAACTCTCATTTCCCACCAGGAAGAGGAATTAACCAAAGGCTCAGCGTGCCGTGCCGGAACCAGATTAGGGCCTGAAGCCATCCTGCGGTGTTGCGACCAGGTCACAAGAAAGCGAGTTGAAGAAAGGAGCTCAGGGGCACTGTAATTCACAAACCTGCAGAGTTATAAATGACAGCTATCGTCCAAAAATATACTGAAGTAAGGCTGCCAAGAGGACTTGAATGCGGGACAGAATTGCAGGAAACCGATTTCAGGAGGTAGACTGGAATTGCATTGAAAGCATAGGAAAAGAGGCAGAACGTCCACAATGATGCACTTGGCCAAAAAGGGCGTATGCGTTTTTTCCTGAATATATTCAGGAAAAAACGCATACGCACTTTTTGGCCAACCAAGCAAGCTTGCAAAGAAAATCTGCACTACAATGAAGTCTCACTTCCCCCAGGTCAAAAGGGCCATCTGAAAAAAGTGTAAAATCCAGAAAGGCAGGACAGGCCATGGAGAACTGGGAGCCTTGTTATGCTGATGGGCGGGATGTAAATTGCCAACAGACACTCGGGAGAAGTGAATGGTGTTTCCTGAAACATCTAAAAAACAAAGCAACAGAGCCTAGGGCACTTCTACTTATGGTCCTATAGCTTAGGGAAATTAAAATAAAAAAGACACAGCCACCCCAAAGTTTGGGACGCCTCTGTTTACAAGAACCTCGTTTACCGTACAAGTCCAATATCACAGAAAGTGAAAAATGGATAAAGAACTTGTGGTACTTACGTACAATGCAGTATCACTCAGCAATGAAATCTATGTCATCAGGCCCGTAGCAGCATAATGAGTGGATTCAGGTACGATGATTCTAACTGAAATAAGTCACACAGAAAAAGAAACATCATAAGATATCAGTAATACACGGAATGTAAACTTGGCTACACAGGAACTGAATTACAGAAAAGAACAGGGTCTCAAATTTAGAAAACCATCTTATGCTTGCTTAAGGGGAAAGGTGAGTTGGGGTGCTGCATAAAACCAGAGATTGAAATGAGCACAGATAAAGTTCCTTAAGCCAAATATGGAATAGACAAGAGCTACTCCTTGCTCAACGAAATGGACTCAACACCCCATATTAAATGCCTAAGAATGTACCTGACTAGTAAGTATCTTAAAACCTATGGATTACTATGTCTGCGAAAGAGAATCAAGCATGTGTGCAAGGGCATAAACGCAGCAGTGATAGGATTGGAGAGGTTCGGTGAGCAAATGAAGACCCTTTGAAGTCATATTGCATGGTACCCATTCCACGGGTTTCAAGTACCCAGGTTTAAGGTATTCTTCCTTTAGCTAAAACATGCATGTGGAACCCAGAGTATGATCAACCGTGTGAACGGGAGACGTGTTCAAATATGTCTCAGTTTTCCTCCCCTCGTACTCGGGTGAAACATTCCAGACGCTTTACTAACACTCTCCCCACTTGGAGAGTCAGCGCCTTTAACCTCCTGTTTGGCCCAGTTTGCAATTTCTGCGGAAGATGAACAGGAATAGCGAGAACCAATGAGAGACTAGCTGGAGGTGTCTGGACGGGCAAATTTCACTCTCATTTCCCACCAGGAAGAGGAATTAACCAAAGGCTCAGCGTGCCGTGCCGGAACAAGATTGGGCCTGAAGCCATCCTGCGGTGTTGCGGCCAGCTCACAAGAAAGCGACTTGAAGAAAGGAGCTCAGGGGCACTGTAATTCTCAAACCTGCAGAGTTATAAATGACAGCTATCGTCCAAAAATATACTGAAGTAAGGCTGCCAAGAGGACTTGAAAGCGGGGCAGAATTGCAGGAAACCGATTTCAGGAGGTAGAGTGGAATTGCATTGAAAGCATAGGAAAAGAGGCAGAACGTCCACAATGATGCACTTGGCCAAAAAGGGCGTATGCGTTTTTTCCTGAATATATTCAGGAAAAAACGCATACGCCCTTTTTGGCCAACCAAGCAAGCTTGCAAAGGAAATCTGCACTACAATGAAGTCTCACTTCCCCCCGGTCAAAAGGGCCATCTGAAAAAAGTGTAAAATCCAGAAAGGCAGGAGAGGCCATGAAGAACTGGGAGCCTTGTTATGCTGATGGGCGGGATGTAAATTGCCAACAGCCACTCGGGAGAAGTGTATGGTGTTTCCTGAAACATCTAAAAAACAAAGCAACAGAGCCTAGGGCACTTCCACTTATGGTCCTATAGCTTAGGGAAATTAAAATCAAAAAGACACAGCCACCCCAAAGTTTGGGACGCCTCTGTTTTCAAGAACCTCATTTACCGTACAAGTTCAATATCACAGAAAGTGAAAAATGGATAAAGAACTTGTGGTACTTACGTACAATTCAGTATCACTCAGCAATGAAATCTATGTCGTCAGGCCCGTAGCAGCATAATGAGTGGATTCAGGTACGATGATTCTAACTGAAATAAGTCACACAGAAAAACAAACATCATAAAATATCACTAATACACGGAATGTAAACTTGGCTACACAGAAACTGAATTCCAAAACAGAACAGGGTCTCAAATTTAGAAAACCAACGTATGCTTGCTTAAGGGGAAAGGTGAGTTGGGGTGCGGCATAAAACCAGAGATTGAAATGAGCACAGATAAAGTTCCTTAAGCCAAATATGGAATAGACAAGAGCTACTCCTTGCTCAACGAAATGGACTCAACACCGCATATTAAACGCCTAAGTATGTACCTGACTAGTAAGTATCTTCAAACCTATGGATTGCTATGTCTCCGAAAGAGAATCAAGCGTGTGTACAGGGGCATAAACGCAGCAGTGATAGGATTGGAGAGGTTCGGTGAGCAAATGAAGACCCTTTGAAGTCATATTGCATGGTACCCATTCCACGGGTTTCAACTACCCAGGTTTAAGGTATTCTTCCTTCAGCTAAAACATGCATGTGGAACCCAGAGTATGATCATCCATGTGAACGGGAGACGTGTTCAAATATGTCTCAGTTTTCCTCCCCTGGTACTCGGGTGCAACATTCCAGACGCTTTACTAACACTCTCCCCACTTGGAGAGTCAGTCCCTTTAACCTCCTGTTTGGCCCAGTTTGCAATTTCTGCGGAAGATGAACAGGAATAGCGAGAACCAATGAGAGACTAGCTGGAGGTGTCTGGAAGGGCAAATTTAACTCTCATGTCCCACCAGGAAGAGGAATTAACCAAAGGCTCAGCGTGCCGTGCCGGAACCAGATTAGGGCCTGAAGCCATCCTGCGGTGTTGCGGCCAGCTCACAAGAAAGCGAGTTGAAGAAAGGAGCTCAGGGGCACTGTAATTCTGAAACCTGCACAGTTATAAATGACAGCTATGGTCCAAAAATATACTGAAGTAAGGCTGCCAAGAGGACTTGAAAGCGGGGCAGAATTGCAGGAAACCGATTTCAGGAGGTAGACTGGAATTGCATTGAAAGCATAGGAAAAGAGGCAGAACGTCCACAATGATGCACTTGGCCAAAAAGGGCGTATGCGTTTTTTCCTGAATATATTCAGGAAAAAACGCATACGCCCTTTTTGGCCAACCAAGCAAGCTTGCAAAGGAAATCTGCACTACAATGAAGTCTCACTTGCCCCCGGTCAAAAGGGCCATCTGAAAAAAGTGTAAAATCCAGAAAGGCAGGAGAGGCCATGAAGAACTGGGAGCCTTGTTATGCTGATGGGCGGGATGTAAATTGCCAACAGACACTCGGGAGAAGTGTATGGTGTTTCCTGAAACATCTAAAAAACAAAGCAACAGAGCCTAGGGCACTTCCACTTATGGTCCTATAGCTTAGGGAAATTAAAATCAAAAAGACACAGCCACCCCGAAGTTTGGAACGGCTCTGTTTACAAGAACCTCGTTTACAGTACAAGTTCAACATCACAGAAAGTGAAAAATGGATAAAGAAGTTGTGGTATTTACTTACAAAGCAATATCACTCAGCAATGAAATCTATGTCATCAGGCCCTTAGCAGCACAATGAGTGGATTCAGGTATGATGATTCTAACTGAAATAAGTCACACAGAAAAAGAAACATCATAAGATATCAGTAATACACGGAATGTAAACTTGGCTACACAGGAACTGAATTACAGAACAGAACAGGGTCTCAAATTTAGAAAACCAACTTATGCTTGCTTAAGGGGACAGGTGAGTTGAGGTGCTGCATAAAACCAGAGAATGAAATGAGCACAGATAACGTTCCTTAAGCCAAATATGGAATAGACAAGAGCTACTCCTTGCTCAACGAAACGGACTCAACACCGCATATTAAACGCCTAAGAATGTACCTGACTAGTAAGTATCTTAAAACCTATGGATTACTATGTCTGCGAAAGAGAATCAAGCATGTGTGCAAGGGCATAAACGCAGCAGTGATAGGATTGGAGAGGTTTGGTGAGCAAATGAAGACCCTTTGAAGTCATATTGCATGGTACCCATTCCACGGGTTTCAAGTACCCAGGTTTAAGGTATTCTTCCTTCAGCTAAAACATGCATGTGGAACCCAGAGTATGATCAACCGTGTGAATGGGAGACGTGTTCAAATATGTCTCAGTTTTCCTCCCCTGGTACTCGGGTGAAACATTCCAGACGCTTTACTAACACTCTCCCCACTTGGAGAGTCAGCGCCTTTAACCTCCTGTTTGGCCCAGTTTGCAATTTCTGCGGAAGATGAACAGGAATAACGAGAACCAATGAGAGACTAGCTGGAGGTGTCTGGACGGGCAAATTTAACTCTCATTTCCCACCAGGAAGAGGAATTAACCAAAGGCTCAGCGTGCCGTGCCGGAACCAGATTAGGGCCTGAAGCCATCCTGCGGTGTTGCGGCCAGCTCACAAGAAAGCGAGTTGAAGAAAGGAGCTCAGGGGCACTGTAATTCTCAAACCTGCAGAGTTATAAATGACAGCTATCGTCCAAAAATATACTGAAGTAAGGCTGCCAAGAGGACTTGAAAGCGGGGCAGAATTGCAGGAAACCGATTTCAGGAGGTAGACTGGAATTGCATTGAAAGCATAGGAAAAGAGGCAGAACGTCCACAATGATGCACTTGGCCAAAAAGGGCGTATGCGTTTTTTCCTGAATATATTCAGGAAAAAACGCATACGCCCTTTTTGGCCAACCAAGCAAGCTTGCAAAGGAAATCTGCACTACAATGAAGTCTCACTTCCCCCCGGTCAAAAGGGCCATCTGAAAAAAGTGTAAAATCCAGAAAGTCAGGACAGGCCATGGAGAACTGGGAGCCTTGTTATGCTGATGGGCGGGATGTAAATTGCCAACAGCCACTCGGGAGAAGTGTATGGTGTTTCCTGAAACATCTAAAAAACAAAGCAACAGAGCCTAGGGCACTTCCACTTATGGTCCTATAGTTTAGGGAAATTAAAATCAAAAAGACACAGCCACCCCAAAGTTTGGGACGCCTCTGTTTACAAGAACCTCGTTTACCATACAAGTTCAATATCACAGAAAGTGAAAAATGTATAAAGAACTTGTGGTACTTATGTACAATGCAGTATCACTCAGCAATGAAATCTATGTCATCAGGCCCGTAGCAGCATAATGAGTGGATTCAGGTACGATGATTCTAACTGAAATAAGTCACACAGAAAAAGAAACATCATAAGATATCAGTAATACACGGAATGTAAACTTGGCTACACAGGAACTGAATTACAGAACAGAACAGGGTCTCAAATTTAGAAAATCATCTTATGCTTGCTTAAGGGTAAAGGTGAGTTGGGGTGCTGCATAAAACCAGAGATTGAAATGAGCACAGATAAAGTTCCTTAAGCCAAATATGGAATAGACAAGAGCTACTCCTTGCTCAACGAAATGGACTCAACACCCCATATTAAACGCCTAAGAATGTACCTGACTAGTAAGTATCTTAAAACCTATGGATTGCTATGTCTCCAAAAGAGAATCAAGCGTGTGTACAGGGGCATAAACGCAGCAGTGATAGGATTGGAGAGGTTCGGTGAGCAAATGAAGACCCTTTGAAGTCATATTGCATGGTACCCATTCCACGGGTTTCAACCACCCAGTTTTAAGGTATTCTTCCTTCAGCTAAAACATGCATGTGGAACCTAGAGTATGATCAACCGTGTGATCGGGAGACGTGTTCAAATATGTCTCAGTTTTCATACCCTGGTACTCGGGTGCAACATTCCAGACGCTTTACTAACACTCTCCCGACTTGGAGAGTCAGTCCCTTTAACCTCCTGTTTGGCCCAGTTTGCAATTTCTGCGGAAGATGAACAGGAATAGTGAGAACCAATGAGAGACTAGCTGGAGGTGTCTGGACGGGCAAATTTAACTCTCATTTCCCACCAGGAAGAGGAATTAACCAAAGGCTCAGCGTGCCGTGCCGGAACCAGATTAGGGCCTGAAGCCATCCTGCGGTGTTGCGACCAGGTCACAAGAAAGCGAGTTGAAGAAAGGAGCTCAGGGGCACTGTAATTCACAAACCTGCAGAGTTATAAATGACAGCTATCGTCCAAAAATATACTGAAGTAAGGCTGCCAAGAGGACTTGAATGCGGGACAGAATTGCAGGAAACCGATTTCAGGAGGTAGACTGGAATTGCATTGAAAGCATAGGAAAAGAGGCAGAACGTCCACAATGATGCACTTGGCCAAAAAGGGCGTATGCGTTTTTTCCTGAATATATTCAGGAAAAAACGCATACGCACTTTTTGGCCAACCAAGCAAGCTTGCAAAGAAAATCTGCACTACAATGAAGTCTCACTTCCCCCAGGTCAAAAGGGCCATCTGAAAAAAGTGTAAAATCCAGAAAGGCAGGACAGGCCATGGAGAACTGGGAGCCTTGTTATGCTGATGGGCGGGATGTAAATTGCCAACAGACACTCGGGAGAAGTGTATGGTGTTTCCTGAAACATCTAAAAAACAAAGCAACAGAGCCTAGGGCACTTCTACTTATGGTCCTATAGCTTAGGGAAATTAAAATAAAAAAGACACAGCCACCCCAAAGTTTGGGACGCCTCTGTTTACAAGAACCTCGTTTACCGTACAAGTCCAATATCACAGAAAGTGAAAAATGGATAAAGAACTTGTGGTACTTACGTACAATGCAGTATCACTCAGCAATGAAATCTATGTCATCAGGCCCGTAGCAGCATAATGAGTGGATTCAGGTACGATGATTCTAACTGAAATAAGTCACACAGAAAAAGAAACATCATAAGATATCAGTAATACACGGAATGTAAACTTGGCTACACAGGAACTGAATTACAGAAAAGAACAGGGTCTCAAATTTAGAAAACCATCTTATGCTTGCTTAAGGGGAAAGGTGAGTTGGGGTGCTGCATAAAACCAGAGATTGAAATGAGCACAGATAAAGTTCCTTAAGCCAAATATGGAATAGACAAGAGCTACTCCTTGCTCAACGAAATGGACTCAACACCCCATATTAAATGCCTAAGAATGTACCTGACTAGTAAGTATCTTAAAACCTATGGATTACTATGTCTGCGAAAGAGAATCAAGCATGTGTGCAAGGGCATAAACGCAGCAGTGATAGGATTGGAGAGGTTCGGTGAGCAAATGAAGACCCTTTGAAGTCATATTGCATGGTACCCATTCCACGGGTTTCAAGTACCCAGGTTTAAGGTATTCTTCCTTTAGCTAAAACATGCATGTGGAACCCAGAGTATGATCAACCGTGTGAACGGGAGACGTGTTCAAATATGTCTCAGTTTTCCTCCCCTCGTACTCGGGTGAAACATTCCAGACGCTTTACTAACACTCTCCCCACTTGGAGAGTCAGCGCCTTTAACCTCCTGTTTGGCCCAGTTTGCAATTTCTGCGGAAGATGAACAGGAATAGCGAGAACCAATGAGAGACTAGCTGGAGGTGTCTGGACGGGCAAATTTCACTCTCATTTCCCACCAGGAAGAGGAATTAACCAAAGGCTCAGCGTGCCGTGCCGGAACAAGATTGGGCCTGAAGCCATCCTGCGGTGTTGCGGCCAGCTCAGAAGAAAGCGAGTTGAAGAAAGGAGCTCAGGGGCACTGTAATACACAAACCTGCAGAGTTATAAATGACAGCTATCGTCCAAAAATATACTGAAGTAAGGCTGCCAAGAGGACTTGAAAGCGGGGCAGAATTGCAGGAAACCGATTTCAGGAGGTAGACTGGAATTGCATTGAAAGCATAGGAAAAGAGGCAGAACGTCCACAATGATGCACTTGGCCAAAAAGGCCGTATGCGTTTTTTCCTGAATATATTCAGGAAAAAACGCATAAGCCCTTTTTGGCCAACCAAGCAAGCTTGCAAAGGAAATCTGCACTACAATGAAGTCTCACTTCCCCCCGGTCAAAAGGGCCATCTGAAAAAAGTGTAAAATCCAGAAAGGCAGGACAGGCCATGGAGAACTGGGAGCCTTGTTATGCTGATGGGCGGGATGTAAATTGCCAACAGACACTCGGGAGAAGTGTATGGTGTTTCCTGATGCATCTAAGAAACAAAGCAACAGAGCCTAGGGCACTTCCACTTATGGTCCTATAGCTTAGGGAAATTAAAATCAAAAAGGCACAGCCACCCCGAAGTTTGGAACGGCTCTGTTTACAAGAACCTCGTTTACAGTACAAGTTCAACATCACAGAAAGTGAAAAATGGATAAAGAAGTTGTGGTATTTACTTACAAAGCAATATCACTCAGCAATGAAATCTATGTCATCAGGCCCTTAGCAGCACAATGAGTGGATTCAGTTATGATGATTCTAACTGAAATAAGTCACACTGAAAAAGAAACATCATAAGATATCAGTAATACACGGAATGTAAACTTGGCTACACAGGAACTGAATTACAGAACAGAACAGGGTCTCAAATTTAGAAAACAAACTTATGCTTGCTTAAGGGGAAAGGTGAGTTGGGGTGCTGCATAAAACCAGAGAATGAAATGAGCACAGATAAAGTTCCTTAAGCCAAATATGGAATAGACAAGAGCTACTCCTTGCTCAACGAAATGGACTCAACACCGCATATTAAACGCCTAAGAATGTACCTGACTAGTAAGTATCTTAAAACCTATGGATTACTATGTCTGCGAAAGAGAATCAAGCATGTGTGCAAGGGCATAAACGCAGCACTGATAGGATTGGAGAGGTTCGGTGAGCAAATGAAGACCCTTTGAAGTCATATTGCATAGTACCCATTCCACGAGTTTCAAGTACCCAGGTTTAAGGTATTCTTCCTTCAGCTAAAACATGCATGTGGAACCCAGAGTATGATCAACCGTGTGAACGGGAGATGTGTTCAAATATGTCTCAGTTTTCCTCCCCTGGTACACGGGTGCAACATTCCAGACGCTTTACTAACACTCTCCCCACTTGGAGAGTCAGCGCCTTTAACCTCCTGTTTGGCCCAGTTTGCAATTTCTGCGGAAGATGAACAGGAATAGCGAGAACCAATGAGAGACTAGCTGGAGGTGTCTGGACGGGCAAATTTAACTCTCATTTCCCACCAGGAAGAGGAATTAACCAAAGGCTCAGCGTGCCGTGCCGGAACCAGATTAGGGCCTGAAGCCATCCTGCGGTGTTGCGGCCAGCTCACAAGAAAGCGACTTGAAGAAAGGAGCTCAGGGGCACTGTAATTCTCAAACCTGCAGAGTTATAAATGACAGCTATCGTCCAAAAATATACTGAAGTAAGGCTGCCAAGAGGACTTGAAAGCGGGGCAGAATTGCAGGAAACCGATTTCAGGAGGTAGAGTGGAATTGCATTGAAAGCATAGGAAAAGAGGCAGAACGTCCACAATGATGCACTTGGCCAAAAAGGGCGTATGCGTTTTTTCCTGAATATATTCAGGAAAAAACGCATACGCCCTTTTTGGCCAACCAAGCAAGCTTGCAAAGGAAATCTGCACTACAATGAAGTCTCACTTCCCCCCGGTCAAAAGGGCCATCTGAAAAAAGTGTAAAATCCAGAAAGGCAGGAGAGGCCATGAAGAACTGGGAGCCTTGTTATGCTGATGGGCGGGATGTAAATTGCCAACAGCCACTCGGGAGAAGTGTATGGTGTTTCCTGAAACATCTAAAAAACAAAGCAACAGAGCCTAGGGCACTTCCACTTATGGTCCTATAGCTTAGGGAAATTAAAATCAAAAAGACACAGCCACCCCAAAGTTTGGGACGCCTCTGTTTTCAAGAACCTCATTTACCGTACAAGTTCAATATCACAGAAAGTGAAAAATGGATAAAGAACTTGTGGTACTTACGTACAATTCAGTATCACTCAGCAATGAAATCTATGTCGTCAGGCCCGTAGCAGCATAATGAGTGGATTCAGGTACGATGATTCTAACTGAAATAAGTCACACAGAAAAACAAACATCATAAAATATCACTAATACACGGAATGTAAACTTGGCTACACAGAAACTGAATTCCAAAACAGAACAGGGTCTCAAATTTAGAAAACCAACGTATGCTTGCTTAAGGGGAAAGGTGAGTTGGGGTGCGGCATAAAACCAGAGATTGAAATGAGCACAGATAAAGTTCCTTAAGCCAAATATGGAATAGACAAGAGCTACTCCTTGCTCAACGAAATGGACTCAACACCGCATATTAAACGCCTAAGTATGTACCTGACTAGTAAGTATCTTCAAACCTATGGATTGCTATGTCTCCGAAAGAGAATCAAGCGTGTGTACAGGGGCATAAACGCAGCAGTGATAGGATTGGAGAGGTTCGGTGAGCAAATGAAGACCCTTTGAAGTCATATTGCATGGTACCCATTCCACGGGTTTCAACTACCCAGGTTTAAGGTATTCTTCCTTCAGCTAAAACATGCATGTGGAACCCAGAGTATGATCATCCATGTGAACGGGAGACGTGTTCAAATATGTCTCAGTTTTCCTCCCCTGGTACTCGGGTGCAACATTCCAGACGCTTTACTAACACTCTCCCCACTTGGAGGGTCAGTCCCTTTAACCTCCTGTTTGGCCCAGTTTGCAATTTCTGCGGAAGATGAACAGGAATAGCGAGAACCAATGAGAGACTAGCTGGAGGTGTCTGGAAGGGCAAATTTAACTCTCATGTCCCACCAGGAAGAGGAATTAACCAAAGGCTCAGCGTGCCGTGCCGGAACCAGATTAGGGCCTGAAGCCATCCTGCGGTGTTGCGGCCAGCTCACAAGAAAGCGAGTTGAAGAAAGGAGCTCAGGGGCACTGTAATTCTGAAACCTGCACAGTTATAAATGACAGCTATGGTCCAAAAATATACTGAAGTAAGGCTGCCAAGAGGACTTGAAAGCGGGGCAGAATTGCAGGAAACCGATTTCAGGAGGTAGACTGGAATTGCATTGAAAGCATAGGAAAAGAGGCAGAACGTCCACAATGATGCACTTGGCCAAAAAGGGCGTATGCGTTTTTTCCTGAATATATTCAGTAAAAAACGCATACGCCCTTTTTGGCCAACCAAGCAAGCTTGCAAAGGAAATCTGCACTACAATGAAGTCTCACTTGCCCCCGGTCAAAAGGGCCATCTGAAAAAAGTGTAAAATCCAGAAAGGCAGGAGAGGCCATGAAGAACTGGGAGCCTTGTTATGCTGATGGGCGGGATGTAAATTGCCAACAGACACTCGGGAGAAGTGTATGGTGTTTCCTGAAACATCTAAAAAACAAAGCAACAGAGCCTAGGGCACTTCCACTTATGGTCCTATAGCTTAGGGAAATTAAAATCAAAAAGACACAGCCACCCCGAAGTTTGGAACGGCTCTGTTTACAAGAACCTCGTTTACAGTACAAGTTCAACATCACAGAAAGTGAAAAATGGATAAAGAAGTTGTGGTATTTACTTACAAAGCAATATCACTCAGCAATGAAATCTATGTCATCAGGCCCTTAGCAGCACAATGAGTGGATTCAGGTATGATGATTCTAACTGAAATAAGTCACACAGAAAAAGAAACATCATAAGATATCAGTAATACACGGAATGTAAACTTGGCTACACAGGAACTGAATTACAGAACAGAACAGGGTCTCAAATTTAGAAAACCAACTTATGCTTGCTTAAGGGGACAGGTGAGTTGAGGTGCTGCATAAAACCAGAGAATGAAATGAGCACAGATAACGTTCCTTAAGCCAAATATGGAATAGACAAGAGCTACTCCTTGCTCAACGAAACGGACTCAACACCGCATATTAAACGCCTAAGAATGTACCTGACTAGTAAGTATCTTAAAACCTATGGATTACTATGTCTGCGAAAGAGAATCAAGCATGTGTGCAAGGGCATAAACGCAGCAGTGATAGGATTGGAGAGGTTTGGTGAGCAAATGAAGACCCTTTGAAGTCATATTGCATGGTACCCATTCCACGGGTTTCAAGTACCCAGGTTTAAGGTATTCTTCCTTCAGCTAAAACATGCATGTGGAACCCAGAGTATGATCAACCGTGTGAACGGGAGACGTGTTCAAATATGTCTCAGTTTTCCTCCCCTGGTACTCGGGTGAAACATTCCAGACGCTTTACTAACACTCTCCCCACTTGGAGAGTCAGCGCCTTTAACCTCCTGTTTGGCCCAGTTTGCAATTTCTGCGGAAGATGAACAGGAATAACGAGAACCAATGAGAGACTAGCTGGAGGTGTCTGGACGGGCAAATTTAACTCTCATTTCCCACCAGGAAGAGGAATTAACCAAAGGCTCAGCGTGCCGTGCCGGAACCAGATTAGGGCCTGAAGCCATCCTGCGGTGTTGCGGCCAGCTCACAAGAAAGCGAGTTGAAGAAAGGAGCTCAGGGGCACTGTAATTCTCAAACCTGCAGAGTTATAAATGACAGCTATCGTCCAAAAATATACTGAAGTAAGGCTGCCAAGAGGACTTGAAAGCGGGGCAGAATTGCAGGAAACCGATTTCAGGAGGTAGAGTGGAATTGCATTGAAAGCACAGGAAAAGAGGCAGAACGTCCACAATGATGCACTTGGCCAAAAAGGGCGTATACGTTTTTTCCTGAATATATTCAGGAAAAAACGCATACGCCCTTTTTGGCCAACCAAGCAAGCTTGCAAAGGAAATCTGCACTACA
Source organism: Grampus griseus (assembly GCF_964374135.1). Lineage (NCBI taxonomy): Eukaryota > Metazoa > Chordata > Mammalia > Artiodactyla > Delphinidae > Grampus > Grampus griseus. The sequence goes on along the minus strand of NW_028133400.1, from coordinate 1,273,864 downwards.
ATGAAGTCTCACTTCCCCCCGGTCAAAAGGGCCATCTGAAAAAAGTGTAAAATCCAGAAAGGCAGGACAGGCCATGGAGAACTGGGAGCCTTGTTATGCTGATGGGCGGGATGTAAATTGCCAACAGACACTCGGGAGAAGTGTATGGTGTTTCCTGATGCATCTAAGAAACAAAGCAACAGAGCCTAGGGCACTTCCACTTATGGTCCTATAGCTTAGGGAAATTAAAATCAAAAAGGCACAGCCACCCCGAAGTTTGGAACGGCTCTGTTTACAAGAACCTCGTTTACAGTACAAGTTCAACATCACAGAAAGTGAAAAATGGATAAAGAAGTTGTGGTATTTACTTACAAAGCAATATCACTCAGCAATGAAATCTATGTCATCAGGCCCTTAGCAGCACAATGAGTGGATTCAGTTATGATGATTCTAACTGAAATAAGTCACACAGAAAAAGAAACATCATAAGATATCAGTAATACACGGAATGTAAACTTGGCTACACAGGAACTGAATTACAGAACAGAACAGGGTCTCAAATTTAGAAAACCAACTTATGCTTGCTTAAGGGGAAAGCTGAGTTGGGTTGCTGCATAAAACCAAAGAATGAAATGAGCACAGATAAAGTTCCTTAAGCCAAATATGGAATAGACAAGAGCTACTCCTTGCTCAACGAAATGGACTCAACACCGCATATTAAACGCCTAAGAATGTACCTGACTAGTAAGTATCTTAAAACCTATGGATTACTATGTCTGCGAAAGAGAATCAAGCATGTGTGCAAGGGCATAAACGCAGCAGTGATAGGATTGGAGAGGTTCGGTGAGCAAATGAAGACCCTTTGAAGTCATATTGCATGGTACCCATTCCACGAGTTTCAAGTACCCAGGTTTAAGGTATTCTTCCTTCAGCTAAAACATGCATGTGGAACCCAGAGTATGATCAACCGTGTGAACGGGAGATGTGTTCAAATATGTCTCAGTTTTCCTCCCCTGGTACTCGGGTGCAAAATTCCAGACGCTTTACTAACACTCTCCCCACTTGGAGAGTCAGCGCCTTTAACCTCCTGTTTGGCCCAGTTTGCAATTTCTGCGGAAGATGAACAGGAATAGCGAGAACCAATGAGAGACTAGCTGGAGGTGTCTGGACGGGCAAATTTAACTCTCATTTCCCACGAGGAAGAGGAATTAACCAAAGGCTCAGCGTGCCGTGCCGGAACAAGATTAGGGCCTGAAGCCATCCTGCGGTGTTGCGGCCATCTCACAAGAAAGCGAGTTGAACAAAGGAGCTCAGGGGCACTGTAATTCACAAACCTGCAGAGTTATAAATGACAGCTATCGTCCAAAAATATACTGAAGTAAGGCTGCCAAGAGGACTTGAAAGCGGGGCAGAATTGCAGGAAACCGATTTCAGGAGGTAGACTGGAATTGCATTGAAAGCATAGGAAAAGAAGCAGAACGTCCACAATGATGCACTTGGCCAAAAAGGGCGTATGCGTTTTTTCCTGAATATATTCAGGAAAAAACGCATACGCCCTTTTTGGCCAACCAAGCAAGCTTGCAAAGGAAATCTGCACTACAATGAAGTCTCACTTCCCCCCGGTCAAAAGGGCCATCTGAAAAAAGTGTAAAATCCAGAAAGGCAGGACAGGCCATGGAGAACTGGGAGCCTTGTTATGCTGATGGGTGGGATGTAAATTGCCAACAGACACTCGGGAGAAGTGTATGGTGTTTCCTGATGCATCTAAGAAACAAAGAAACAGAGCCTAGGGCACTTCCACTTATGGTCCTATAGCTTAGGGAAATTAAAATCAAAAAGACACAGCCACCCCAAAGTTTGGGACGCCTCTTTTTACAAGAACCTCATTTACCGTACAAGTTCAATATCACAGAAAGTGAAAAATGGATAAAGAACTTGTGGTACTTATGTACAATGCAGTATCACTCAGCAATGAAATCTATGTCATCAGGCCCTTAGCAGCACAATGAGTGGATTCAGGTATGATGATTCTAACTGAAATAAGTCACACAGAAAAAGAAACATCATAAGATATCAGTAATACACGGAATGTAAACTTGGCTACACAGGAACTGAATTCCAAAACAGAACAGGGTCTCAAATTTAGAAAACAAACTTATGCTTGCTTAAGGGGAAAGGTGAGTTGGGGTGCTGCATAAAACCAGAGATTGAAATGAGCACAGATAAAGTTCCTTAAGCCAAATATGGAATAGACAAGAGCTACTCCTTGCTCAACGAAATGGACACAACACCGCATATTAAACGCCTAAGAATGTACCTGACTAGTAAGTATCTTAAAACCTATGGATTGCTATGTCTCCGAAAGAGAACCAAGCATGTGTACAGGGGCATAAATGCAGCAGTGATAGGATTGGAGAGGTTTGGTGAGCAAATGAAGACCCTTTGAAGTCATATTGCATGGTACCCATTCCACGGGTTTCAACTACCCAGGTTTAAGGTATTCTTCCTTCAGCTAAAACATGCATGTGGAACCTAGAGTATGATCAACCATGTGATCGGGATACGTGTTCAAATATGTCTCAGTTTTCGTACCCTGGTACTCGGGTGCAACATTCCAGACGCTTTACTAACACTCTCCCAACTTGGAGAGTCAGTCCCTTTAACCTCCTGTTTGGCCCAGTTTGCAATTTCTGCGGAAGATGAACAGGAATAGGGAGAACCAATGAGAGACTACCTGGAGGTGTCTGGACGGGCAAATTTAACTCTCATTTCCCACCAGGAAGAGGAATTAACCAAAGGCTCAGCGTGCCGTGCCGGAACCAGATTAGGGCCTGAAGCCATCCTGCGGTGTTGCGGCCAGCTCACAAGAAAGCGAGTTGAAGAAAGGAGCTCAGGGGCACTGTAATTCTCAAACCTGCAGAGTTATAAATGACAGCTATCGTCCAAAAATATACTGAAGTAAGGCTGCCAAGCGGACTTGAAAGCGGGGCAGAATTGCAGGAAACCGATTTCAGGAGGTAGAGTGGAATTGCATTGAAAGCATAGGAAAAGAGGCAGAACGTCCACAATGATGCACTTGGCCAAAAAGGCCGTATGCATTTTTTCCTGAATATATTCAGGAAAAAACGCATACGCCCTTTTTGGCCAACCAAGCAAGCTTGCAAAGGAAATCTGCACTACAATGAAGTCTCACTTCCCCCCGGTCAAAAGGGCCATCTGAAAAAAGTGTAAAATCCAGAAAGGCAGGAGAGGCCATGAAGAACTGGGAGCCTTGTTATGCTGATGGGCGCGATGTAAATTGCCAGCAGCCACTCGGGAGAAGTGTATGGTGTTTCCTGAAACATCTAAAAAACAAAGCAACAGAGCCTAGGGCACTTCCACTTATGGTCCTATAGCTTAGGGAAATTAAAATCAAAAAGACACAGCCACCCCGAAGTTTGGAACGGCTCTGTTTACAGGAACCTCGTTTACAGTACAAGTTCTACATCACAGAAAGTGAAAAATGGATAAAGAAGTTGTGGTATTTACTTACAAAGCAATATCACTCAGCAATGAAATCTATGTCATCAGGCCCTTAGCAGCACAATGAGTGGATTCAGGTATGATGATTCTAACTGAAATAAGTCACACAGAAAAAGAAACATCATAAGATATCAGTAATACACGGAATGTAAACTTGGCTACACAGGAACTGAATTACAGAACAGAACAGGGTCTCAAATTTAGAAAACCAACTTATGCTTGCTTAAGGGGAAAGGTGAGTTGAGGTGCTGCATAAAACCAGAGATTGAAATGAGCACAGATAAAGTTCCTTAAGCCAAATATGGAATAGACAAGAGCTACTCCTTGCTCAACGAAATGGACTCAACACCGCATATTAAACGCCTAAGAATGTACCTGACTAGTAAGTATCTTAAAACCTATGGATTACTATGTCTGCGAAAGAGAATCAAGCATGTGTGCAGGGGCATAAACGCAGCAGTGATAGGATTGGAGAGGTTCGGTGAGCAAATGAAGACCCTTTGAGATCGTATTGCATGGTACCCATTCCACGGGTTTCAAGTACCCAGGTTTAAGGTATTCTTCCTTCAGCTAAAACATGCATGTGGAACCCAGAGTATGATCAACCGTGTGAACGGGAGACGTGTTCAAATATGTCTCAGTTTTCCTCCCCTGGTACTCGGGTGCAACATTCCAGATGCTTTACTAACACTCTCCCCTCTTGGAGAGTCAGAGCCTTTAACCTCCTGTTTGGCCCAGTTTGCAATTTCTGCGGAAGATGAACAGGAATAGCGAGAACCAATGAGAGACTAGCTGGAGGTGTCTGGACGGGCAAATTTAACTCTCATTTCCCACCAGGAAGAGGAATTAACCAAAGGCTCAGCATGCCGTGCCGGAAGAAGATTAGGGCCTGAAGCCATCCTGCGGTGTTGCGGCCATCTCACAAGAAAGCGAGTTGAAGAAAGGAGCTCAGGGGCACTGTAATTCACAAACCTGCAGAGTTATAAATGACAGCTATCGTCCAAAAATATACTGAAGTAAGGCTGCCAAGAGGACTTGAAAGCGGGGCAGAATTGCAGGAAACCGATTTCAGGAGGTAGACTGGAATTGCATTGAAAGCATAGGAAAAGAGGCAGAACGTCCACAATGATGCACTTGGCCAAAAAGGGCGTATGCGTTTTTTCCTGAATATATTCAGGAAAAAACGCATACGCCCTTTTTGGCCAACCAAGCAAGCTTGCAAAGGAAATCTGCAATACAATGAAGTCTCACTTCCCCCCGGTCAAAAGGGCCATCTGAAAAAAGTGTAAAATCCAGAAAGGCAGGACAGGCCATGGAGAACTGGGAGCCTTGTTATGCTGATGGGTGGGATGTAAATTGCCAACAGACACTCGGGAGAAGTGTATGGTGTTTCCTGATGCATCTAAGAAACAAAGCAACAGAGCCTAGGGCACTTCCACTTATGGTCCTATAGCTTAGGGAAATTAAAATCAAAAAGACACAGCCACCCCAAAGTTTGGGACGCCTCTGTTTACAAGAACCTCATTTACCGTACAAGTTCAATATCACAGAAAGTGAAAAATGGATAAAGAACTTGTGGTACTTACGTACAATGCAGTATCAATCAGCAATGAAATCTATGTCATCAGGCCCTTAGCAGCACAATGAGTGGATTCAGGTATGATGATTCTAACTGAAATAAGTCACACAGAAAAAGAAACATCATAAGATATCAGTAATACACGGAATGTAAACTTGGCTACACAGGAACTGAATTACAGAAGAGAACAGGGTCTCAAATTTAGAAAACCAACTTATGCTTGCTTAAGGGTAAAGGTGAGTTGGGGTGCTGCATAAAACCAGAGATTGAAATGAGCACAGATAAAGTTCCTTAAGCCAAATATGGAATAGACAAGAGCTACTCCTTGCTCAACGAAATGGACTCAACACCCCATATTAAATGCCTAAGAATGTACCTGACTAGTAAGTATCTTAAAACCTATGGATTGCTATGTCTCCGAAAGAGAATCAAGCATGTGTACAGGGGCATAAACGCAGCAGTGATAGGATTGGAGAGGTTCGGTGAGCAAATGAAGACCCTTTGAAGTCATATTGCATGGTACCCATTCCACGGCTCTCAACTCTCAAGGTTTAAGGTATTCTTCCTTCAGCTAAAACATGCATGTGGAACCTAGAGTATGATCAAACATATGATCGGGAGACGTGTTCAAATATTATTCAGTTTTGGTACCCTGGTACTCGGGTGCAACATTCCAGATGCTTTACTAACACTCTCCCGACTTGGAGAGTCAGTCCCTTTAACCTCCTGTTTGGCCCAGTTTGCAATTTCTGCGGAAGATGAACAGGAATAGCGAGAACCAATGAGAGAATAGCTGGAGGTGTCTGGACGGGCAAATTTAACTCTCATTTCCCGCTAGGAAGAGGAATTAACCAAAGGCTCAGCGTGCTGTGCCGGAACCAGATTAGGGCCTGAAGCCATCCTGCGGTGTTGCGGCCAGGTCACAAGAAAGCGAGTTGAAGAAAGGAGCTCAGGGACACTGTAATTCACAAACCTGCAGAGTTATAAATGACAGGTATCGTCCAAAAATATACTGAAGGAAGGCTGCCAAGAGGACTTGAAAGCGGGGCAGAATTGCAGGAAACCGATTTCAGGAGGTAGACTGGAATTGCATTGAAAGCATAGGAAAAGAGGCAGAACGTCCACAATGATGCACTTGGCCATAAAGGGCGTATGCGTTTTATCCTGAATATATTCAGGAAAAAACGCATACGCCCTTTTTGGCCAACCAAGCAAACTTGCAAAGGAAATCTGCACTACAATGAAGTATCACTTCCCCCCAGTCAAAAGGGCCATCTGAAAAAAGTGTAAAATCCAGAAAGGCAGGACAGGCCATGGAGAACTGGGAGCCTTGTTATGCTGATGGGCGGGATGTAAATTGCCAACAGACACTCGGGAGAAGTGTATGGTGTTTCCGGAAACATCTAAAAAACAAAGCAACAGAGCCTAGGGCACTTCCACTTATGGTCCTATAGCTTAGGGAAATTAAAATCAAAAAGACACAGCCACCCCAAAGTTTGGGACGCCTCTGTTTACAAGAACCTCGTTTACAGTACAAGTTCAACATCGCAGAAATTGAAAAATGGATAAAGAAGTTGTGGTATTTACGTACAAAGCAATATCACTCAGCACTGAAATCTATGTCATCAGGCCCTTAGCAGCACAATGAGTGGATTCAGATATGATGATTCTAACTGAAATAAGTCACACAGAAAAAGAAACATCATAAGATATCACTAATACACGGAATGTAAACTTGGCTACACAGGAACTGAATTACAGAACAGAACAGTGTCTCAAAGTTAGAAAACCAACTTATGCTTGCTTAAGGGGAAAGGTGAGTTGGGGTGCTGCATAAAACCAGAGATTGAAATGAGCACAGATAAAGTTCCTTAAGCCAAATATGGAATAGACAAGAGCTACTCCTTGCTCAACGAAATGGACTCAACACCCCAAATTAAACGCCTAAGAATGTACCTGACTAGTAAGTATCCTAAAACCTATGGATTGCTATGTCTCCGAAAGAGAATCAAGCATGTGTACAGGGGCATAAACGCAGCAGTGATAGGATTGGAGAGGTTCACTGAGCAAATGAAGACCCTTTGAAGTCATATTGCATGGTACCCATTCCACGGGTTTCAACTACCCAGGTTTAAGGTATTCTTCCTTCAGCTAAAACATGCATGTGGAACCCAGAGTATGATCAACCGTGTGAACGGGAGACGTGTTCAAATATGTCTCAGTTTTCCTCCCCTGGTACTCGGGTGCAACATTCCAGACGCTTTACTAACACTCTCCCCACTTGGAGAGTCGGCGCCTTTAACCTCCTGTTTGGCCCAGTTTGCAATTTCTGCGGAAGATGAACAGGAATAGCGAGAACCAATGAGAGACTAGCTGGAGGTGTCTGGACGGGCAAATTTAACTCTCATTTCCCACCAGGAAGAGGAAATAACCAAAGTCACAGCGTGCCGTGCCGGAACCAGATTAGGGCCTGAAGCCATCCTGCGGTGTTGCGGCCAGGTCACAAGAAAGCGAGTTGAAGAATGGAGCTCAGGGGCACTGTAATTCTCAAACATGCACAGTTATAAATGACAGCTATCGTCCAAAAATATACTGAAGTAAGGCTGCCAAGAGGACTTGAAAGCGGGGCAGAATTGCAGGAAACCGATTTCAGGAGGTAGAGTGGAATTGCATTGAAAGCATAGGAAAAGAGGCAGAACGTCCACAATGATGCACTTGGCCACAAAGGCCGTATGCGTTTTTTCCTGAATATATTCAGGAAAAAACGCATACGCCCTTTTTGGCCAACCAAGCAAGCTTGCAAAGGAAATCTGCACTACAATGAAGTCTCACTTCCCCCCGGTCAAAAGGGCCATCTGAAAAAAGTGTAAAATCCAGAAAGGCAGGAGAGGCCATGAAGAACTGGGAGCCTTGTTATGCTGATGGGCGGGATGTAAATTGCCAACAGCCACTCGGGAGAAGTGTATGGTGTTTCCTGAAACATCCAGAAAACAAAGCAACAGAGCCTAGGGCACTTCCACTTATGGTCCTATAGCTTAGGGAAATTAAAATCAAAAAGGCACAGCCACCCCGAAGTTTGGAACGGCTCTGTTTACAAGAACCTCGTTTACAGTACAAGTTCAACATCACAGAAAGTGAAAAATGGATAAAGAAGTTGTGGTATTTACTTACAAAGCAATATCACTCAGCAATGAAATCTATGTCATCAGGCCCTTAGCAGCACAATGAGTGGATTCAGTTATGATGATTCTAACTGAAATAAGTCACACAGAAAAAGAAACATCATAAGATATCAGTAATACACGGAATGTAAACTTGGCTACACAGGAACTGAATTACAGAACAGAACAGGGTCTCAAATTTAGAAAACCAACTTATGCTTGCTTAAGGGGAAAGGTGAGTTGGGGTGCTGCATAAAACCAGAGAATGAAATTAGCACAGATAAATTTCCTTAAGCCAAATATGGAATAGACAAGAGCTACTCCTTGCTCAACGAAATGGACTCAACACCGCATATTAAACGCCTAAGAATGTACCTGACTAGTAAGTATCTTAAAACCTATGGATTACTATGTCTGCGAAAGAGAATCAAGCATGTGTGCAAGGGCATAAACGCAGCAGTGATAGGATTGGAGAGGTTGGGTGAGCAAATGAAGACCCTTTGAAGTCATATTGCATGGTACCCATTCCACGAGTTTCAAGTACCCAGGTTTAAGGTATTCTTCCTTCAGCTAAAACATGCATGTGGAACCCAGAGTATGATCAACCGTGTGAACGGGAGATGTGTTCAAATATGTCTCAGTTTTCCTCCCCTGGTACTCGGGTGCAACATTCCAGACGCTTTACTAACACTCTCCCCACTTGGAGAGTCAGCGCCTTTAACCTCCTGTTTGGCCCAGTTTGCAATTTCTGCGGAAGATGAACAGGAATAGCGAGAACCAATGAGAGACTAGCTGGAGGTGTCTGGACGGGCAAATTTAACTCTCATTTCCCACCAGGAAGAGGAATTAACCAAAGGCTCAGCATGCCGTGCCGGAACCAGATTAGGGCCTGAAGCCATCCTACGGTGTTGCGGCCAGCTCACAAGAAAGCGAGTTGAAGAAAGGAGCTCAGGGGCACTGTAATTCTCAAACCTGCAGAGTTATAAATGACAGCTATCGTCCAAAAATATACTGAAGTAAGGCTGCCAAGAGGACTTGAAAGCGGGGCAGAATTGCAGGAAACCGATTTCAGGAGGTAGACTGGAATTGCATTGAAAGCATAGGAAAAGAGGCAGAACGTCCACAATGATGCACTTGGCCAAAAAGGGCGTATGCGTTTTATCCTGAATATATTCAGGAAAAAACGCATACGCCCTTTTTGGCCAACCAAGCAAGCTTGCAAAGGAAATCTGCACTACAATGAAGTCTCACTTCCCCCCGGTCAAAAGGGCCATCTGAAAAAAGTGTAAAATCCAGAAAGGCAGGAGAGGCCATGAAGAACTGGGAGCCTTGTTATGCTGATGGGCGCGATGTAAATTGCCAACAGCCACTCGGGAGAAGTGTATGGTGTTTCCTGAAACATCTAAAAAACAAAGCAACAGAGCCTAGGGCACTTCCACTTATGGTCCTATAGCTTAGGGAAATTAAAATCAAAAAGACACAGCCACCCCAAAGTTTGGGACGCCTCTGTTTTCAAGAACCTCATTTACCGTACAAGTTCAATATCACAGAAAGTGAAAAATGGATAAAGAACTTGTGGTACTTACGTACAATTCAGTATCACTCAGCAATGAAATCTATGTCGTCAGGCCCGTAGCAGCATAATGAGTGGATTCAGGTACGATGATTCTAACTGAAATAAGTCACACAGAAAAAGAAACATCATAAGATATCACTAATACACGGAATGTAAACTTGGCTACACAGAAACTGAATTCCAAAACAGAACAGGGTCTCAAATTTAGAAAACCAACTTATGCTTGCTTAAGGGGAAAGGTGAGTTGGGGTGCGGCATAAAACCAGAGATTGAAATGAGCACAGATAAAGTTCCTTAAGCCAAATATGGAATAGACAAGAGCTACTCCTTGCTCAACGAAATGGACTCAACACCGCATATTAAACGCCTAAGTATGTACCTGACTAGTAAGTATCTTCAAACCTATGGATTGCTATGTCTCCGAAAGAGAATCAAGCGTGTGTACAGGGGCATAAACGCAGCAGTGATAGGATTGGAGAGGTTCGGTGAGCAAATGAAGACCCTTTGAAGTCATATTGCATGGTACCCATTCCACGGGTTTCAACTACCCAGGTTTAAGGTATTCTTCCTTCAGCTAAAACATGCATGTGGAACCCAGAGTATGATCAACCGTGTGAACGGGAGACGTGTTCAAATATGTCTCAGTTTTCCTCCCCTGGTACTCGGGTGCAACATTCCAGACGCTTTACTAACACTCTCCCCACTTGGAGAGTCAGCGCCTTTAACCTCCTGTTTGGCCCAGTTTGCAATTTCTGCGGAAGATGAACAGGAATAGCGAGAACCAATGAGAGACTAGCTGGAGGTGTCTGGACGGGCAAATTTAACTCTCATGTCCCACCAGGAAGAGGAATTAACCAAAGGCTCAGCGTGCCGTGCCGGAACCAGATTAGGGCCTGAAGCCATCCTGCGGTGTTGCGGCCAGCTCACAAGAAAGCGAGTTGAAGAAAGGAGCTCAGGGGCACTGTAATTCTCAAACCTGCACAGTTATAAATGACAGCTATCGTCCAAAAATATACTGAAGTAAGGCTGCCAAGAGGACTTGAAAGCGGGGCAGAATTGCAGGAAACCGATTTCAGGAGGTAGACTGGAATTGCATTGAAAGCATAGGAAAAGAGGCAGAACGTCCACAATGATGCACTTGGCCAAAAAGGGCGTATGCGTTTTTTCCTGAATATATTCAGGAAAAAACGCATACGCCCTTTTTGGCCAACCAAGCAAGCTTGCAAAGGAAATCTGCACTACAATGAAGTCTCACTTGCCCCCGGTCAAAAGGGCCATCTGAAAAAAGTGTAAAATCCAGAAAGGCAGGACAGGCCATGGAGAACTGGGAGCCTTGTTATGCTGATGGGCGGGATGGAAATTGCCAACAGACACTCGGGAGAAGTGTATGGTGTTTCCTGATGCATCTAAGAAACAAAGCAACAGAGCCTAGGGCACTTCCACTTATGGTCCTATAGCTTAGGGAAATTAAAATCAAAAAGGCACAGCCACCCCGAAGTTTGGAACGGCTCTGTTTACAAGAACCTCGTTTACAGTACAAGTTCAACATCACAGAAAGTGAAAAATGGATAAAGAAGTTGTGGTATTTACTTACAAAGCAATATCACTCAGCAATGAAATCTATGTCATCAGGCCCTTAGCAGCACAATGAGTGGATTCAGTTATGATGATTCTAACTGAAATAAGTCACACAGAAAAAGAAACATCATAAGATATCAGTAATACACGGAATGTAAACTTGGCTACACAGGAACTGAATTACAGAACAGAACAGGGTCTCAAATTTAGAGAACCAACTTATGCTTGCTTAAGGGGAAAGGTGAGTTGGGGTGCTGCATAAAACCAGAGAATGAAATGAGCACAGATAAAGTTCCTTAAGCCAAATATGGAATAGACAAGAGCTACTCCTTGCTCAACGAAATGGACTCAACACCGCATATTAAACGCCTAAGAATGTACCTGACTAGTAAGTATCTTAAAACCTATGGATTACTATGTCTGCGAAAGAGAATCAAGCATGTGTGCAAGGGCATAAACGCAGCAGTGATAGGATTGGAGAGGTTCGGTGAGCAAATGAAGACCCTTTGAAGTCATATTGCATGGTACCCATTCCACGAGTTTCAAGTACCCAGGTTTAAGGTATTCTTCCTTCAGCTAAAACATGCATGTGGAACCCAGAGTATGATCAACCGTGTGAACGGGAGACGTGTTCAAATATGTCTCAGTTTTCCTCCCCTGGTACTCGGGTGCAACATTCCAGACGCTTTACTAACACTCTCCCCACTTGGAGAGTCAGCGCCTTTAACCTCCTGTTTGGCCCAGTTTGCAATTTCTGCGGAAGATGAACAGGAATAGCGAGAACCAATGAGAGACTAGCTGGAGGTGTCTGGACGGGCAAATTTAACTCTCATGTCCCACCAGGAAGAGGAATTAACCAAAGGCTCAGCGTGCCGTGCCGGAACCAGATTAGGGCCTGAAGCCATCCTGCGGTGTTGCGGCCAGCTCACAAGAAAACGAGTTGAAGAAAGGAGCTCAGGGGCACTGTAATTCTCAAACCTGCACAGTTATAAATGACAGCTATCGTCCAAAAATATACTGAAGTAAGGCTGCCAAGAGGACTTGAAAGCGGGGCAGAATTGCAGGAAACCGATTTCAGGAGGTAGACTGGAATTGCATTGAAAGCATAGGAAAAGAGGCAGAACGTCCACAATGATGCACTTGGCCAAAAAGGGCGTATGCGTTTTTTCCTGAATATATTCAGGAAAAAACGCATACGCCCTTTTTGGCCAACCAAGCAAGCTTGCAAAGGAAATCTGCACTACAATGAAGTCTCACTTGCCCCCAGTCAAAAGGGCCATCTGAAAAAAGTGTAAAATCCAGAAAGGCAGGAGAGGCCATGAAGAACTGGGAGCCTTGTTATGCTGATGGGCGGGATGTAAATTGCCAACAGCCACTCGGGAGAAGTGTATGGTGTTTCCTGGAACATCTAAAAAACAAAGCAACAGAACCTAGGGCACTTCCACTTATGGTCCTATAGCTTAGGGAAATTAAAATCAAAAAGACACAGCCACCCCGAAGTTTGGAACGGCTCTGTTTACAAGAACCTCATTTACAGTACAAGTTCAACATCACAGAAAGTGAAAAATGGATAAAGAAGTTGTGGTATTTACTTACAAAGCAATATCACTCAGCAATGAAATCTATGTCATCAGGCCCTTAGCAGCACAATGAGTGGATTCAGGTATGATGATTCTAACTGAAATAAGTCACACAGAAAAAGAAACATCATAAGATATCAGTAATACACGGAATGTAAACTTGGCTACACAGGAACTGAATTACAGAACAGAACAGGGTCTCAAATTTAGAAAACCAACTTATGCTTGCTTAAGGGGAAAGGTGAGTTGAGGTGCTGCATAAAACCAGAGAATGAAATGAGCACAGATAAAGTTCCTTAAGCCAAATATGGAATAGACAAGAGCTACTCCTTGCTCAACGAAATGGACTCAACACCGCATATTAAACGCCTAAGAATGTACCTGACTAGTAAGTATCTTAAAACCTATGGATTGCTATGTCTCCGAAAGAGAATCAAGCATGTGTGCAAGGGCATAAACGCAGCAGTGATAGGATTGGAGAGGTTCGGTGAGCAAATGAAGGCCCTTTGAAGTCATATTGCATGGTACCCATTCCACGGGTTTCAAGTACCCAGGTTTAAGGTATTCTTCCTTCAGCTAAAACATGCATGTGGAACCCAGAGTATGATCAACCGTGTGAACGGGAGACGTGTTCAAATATGTCTCAGTTTTCCTCCCCTGGTACTCGGGTGAAACATTCCAGACGCTTTACTAACACTCTCCCCACTTGGAGAGTCAGCGCCTTTAACCTCCTGTTTGGCCCAGTTTGCAATTTCTGCGGAAGATGAACAGGAATAGCGAGAACCAATGAGAGACTAGCTGGAGGTGTCTGGACGGGCAAATTTCACTCTCATTTCCCACCAGGAAGAGGAATTAACCAAAGGCTCAGCGTGCCATGCCGGAACAAGATTAGGGCCTGAAGCCATCCTGCGGTGTTGCGGCCAGGTCACAAGAAAGCGAGTTGAAGAAAGGAGCTCAGGGACACTGTAATTCACAAACCTGCAGAGTTATAAATGACAGCTATCGTCCAAAAATATACTGAAGTAAGGCTGCCAAGAGGACTTGAAAGCGGGGCAGAATTGCAGGAAACCGATTTCAGGAGGTAGACTGGAATTGCATTGAAAGCATAGGAAAAGAGGCAGAACGTCCACAATGATGCACTTGGCCAAAAAGGCCGTATGCGTTTTTTCCTGAATATATTCAGGAAAAAACGCATACGCCCTTTTTGGCCAACGAAGCAAGCTTGCAAAGGAAATCTGCACTACAATGAAGTCTCACTTCCCCCCGGTCAAAAGGGCCATCTGAAAAAAGTGTAAAATCCAGAAAGGCAGGACAGGCCATGGAGAACTGGGAGCCTTGTTATGCTGATGGGCGGGATGGAAATTGCCAACAGACACTCGGGAGAAGTGTATGGTGTTTCCTGATGCATCTAAGAAACAAAGCAACAGAGCCTAGGGCACTTCCACTTATGGTCCTATAGCTTAGGGAAATTAAAATCAAAAAGGCACAGCCACCCCGAAGTTTGGAATGGCTCTGTTTACAAGAACCTCGTTTACAGTACAAGTTCAACATCACAGAAAGTGAAAAATGGATAAAGAAGTTGTGGTATTTACTTACAAAGCAATATCACTCAGCAATGAAATCTATGTCATCAGGCCCTTAGCAGCACAATGAGTGGATTCAGTTATGATGATTCTAACTGAAATAAGTCACACAGAAAAAGAAACATCATAAGATATCAGTAATACACGGAATGTAAACTTGGCTACACAGGAACTGAATTACAGAACAGAACAGGGTCTCAAATTTAGAAAACCAACTTATGCTTGCTTAAGGGGAAAGGTGAGTTGGGGTGCTGCATAAAACCAGAGAATGAAATGAGCACAGATAAAGTTCCTTAAGCCAAATATGGAATAGACAAGAGCTACTCCTTGCTCAACGAAATGGACTCAACACCGCATATTAAACGCCTAAGAATGTACCTGACTAGTAAGTATCTTAAAACCTATGGATTACTATGTCTGCGAAAGAGAATCAAGCATGTGTGCAAGGGCATAAACGCAGCAGTGATAGGATTGGAGAGGTTCGGTGAGCAAATGAAGACCCTTTGAAGTCATATTGCATGGTACCCATTCCACGAGTTTCAAGTACCCAGGTTTAAGGTATTCTTCCTTCAGCTAAAACATGCATGTGGAACCCAGAGTATGATCAACCATGTGAACGGGAGATGTGTTCAAATATGTCTCAGTTTTCCTCCCCTGGTACTCGGGTGCAACATTCCAGACGCTTTACTAACACTCTCCCCACTTGGAGAGTCAGCGCCTTTAACCTCCTGTTTGGCCCAGTTTGCAATTTCTGCGGAAGATGAACAGGAATAGCGAGAACCAATGAGAGACTAGCTGGAGGTGTCTGGACGGGCAAATTTAACTCTCATTTCCCACCAGGAAGAGGAATTAACCAAAGGCTCAGCGTGCCGTGCCGGAACCAGATTAGGGCCTGAAGCCATCCTGCAGTGTTGCGGCCAGCTCACAAGAAAACGAGTTGAAGAAAGGAGCTCAGGGGCACTGTAATTCTCAAAACTGCAGAGTTATAAATGACAGCTATCGTCCAAAAATATACTGAAGTAAGGCTGCCAAGAGGACTTGAAAGCGGGGCAGAATTGCAGGAAACCGATTTCAGGAGGTAGAGTGGAATTGCATTGAAAGCATAGGAAAAGAGGCAGAACGTCCACAATGATGCACTTGGCCAAAAAGGGCGTATGCGTTTTTTCCTGAATATATTCAGGAAAAAACGCATACGCCCTTTTTGGCCAACCAAGCAAGTTTGCAAAGGAAATCTGCACTACAATGAAGTCTCACTTCCCCCCGGTCAAAAGGGCCATCTGAAAAAAGTGTAAAATCCAGAAAGGCAGGAGAGGCCATGAAGAACTGGGAGCCTTGTTATGCTGATGGGCGCGATGTAAATTGCCAACAGCCACTCGGGAGAAGTGTATGGTGTTTCCTGAAACATCTAAAAAACAAAGCAACAGAGCCTAGGGCACTTCCACTTATGGTCCTATAGCTTAGGGAAATTAAAATCAAAAAGACACAGCCACCCCGAAGTTTGGAAGGGCTCTGTTTACAGGAACCTCGTTTACAGTACAAGTTCTACATCACAGAAAGTGAAAAATGGATAAAGAAGTTGTGGTATTTACTTACAAAGCAATATCACTCAGCAATGAAATCTATGTCATCAGGCCCTTAGCAGCACAATGAGTGGATTCAGGTATGATGATTCTAACTGAAATAAGTCACACAGAAAAAGAAACATCATAAGATATCAGTAATACACGGAATGTAAACTTGGCTACACAGGAACTGAATTACAGAACAGAACAGGGTCTCAAATTTAGAAAACCAACTTATGCTTGCTTAAGGGGAAAGGTGAGTTGAGGTGCTGCATAAAACCAGAGATTGAAATGAGCACAGATAAAGTTCCTTAAGCCAAATATGGAATAGACAAGAGCTACTCCTTGCTCAACGAAATGGACTCAACACCGCATATTAAACGCCTAAGAATGTACCTGACTAGTAAGTATCTTAAAACCTATGGATTGCTATGTCTCCGAAAGAGAATCAAGCATGTGTGCAAGGGCATAAACGCAGCAGTGATAGGATTGGAGAGGTTCGGTGAGCAAATGAAGGCCCTTTGAAGTCATATTGCATGGTACCCATTCCACGGGTTTCAAGTACCCAGGTTTAAGGTATTCTTCCTTCAGCTAAAACATGCATGTGGAACCCAGAGTATGATCAACCGTGTGAACGGGAGACGTGTTCAAATATGTCTCAGTTTTCCTCCCCTGGTACTCGGGTGCAACATTCCAGACGCTTTACTAACACTCTCCCCACTTGGAGAGTCAGCGCCTTTAACCTCCTGTTTGGCCCAGTTTGCAATTTCTGCGGAAGATGAACAGGAATAGCGAGAACCAATGAGAGACTAGCTGGAGGTGTCTGGACGGGCAAATTTCACTCTCATTTCCCACCAGGAAGAGGAATTAACCAAAGGCTCAGCGTGCCATGCCGGAACAAGATTAGGGCCTGAAGCCATCCTGCGGTGTTGCGGCCAGGTCACAAGAAAGCGAGTTGAAGAAAGGAGCTCAGGGACACTGTAATTCACAAACCTGCAGAGTTATAAATGACAGCTATCGTCCAAAAATATACTGAAGTAAGGCTGCCAAGAGGACTTGAAAGCGGGGCAGAATTGCAGGAAACCGATTTCAGGAGGTAGACTGGAATTGCATTGAAAGCATAGGAAAAGAGGCAGAACGTCCACAATGATGCACTTGGCCAAAAAGGCCGTATGCGTTTTTTCCTGAATATATTCAGGAAAAAACGCATACGCCCTTTTTGGCCAACGAAGCAAGCTTGCAAAGGAAATCTGCACTACAATGAAGTCTCACTTCCCCCCGGTCAAAAGGGCCATCTGAAAAAAGTGTAAAATCCAGAAAGGCAGGACAGGCCATGGAGAACTGGGAGCCTTGTTATGCTGATGGGCGGGATGGAAATTGCCAACAGACACTCGGGAGAAGTGTATGGTGTTTCCTGATGCATCTAAGAAACAAAGCAACAGAGCCTAGGGCACTTCCACTTATGGTCCTATAGCTTAGGGAAATTAAAATCAAAAAGGCACAGCCACCCCGAAGTTTGGAATGGCTCTGTTTACAAGAACCTCGTTTACAGTACAAGTTCAACATCACAGAAAGTGAAAAATGGATAAAGAAGTTGTGGTATTTACTTACAAAGCAATATCACTCAGCAATGAAATCTATGTCATCAGGCCCTTAGCAGCACAATGAGTGGATTCAGTTATGATGATTCTAACTGAAATAAGTCACACAGAAAAAGAAACATCATAAGATATCAGTAATACACGGAATGTAAACTTGGCTACACAGGAACTGAATTACAGAACAGAACAGGGTCTCAAATTTAGAAAACCAACTTATGCTTGCTTAAGGGGAAAGGTGAGTTGGGGTGCTGCATAAAACCAGAGAATGAAATGAGCACAGATAAAGTTCCTTAAGCCAAATATGGAATAGACAAGAGCTACTCCTTGCTCAACGAAATGGACTCAACACCGCATATTAAACGCCTAAGAATGTACCTGACTAGTAAGTATCTTAAAACCTATGGATTACTATGTCTGCGAAAGAGAATCAAGCATGTGTGCAAGGGCATAAACGCAGCAGTGATAGGATTGGAGAGGTTCGGTGAGCAAATGAAGACCCTTTGAAGTCATATTGCATGGTACCCATTCCACGAGTTTCAAGTACCCAGGTTTAAGGTATTCTTCCTTCAGCTAAAACATGCATGTGGAACCCAGAGTATGATCAACCATGTGAACGGGAGATGTGTTCAAATATGTCTCAGTTTTCCTCCCCTGGTACTCGGGTGCAACATTCCAGACGCTTTACTAACACTCTCCCCACTTGGAGAGTCAGCGCCTTTAACCTCCTGTTTGGCCCAGTTTGCAATTTCTGCGGAAGATGAACAGGAATAGCGAGAACCAATGAGAGACTAGCTGGAGGTGTCTGGACGGGCAAATTTAACTCTCATTTCCCACCAGGAAGAGGAATTAACCAAAGGCTCAGCGTGCCGTGCCGGAACCAGATTAGGGCCTGAAGCCATCCTGCAGTGTTGCGGCCAGCTCACAAGAAAACGAGTTGAAGAAAGGAGCTCAGGGGCACTGTAATTCTCAAAACTGCAGAGTTATAAATGACAGCTATCGTCCAAAAATATACTGAAGTAAGGCTGCCAAGAGGACTTGAAAGCGGGGCAGAATTGCAGGAAACCGATTTCAGGAGGTAGAGTGGAATTGCATTGAAAGCATAGGAAAAGAGGCAGAACGTCCACAATGATGCACTTGGCCAAAAAGGGCGTATGCGTTTTTTCCTGAATATATTCAGGAAAAAACGCATACGCCCTTTTTGGCCAACCAAGCAAGTTTGCAAAGGAAATCTGCACTACAATGAAGTCTCACTTCCCCCCGGTCAAAAGGGCCATCTGAAAAAAGTGTAAAATCCAGAAAGGCAGGAGAGGCCATGAAGAACTGGGAGCCTTGTTATGCTGATGGGCGCGATGTAAATTGCCAACAGCCACTCGGGAGAAGTGTATGGTGTTTCCTGAAACATCTAAAAAACAAAGCAACAGAGCCTAGGGCACTTCCACTTATGGTCCTATAGCTTAGGGAAATTAAAATCAAAAAGACACAGCCACCCCGAAGTTTGGAAGGGCTCTGTTTACAGGAACCTCGTTTACAGTACAAGTTCTACATCACAGAAAGTGAAAAATGGATAAAGAAGTTGTGGTATTTACTTACAAAGCAATATCACTCAGCAATGAAATCTATGTCATCAGGCCCTTAGCAGCACAATGAGTGGATTCAGGTATGATGATTCTAACTGAAATAAGTCACACAGAAAAAGAAACATCATAAGATATCAGTAATACACGGAATGTAAACTTGGCTACACAGGAACTGAATTACAGAACAGAACAGGGTCTCAAATTTAGAAAACCAACTTATGCTTGCTTAAGGGGAAAGGTGAGTTGAGGTGCTGCATAAAACCAGAGATTGAAATGAGCACAGATAAAGTTCCTTAAGCCAAATATGGAATAGACAAGAGCTACTCCTTGCTCAACGAAATGGACTCAACACCACATATTAAACGCCTAAGAATGTACCTGACTAGTAAGTATCTTAAAACCTATGGATTACTATGTCTGCGAAAGAGAATCAAGCATGTGTGCAGGGGCATAAACGCAGCAGTGATAGGATTGGAGAGGTTCGGTGAGCAAATGAAGACCCTTTGAGGTCGTATTGCATGGTACCCATTCCACGGGTTTCAAGTACCCAGGTTTAAGGTATTCTTCCTTCAGCTAAAACATGCATGTGGAACCCAGAGTATGATCAACCGTGTGAACGGGAGACGTGTTCAAATATGTCTCAGTTTTCCTCCCCTGGTACTCGGGTGCAACATTCCAGACGCTTTACTAACACTCTCCCCACTTGGAGAGTCAGCGCCTTTAACCTCCTGTTTGGCCCAGTTTGCAATTTCTGCGGAAGATGAACAGGAATAGCGAGAACCAATGAGAGACTAGCTGGAGGTGTCTGGACGGGCAAATTTCACTCTCATTTCCCACCAGGAAGAGGAATTAACCAAAGGCTCAGCGTGCCGTGCCGGAACAAGATTAGGGCCTGAAGCCATCCTGCGGTGTTGCGGCCAGGTCACAAGAAAGCGAGTTGAAGAAAGGAGCTCAGGGGCACTGTAATTCACAAACCTGCAGAGTTATAAATGACAGCTATCGTCCAAAAATATACTGAAGTAAGGCTGCCAAGAGGACTTGAAAGCGGGGCAGAATTGCAGGAAACCGATTTCAGGAGGTAGACTGGAATTGCATTGAAAGCATAGGAAAAGAGGCAGAACGTCCACAATGATGCACTTGGCCAAAAAGGCCGTATGCGTTTTTTCCTGAATATATTCAGGAAAAAACGCATACGCACTTTTTGGCCAACCAAGCAAGCTTGCAAAGGAAATCTGCACTACAATGAAGTCTCACTTCACCCCGGTCAAAAGGGCCATCTGAAAAAAGTGTAAAATCCAGAAAGGCAGGACAGGCCATGGAGAACTGGGAGCCTTGTTATGCTGATGGGCGGGATGTAAATTGCCAACAGCCACTCGGGAGAAGTGTATGGTGTTTCCTGATGCATCTAAGAAACAAAGCAACAGAGCCTAGGGCACTTCCACTTATGGTCCTATAGCTTAGGGAAATTAAAATCAAAAAGACACAGCCACCCCAAAGTTTGGGACGCCTCTGTTTACAAGAACCTCATTTACCGTACAAGTTCAATATCACAGAAAGTGAAAAATGGATAAAGAACTTCTGGTACTTATGTACAATGCAGTATCACTCAGCAATGAAATCTATGTCATCAGGCCCTTAGCAGCACAATGAGTGGATTCAGGTATGATGATTCTAACTGAAATAAGTCACACAGAAAAAGAAACATCATAAGATATCAGTAATACACGGAATGTAAACTTGGCTACACAGGAACTGAATTCCAAAACAGAACAGGGTCTCAAATTTAGAAAACAAACTTATGCTTGCTTAAGGGGAAAGGTGAGTTGGGGTGCTGCATAAAACCAGAGATTGAAATGAGCACAGATAAAGTTCCTTAAGCCAAATATGGAATAGACAAGAGCTACTCCTTGCTCAACGAAATGGACACAACACCGCATATTAAACGCCTAAGAATGTACCTGACTAGTAAGTATGTTAAAACCTATGGATTGCTATGTCTCCGAAAGAGAACCAAGCATGTGTACAGGGGCATAAATGCAGCAGTGATAGGATTGGAGAGGTTCGGTGAGCAAATGAAGACCCTTTGAAGTCATATTGCATGGTACCCATTCCACAGGTTTCAACTACCCAGGTTTAAGGTATTCTTCCTTCAGCTAAAACATGCATGTGGAACCTAGAGTATGATCAACCATGTGATAGGGAGACGTGTTCAAATATGTCTCAGTTTTCGTACCCTAGTACTCGGGTGCAACATTCCAGATGCTTTACTAACACTCTCCCAACTTGGAGAGTCAGTCCCTTTAACCTCCTATTTGGCCCAGTTTGCAATTTCTGCGGAAGATGAACAGGAATAGCGAGAACCAATGAGAGACTAGCTGGAGGTGTCTGGAAGGGCAAATTTAACTCTCATTTCCCACCAGGAAGAGGAATTAACCAAAGGCTCAGCGTGCCGTGCCGGAACCAGATTAGGGCCTGAAGCCATCCTGCGGTGTTGCAGCCAGGTCACAAGAAAGCGAGTTGAAGAAAGGAGCTCAGGGGCATTGTAATTCACAAACCTGCAGAGTTATAAAAGACAACTATCGTCCAAAAATATACTGAAGTAAGGCTGCCAAGAGGACTTGAAAGCGGGGCAGAATTGCAGGAAACCGATTTCAGGAGGTAGACTGGAATTGCATTGAAAGCATAGGAAAAGAGGCAGAACGTCCACAATGATGCACTTGGCCATAAAGGGCGTATGCGTTTTTTCCTGAATATATTCAGGAAAAAACGCATACGCACTTTTTGGCCAACCAAGCAAACTTGCAAAGGAAATCTGCACTACAATGAAGTCTCACTTCCCCCCGGTCAAAAGGGCCATCTGAAAAAAGTGTAAAATCCAGAAAGTCAGGACAGGCCATGGAGAACTGGGAGCCTTGTTATGCTGATGGGCGGGATGTAAATTGCCAACAGACACCCAGGAGAAGTGTATGGTGTTTCCTGAAACATCTAAAAAACAAAGCAACAGAGCCTAGGGCACTTCCACTTATGTTCCTATAGATTAGGGATATTAAAATCAAAAAGACACAGCCACCCCAAAGTTTGGGACGCCTCTGTTTACAAGAACCTCGTTTACAGTACAAGTTCAACATCGCAGAAATTGAAAAATGGATAAATAAGTTGTGGTATTTACTTACAAAGCAATATCACTCAGCACTGAAATCTATGTCATCAGGCCCTTAGCAGCACAATGAGTGGATTCAGATATGATGATTCTAACTGAAATAAGTCACACAGAAAAAGAAACATCATAAGATATCAGTAATACACGGAATGTAAACTTGGCTACACAGGAACTGAATTACAGAACAGAACAGTGTCTCAAATTTAGAAAACCAACTTATTCTTGCTTAAGGGGAAAGGTGAGTTGGGGTGCTGCATAAAACCAGAGATGGAAATGAGCACAGATAAAGTTCCTTAAGCCAAATATGGAATAGACAAGAGCTACTCCTTGCTCAACGAAATGGACTCAACACCCCATATTAAACGCCTAAGAATGTACCTGACTAGTAAGTATCTTAAAACCTATGGATTGCTATGTCTCCTAAAGAGAATCAAGCATGTGTACAGGGGCATAAACGCAGCAGTGATAGGATTGGAGAGGTTCACTGAGCAAATGAATACCCTTTGAAGTCATATTTCATGGTACCCATTCCACGGGTGTCAACTACCCAGGTTTAAGGTATTCTTCCTTCAGCTAAAACATGCATGTGGAACCCAGAGTATGATCAACCGTGTGAATGGGAGACTTCTTCAAATATGTCTCAGTTTACCTCCCCTGGTACTCGGGTGCAACATTCCAGACGCTTTACTAACACTCTCCCCACTTGGAGAGTCAGCGCCTTTAACATCCTGTTTGGCCCAGTTTGCAATTTCTGTGGAAGATGAACAGGAATAGTGAGAACCAATGAGAGACTAGCTGGAGGTGTCTGGACGGGCAAATTTAACTCTCATTTCCCACCAGGAAGAGGAAATAACCAAAGGCTCAGCGTTCCGTGCCGGAACCAGATTAGGGCCTGAAGCCATCCTGCGGTGTTGCGGCCAGCTCAAAGAAAGCGAGTTGAAGAAAGGAGCTCAGGGACACTGTAATTCACAAACCTGCAGAGTTATAAATGACAGCTATCGTCCAAAAATATTCTGAAGTAAGGCTGCCAAGAGGACTTGAAAGCGGGGCAGAATTGCAGGAAACCGATTTCAGGAGGTAGACTGGAATTGCATTGAAAGCATAGGAAAAGAGGCAGAACGTCCACAATGATGCACTTGGCCAAAAAGGGCGTATGCATTTTTTCCTGAATATATTCAGGAAAAAACGCATACGCCCTTTTTGGCCAACCAAGCAAACTTGCAAAGGAAATCTGCACTACAATGAAGTCTCACTTCCCCCCGGTCAAAAGGGCCATCTGAAAAAAGTGTAAAATCCAGAAAGGCAGGACAGGCCATGGAGAACTGGGAGCCTTGTTATGCTGATGGGCGGGATGTAAATTGCCAACAGACACTCGGGAGAAGTGTATGGTGTTTCCTAAAATATCTAAGAAACAAAGCAACAGAGCCTAGGGCACTTCCACTTATGGTCCTATAGTTTAGGGAAATTAAAATCAAAAAGACACAGCCACCCCAAAGTTTGGGACGCCTCTGTTTAGAAGAACCTCGTTTACCGTACAAGTTCAATATCACAGAAAGTGAAAAATGGATAAAGAACTTGTGGTACTTACGTACAATGCAGTATCACTCAGCAATGAAATCTATGTCGTCAGGCCCGTAGCAGCATAATGAGTGGATTCAGGTACGATGATTCTAACTGAAATAAGTCACACAGAAAAAGAAACATCATAAGATATCACTAATACACGGAATGTAAACTTGGCTACACAGGAACTGAATTCCAAAACAGAACAGGGTCTCAAATTTAGAAAACCAACTTATGCTTGCTTAAGGGGAAAGGTGAGTTGGGGTGCTGCATAAAACCAGAGATTGAAATGAGCACAGATAAAGTTCCTTAAGCCAAATATGGAATAGACAAGAGCTACTCCTTGCTCAACGAAATGGACTCAACACCCCAAATTAAACGCCTAAGAATGTACCTGACTAGTAAGTATCTTAAAACGTATGGATTGCTATGTCTCCATAAGAGAATCAAGCGTGTGTACAGGGGCATAAATGCAGCAGTGATAGGATTGGAGAGGTTCGGTGAGCAAATGAAGACCTTTGAAGTCATATTGCATGGTACCCATTCCACGGGTCTCAACTCTCCAGGTTTAAGGTATTCTTCCTTCAGCTAAAACATGCATGTGGAACCCAGAGTACGATCAACCGTGTGAACTGGAGACGTGTTCAAATATGTCTAAGTTTTCCTCCCCGGTACTCGGGTGCAACATTCCAGACGCTTTACTAACACTCTCCCGACTTGGAGAGTCAGCGCCTTTAACCTCCTGTTTGGCCCAGTTTGCAATTTCTGTGGAAGATGAACAGGAATAGGGAGAACCAATGAGAGACTAGCTGGAGGTGTCTGGACGGGCAAATTTAACTCTCATTTCCCACCAGGAAGAGGAAATAACCAAAGGCTCAGCGTGCCGTGCCGGAACCAGATTAGGGCCTGAAGCCATCCTGCGGTGTTGCAGCCAGGTCACAAGAAAGCGAGTTGAAGAAAGGAGCTCAGGGGCATTGTAATTCACAAACCTGCAGAGTTATAAAAGACAACTATCGTCCAAAAATATACTGAAGTAAGGCTGCCAAGAGGACTTGAAAGCGGGGCAGAATTGCAGGAAACCGATTTCAGGAGGTAGACTGGAATTGCATTGAAAGCATAGGAAAAGAGGCAGAACGTCCACAATGATGCACTTGGCCATAAAGGGCGTATGCGTTTTTTCCTGAATATATTCAGGAAAAAACGCATACGCACTTTTTGGCCAACCAAGCAAACTTGCAAAGGAAATCTGCACTACAATGAAGTCTCACTTCCCCCCGGTCAAAAGGGCCATCTGAAAAAAGTGTAAAATCCAGAAAGGCAGGACAGGCCATGGAGAACTGGGAGCCTTGTTATGCTGATGGGCGGGATGTAAATTGCCAACAGACACCCAGGAGAAGTGTATGGTGTTTCCTGAAACATCTAAAAAACAAAGCAACAGAGCCTAGGGCACTTCCACTTATGGTCCTATAGCTTAGGGATATTAAAATCAAAAAGACACAGCCACCCCAAAGTTTGGGACGCCTCTGTTTACAAGAACCTCGTTTACAGTACAAGTTCAACATCGCAGAAATTGAAAAATGGATAAATAAGTTGTGGTATTTACTTACAAAGCAATATCACTCAGCACTGAAATCTATGTCATCAGGCCCTTAGCAGCACAATGAGTGGATTCAGATATGATGATTCTAACTGAAATAAGTCACACAGAAAAAGAAACATCATAAGATATCAGTAATACACGGAATGTAAACTTGGCTACACAGGAACTGAATTACAGAACAGAACAGTGTCTCAAATTTAGAAAACCAACTTATTCTTGCTTAAGGGGAAAGGTGAGTTGGGGTGCTGCATAAAACCAGAGATTGAAATGAGCACAGATAAAGTTCCTTAAGCCAAATATGGAATAGACAAGAGCTACTCCTTGCTCAACGAAATGGACTCAACACCCCATATTAAACGCCTAAGAATGTACCTGACTAGTAAGTATCTTAAAACCTATGGATTGCTATGTCTCCGAAAGAGAACCAAGCATGTGTACAGGGGCATAAACGCAGCAGTGATAGGATTGGAGAGGTTCACTGAGCAAATGAATACCCTTTGAAGTCATATTTCATGGTACCCATTCCACGGGTGTCAACTACCCAGGTTTAAGGTATTCTTCCTTCAGCTAAAACATGCATGTGGAACCCAGAGTATGATCAACCGTGTGAATGGGAGACTTCTTCAAATATGTCTCAGTTTACCTCCCCTGGTACTCGGGTGCAACATTCCAGACGCTTTACTAACACTCTCCCCACCTGGAGAGTCAGCGCCTTTAACATCCTGTTTGGCCCAGTTTGCAATTTCTGTGGAAGATGAACAGGAATAGTGAGAACCAATGAGAGACTAGCTGGAGGTGTCTGGACGGGCAAATTTAACTCTCATTTCCCAGCAGGAAGAGGAAATAACCAAAGGCTCAGCGTTCCGTGCCGGAACCAAATTAGGGCCTGAAGCCATCCTGCGGTGTTGCGGCCAGCTCAAAGAAAGCGAGTTGAAGAAAGGAGCTCAGGGACACTGTAATTCACAAACCTGCAGAGTTATAAATGACAGCTATCGTCCAAAAATATTCTGAAGTAAGGCTGCCAAGAGGACTTGAAAGCGGGGCAGAATTGCAGGAAACCGATTTCAGGAGGTAGACTGGAATTGCATTGAAAGCATAGGAAAACAGGCAGAACGTCCACAATGATGCACTTGGCCAAAAAGGGCGTATGCATTTTTTCCTGAATATATTCAGGAAAAAACGCATACGCACTTTTTGGCCAACCAAGCAAACTTGCAAAGGAAATCTGCACTACAATGAAGTCTCACTTCCCCCCGGTCAAAAGGGCCATCTGAAAAAAGTGTAAAATCCAGAAAGGCAGGACAGGCCATGGAGAACTAGGAGCCTTGTTATGCTGATGGGCGGGATGTAAATTGCCAACAGACACTCGGGAGAAGTGTATGGTGTTTCCTAAAATATCTAAGAAACAAAGCAACAGAGCCTAGGGCACTTCCACTTATGGTCCTATAGTTTAGGGAAATTAAAATCAAAAAGACACAGCCACCCCAAAGTTTGGGACGCCTCTGTTTAGAAGAACCTCGTTTACCGTACAAGTTCAATATCACAGAAAGTGAAAAATGGATAAAGAACTTGTGGTACTTACGTACAATGCAGTATCACTCAGCAATGAAATCTATGTCGTCAGGCCCGTAGCAGCATAATGAGTGGATTCAGGTACGATGATTCTAACTGAAATAAGTCACACAGAAAAAGAAACATCATAAGATATCACTAATACACGGAATGTAAACTTGGCTACACAGGAACTGAATTCCAAAACAGAACAGGGTCTCAAATTTAGAAAACCAACTTATGCTTGCTTAAGGGGAAAGGTGAGTTGGGGTGCTGCATAAAACCAGAGATTGAAATGAGCACAGATAAAGTTCCTTAAGCCAAATATGGAATAGACAAGAGCTACTCCTTGCTCAACGAAATGGACTCAACACCCCAAATTAAACGCCTAAGAATGTACCTGACTAGTAAGTATCTTAAAACGTATGGATTGCTATGTCTCCATAAGAGAATCAAGCGTGTGTACAGGGGCATAAATGCAGCAGTGATAGGATTGGAGAGGTTCGGTGAGCAAATGAAGACCTTTGAAGTCATATTGCATGGTACCCATTCCACGGGTCTCAACTCTCCAGGTTTAAGGTATTCTTCCTTCAGCTAAAACATGCATGTGGAACCCAGAGTACGATCAACCGTGTGAACTGGAGACGTGTTGAAATATGTCTAAGTTTTCCTCCCCGGTACTCGGGTGCAACATTCCAGACGCTTTACTAACACTCTCCCGACTTGGAGAGTCAGCGCCTTTAACCTCCTGTTTGGCCCAGTTTGCAATTTCTGTGGAAGATGAACAGGAATAGGGAGAACCAATGAGAGACTAGCTGGAGGTGTCTGGACGGGCAAATTTAACTCTCATTTCCCACCAGGAAGAGGAAATAACCAAAGCCTCAGCGTGCCATGCCTGAACCAGATTAGAGCCTGAAGCCATCCTGCGTTGTTGCGGTCAGCTCAAAAGAAAGCATGTTGAAGAAAGGAGCTCAGGGGCACTGTAATTCACAAACCTGCAGAGTTATAAATGACAGCTATCGTCCAAAAATATACTGAAGTAAGGCTGCCAAGAGGACTTGAAAGCGGGGCAGAATTGCAGGAAACCGATTTCAGGAGGTAGACTGGAATTGCATTGAAAGCATAGGAAAAGAGGCAGAACGTCCACAATGATGCACTTGGCCAAAAAGGGCGTATGCGTTTTTTCCTGAATATATTCAGGAAAAAACGCATACGCACTTTTTGGCCAACCAAGCAAGCTTGCAAAGGCAATCTGCACTACAATGAAGTCTCACTTCCCCCCGGTCAAAGGGGCCATCTGAAAAAAGTGTAAAATCCAGAAAGGCAGGACAGGCCATGGAGAACTGGGAGCCTTGTTATGCTGATGGGCGGGATGTAAATTGCCAACAGACACCCGGGAGAAGTGTATGGTGTTTCCTGGAACATCTAAAAAACAAAGCAACAGAACCTAGGGCACTTCCACTTATGGTCCTATAGCTTAGGGAAATTAAAATCAAAAAGACACAGCCACCCCAAAGTTTGGGACGCCTCTGTTTACAAGAACCTCGTTTACAGTACAAGTTCAACATCGCAGAAAGTGAAAAATGGATAAAGAAGTTGTGGTATTTACTTACAAAGCAATATCACTCAGCAATGAAATCTATGTCATCAGGCCCTTAGCAGCACAATGAGTGGATTCGGGTATGGTGATTCTAACTGAAATAAGTCACACAGAAAAAGAAACATCAATAAATATCACTAATACATGGAATGTAAACTTGGCTACAGAGGAACTGAATTACAAAACAGAACAGGGTCTCAAATTGAGAAAACCAACTTATGCTTGCTTAAGGGGAAAGGTGAGTTGGGGTGCTGCATAAAACCAGAGATTGAAATGAGCACAGATAAAGTTCCTTAAGCCAAATATGGAATAGACAAGAGCTACTCCTTGCTCAACGAAATGGACTCAACACCCCATATTAAACGCCTAAGAATGTACCTGACTAGTAAGTATCTTAAAACCTATGGATTGCTATGTCTCCGAAAGAGACTCAAGCGTGTGTACAGGGGCATAAACGCAGCAGTGATAGGATTGGAGAGGTTCGGTGAGCAAATGAAGACCCTTTGAAGTCATATTGCATGGTACCCATTCCAAGGACCTCAACTCTACAGGTTAAAGGTATTCTTCCTTCAGCTAAAACATGCATGTGGAACCTAGAGTATGATCAACCATGTGATCGGGAGACGTGTTCAAATATGTCTCAGTTTTCGTCCCCTGGTACTCGGGTGCAACATTCCCGATGCTTTACTAACACTCTCCACACTTGGAGAGTCAGCGCCTTTAACCTCCTGTTTGGCCCAGTTTGCAATTTCTGCGGAAGATGAACAGGAATAGGGAGAACCAATGAGAGACTAGCTGGAGGTGTCTGGACGGGCAAATTTAACTCTCATTTCCCACCAGGAAGAGGAATTAACCAAAGGCTCAGCGTGCCGTGCCGGAACCAGATTAGGGCCTGAAGCCATCCTCCGGTGTTGCGGCCAGCTCACAACACAGCGAGTTGAAGAAAGGAGCTCAGGGGCACTGTAATTCACAAACCTGCAGAGTTATAAATGACAGCTATCGTCCAAAACTATACTGAAGTAAGGCTGCCAAGAGGAGTTGAAAGTGGGGCAGAATTGCAGGAAACCGATTTCAGGAGGTAGACTGGAATGGCATTGAAAGCATAGGAAAAGAGGCAGAACGTCCACAATGATGCACTTGGCCAAAAAGGGCGTATGCGTTTTTTCCTGAATATATTCAGGAAAAAACGCATACGCACTTTTTGGCCAACCAAGCAAGCTTGCAAAGGAAATCTGCACTACAATGAAGTCTCACTTCCCCCCGGTCAAAAGGGCCATCTGAAAAAAGTGTAAAATCCAGAAAGGCAGGACAGGCCATGGAGAACTGGGAGCCTTGTTATGCTGATGGGCGGGATGTAAATTGCCAACAGACACTCGGGAGAAGTGTATGGTGTTTCCTGAAACATCTAAAAAACAAAGCAACAGAGCCTAGGGCACTTCCACTTATGGTCCTATAGCTTAGGGAAATTAAAATCAAAAAGACACAGCCACCCCAAAGTTTGGGACGCCTCTGTTTACAAGAACCTCGTTTACAGTACAAGTTCAATATCACAGAAATAGAAAAATGGATAAAGAACTTGTGGTAGTTACGTACAATGCAGTATCACTCAGCAATGAAATCTATGTCATCAGGCCCGTAGCAGCATAATGAGTGGATTCAGGTATGATGATTCTAACTGAAATAAGTCACACAGAAAAAGAAACATCATAAGATATCACTAATACACGGAATGTAAACTTGGCTACACAGGAACTGAATTCCAAAACAGAATAGGGTCTCAAATTTAGAAAATCAACTTATGCTTGCTTAAGGGGAAAGGTGAGTTGGGGTGCTGCATAAAACCAGAGATTGAAATGAGCACAGATAAAGTTCCTTAAGCCAAATATGGAATAGACAAGAGCTACTCCTTGCTCAACGAAATGGACTCAACACCCCAAATTAAACGCCTAAGAATGTACCTGACTAGTAAGTATCTTAAAACCTATGGATTGCTATGTCTCCAAAACAGAATCAAGCGTGTGTACAGGGGCATAAACGCAGCAGTGATAGGATTGGAGAGGTTCGGTGAGCAAATGAAGACCCTTTGAAGTCATATTGCATGGTACCCATTCCACGGGTCTCAACTCTCCAGGTTTAAGGTATTCTTCCTTCAGCTAAAACATGCATGTGTAACCCAGAGTATGATCAACCGTGTGAACAGGAGACGTGTTCAAATATGTCTCAGTTTTCCTCCCCGATACTCGGGTGCAACATTCCAGACGGTTTACTAACACTCTCCCCACTTGGAGAGTCAGCGCCTTTAACCTCCTGTTTGGCCCAGTTTGCAATTTCTGCGGAAGATGAACAGGAATAGGGAGAACCAATGAGAGACTAGCTGGAGGTGTCTGGACGGGCAAATTTAACTCTCATTTCCCACCAGGAAGAGGAATTAACCAAAGGCTCAGCGTGCCGTGCCCGAAACAGATTAGGGCCTGAAGCCATCTTGCGGTGTTGCGGCCAGCTCAAAAGAAAGCGAGTTGAAGAAAGGAGCTCAGGGGCACTGTAATGCACAAACCTGCAGAGTTATAAATGACAGCTATCGTCCAAAAATATACTGAAGTAAGGCTGCCAAGAGGACTTGAAAGCGGGGCAGAATTGCAGGAAACCGATTTCAGGAGGTAGACTGGAATTGCATTGAAAGCATAGGAAAAGAGGCAGAACGTCCACAATGATGCACTTGGCCAAAAAGGGCGTATGCGTTTTTTCCTGAATATATTCAGGAAAAAACGCATACGCACTTTTTGACCAACCAAGCAAGCTTGCAAAGGAAATCTGCACTACAATGAAGTCTCACTTCCCCCCGGTCAAAAGGGCCATCTGAAAAAAGTGTAAAATCCAGAAAGGCAGGACAGGCCATGGAGAACTGGGATCCTTGTTATGCTGATGGGCGGGATGTAAATTGCCAACAGACACTCGGGAGAAGTGTATGGTGTTTCCTGAAACATCTAAAAAACAAAGCAACAGAGCCTAGGGCACTTCCACTTATGGTCCTATAGCTTAGGGAAATTAAAATCAAAAAGACACAGCCACCCCAAAGTTTGGAACCGCTCTGTTTACAAGAACCTCGTTTACAGTACAAGCTCAACATCGCAGAAATTGAAAAATGGATAAAGAAGTTGTGGTATATACTTACAAAGCAATATCACTCATCACTGAAATCTATGTCATCAGGCCCTTAGCAGCACAATGAGTGGATTCAGATATGATGATTCTAACTGAAATAAGTCACACAGAAAAAGAAACATCATAAGATATCAGTAATACACGGAATGTAAACTTGGCTACACAGGAACTGAATTACAGAACAGAACAGGGTCTCAAATTTAGAAAACCAACTTATGCTTGCTTAAGGGGAAAGGTGAGTTGGGGTGCTGCATAAAACCAGAGATTGAAAGGAGCACAGATAAAGTTCCTTAAGCCAAATATGGAATAGACAAGAGCTACTCCTTGCTCAACGAAATGGACTCAACACCCCAAATTAAACACCTAAGAATGTACCTGACTAGTAAGTATCTTAAAACCTATGGATTGCTATGTCTCCGAAAGACAATCAAGCATGTGCACAGGGGCATAAACGCAGCAGTGATAGGATTGGAGAGGTTCGGTGGGCAAATGAAGACCCTTTGAAGTCATATTGCATGGTACCCATTCTACGGGTCTCAACTCTCCAGGTTTAAGGTATTCTTCCTTCAGCTAAAACATGCATGTGGAACCTAGAGTATGATCAACCATGTGATCGGGAGACGTGTTCAAATATGTCTCAGTTTTGGTACCCTGGTACTCGGGTGCAACATTCCAGTTGCTTTACTAACAATCTCCCGACTTGGAGAGTCAGTCCCTTTAACCTCCTGTTTGGCCCAGTTTGGAATTTCTGCAGAAGATGAACAGGAATAGCGAGAACCAATGAGAGACTAGCTGGAGGTGTCTGGACGGGCAAATTTAACTCTCATTTCCCACCAGGAAGAGGAACTAACCAAAGGCTCAGCGTGCCGTGCCGGAACCAGATTAGGGCCTGAAGCCATCCTGCGGTGTTGCGGCCAGCTCAAAAGAAAGCGAGTTGAAGAAAGGAGCTCAGGGGCACTGTAATTCACAAACCTGCAGAGTTATAAATGACAGCTATCGTCCAAAAATATACTGAAGTAAGGCTGCCAAGAGGACTTGAAAGCGGGGCAGAATTGCAGGAAACCGATTTCAGGAGGTAGACTGGAATTGCATTGAAAGCATAGGAAAAGAGGCAGAACGTCCACAATGATGCACTTGGCCAAAAAGGGCGTATGCGTTTTTTCCTGAATATATTCAGGAAAAAACGCATACGCCCTTTTTGGCCAACCAAGCAAACTTGCAAAGGAAATCTGCACTACAATGAAGTCTCACTTCCCCCTGGTCAAAAGGGCCATCTGAAAAAAGTGTAAAATCCAGAAAGGCAGGACAGGCCATGGAGAACTGGGAGCCTTGTTATGCTGATGGGCGGGATGTAAATTGCCAACAGACACTCCGGAAAAGTGTATGGTGTTTCCTGAAACATCTAAAAAACAAAGCAACAGAGCCTAGGGCACTTCCACTTATGGTCCTATAGCTTAGGGAAATTAAAATCAAAAAGACACAGCCACCCCAAAGTTTGGGACGCCTCTGTTTACAAGAACCTCGTTTACCGTACAAGTTCAATATCACAGAAAGTGAAAAATGGATAAAGAACTTGTGGTACTTATGTACAATGCAGTATCACTCAGCAATGAAATCTATGTCATCAGGCCCGTAGCAGCATAATGAGTGGATTCAGGTACGATGATTCTAACTGAAATAAGTCACACAGAAAAAGAAACATCATAAGATATCACTAATACACGGAATGTAAACTGGGCTACACAGGAACTGAATTCCAAAACAGAACAGGGTCTCAAATTTAGAAAACCAACTTATGCTTGCTTAAGGGGAAAGGTGAGTTGGGGTGCTGCATAAAACCAGAGATTGAAATGAGCACAGATAAAGTTCCTTAAGCCAAATATGGAATAGACAAGAGCTACTCCTTGCTCAACGAAATGGACTCAACACCGCATATTAAACGCCTAAGAATGTACCTGACTAGTAAGTATCTTAAAACCTATGGATTGCTATGTCTCCAAAAGAGAATCAAGCATGTGTACAGGGGCATAAACGCAGCAGTGATAGGATTGGAGAGGTTCGGTGAGCAAATGAAGACCCTTTGAAGTCATATTGCATGGTACCCATTCCACGGGTTTCAGGTACCCAGGTTTAAGGTATTCTTCCTTCAGCTAAAACATGCATGTGGAACCCAGAGTATGATCGACCGTGTGAACGGGAGAGCTGTTCAAATATGTCTCAGTTTTCGTCCCGTGGTACTCGGGTGCAACATTCCAGACGCTTTACTAACACTCTCCCGACTTGGAGAGTCAGTCCCTTTAACCTCCTGTTTGGCCCAGTTTGCAATTTCTGCGGAAGATGAACAGGAATAGCGAGAACCAATGAGAGACTAGCTGGAGGTGTCTGGACGGGCAAATTTAACTCTCATTTCCCACCAGGAAGAGGAATTCACCAAAGGCTCAGCGTGCCGTGCCGGAACCAGATTAGGGCCTGAAGCCATCCTGCGGTGTTGCGGCCAGCTCACAAGAAAGCGAGTTGAAGAAAGGAGCTCAGGGCCACTGTAATTCACAAAACTGCAGAGTTATAAATGACAGCTATCGTCCAGAAATATACTGAAGTAAGGCTGCCAAGAGGACTTGAAAGCGGGGCAGAATTGCAGGAAACCGATTTCAGGAGGTAGACTGGAATTGCATTGAAAGCATAGGAAAAGAGGCAGAACGTCCACAATGATGCACTTGGCCAAAAAGGGCGTATGCGTTTTTTCCTGAATATATTCAGGAAAAAATGCATACGCCCTTTTTGGCCAACCAAGCAAGCTTGCAAAGGAAATCTGCAATACAATGAAGTCTCACTTCCCCCCGGTCAAAAGGGCCATCTGAAAAAAGTGTAAAATCCAGAAAGGCAGGACAGGCCATGGAGAACTCGGAGCCTTGTTATGCTGATGGGCGGGATGTAAATTGCCAACAGACACTCGGGAGAAGTGTATGGTGTTTCCTGAAACATCCAGAAAACAAAGCAACAGAGCCTAGGGCACTTCCACTTATGGTCCTATAGCTTAGGGAAATTAAAATCAAAAAGACACAGCCACCCCAAAGTTTGGGACGCCTCTGTTTACAAGAACCTCGTTTACCGTACAAGTTCAATATCACAGAAAGTGAAAAATGTATAAAGAACTTGTGGTACTTATGTACAATGCAGTATCACTCAGCAATGGAATCTATGTCATCAGGCCCGTAGCAGCATAATTAGTGGATTCAGGTACGAAGATTCTAACTGAAATAAGTCACACAGAAAAAGAAACTTCATAAGATATCACTAATACACGGAATGTAAACTGGGCTACACAGGAACTGAATTACAGAACAGAACAGGGTCTCAAATTTAGAAAACCATCTTATGCTTGCTTAAGGGGAAAGGTGAGTTGGGGTGCTGCATAAAACCAGAGATTGAAATGAGCACAGATAAAGTTCCTTAAGCCAAATATGGAATAGACAAGAGCTACTCCTTGCTCAACGAAATGGACTCAACACCCCATATTAAACGCCTAAGAATGTACCTGACTAGTAAGTATCTTAAAACCTATGGATTGCTATGTCTCCAAAAGAGAATCAAGCGTGTGTACAGGGGCATAAACGCAGCAGTGATAGGATTGGAGAGGTTCGGTGAGCAAATGAAGACCCTTTGAAGTCATATTGCATGGTACCCATTCCACGGGTTTCAACCACCCAGTTTTAAGGTATTCTTCCTTCAGCTAAAACATGCATGTGGAACCTAGAGTATGATCAACCGTGTGATCGGGAGACGTGTTCAAATATGTCTCAGTTTTCGTACCCTGGTACTCGGGTGCAACATTCCAGACGCTTTACTAACACTCTCCCGACTTGGAGAGTCAGTCCCTTTAACCTCCTGTTTGGCCTAGTTTGCAATTTCTGCGGAAGATGAACAGGAATAGCGAGAACCAATGAGAGACTAGCTGGAGGTTTCTGGACGGGCAAATTTAACTCTCATTTCCCACCAGGAAGAGGAATTAACCAAAGGCTCAGCGTGCCGTGCCGGACCCAGATTAGGGCCTGAAGCCATCCTGCGGTCTTGCGGCCAGGTCACAAGATAGCGAGTTGAAGAAAGGAGCTCAGGGGCACTGTAATTCACAAACCTGCAGAGTTATAAATGACAGCTATCGTCCAAAAATATACTGAAGGAAGGCTGCCAAGAGGACTTGAAAGCGGGGCAGAATTGCAGGAAACCGATTTCAGGAGGTAGACTGGAATTGCATTGAAAGCATAGGAAAAGAGGCAGAACGTCCACAATGATGCACTTGGCCAAAAAGGGCGTATGCGTTTTTTCCTGAATATATTCAGGAAAAAACGCATACGCCCTTT
Organism: Grampus griseus; assembly: GCF_964374135.1. Lineage (NCBI taxonomy): Eukaryota > Metazoa > Chordata > Mammalia > Artiodactyla > Delphinidae > Grampus > Grampus griseus. Next base: position 1,237,572 of record NW_028133400.1, on the reverse strand, counting down.
TTGGCCAACCAAGCAAGCTTGCAAAGTAAATCTGCACTACAATGAAGTCTCACTTCCCCCTGGTCAAAAGGGCCATCTGAAAAAAGTGTAAAATCCAGAAAGGCAGGACAGGCCATGGAGAACTGGGAGCCTTGTTATGCTGATGGGCGGGATGTAAATTGCCAACAGACACTCGGGAGAAGTGTATGGTGTTTCCTGAAACATCCAGAAAACAAAGCAACAGAGCCTAGGGCACTTCCACTTATGGTCCTATAGCTTAGGGAAATTAAAATCAAAAAGACACAGCGACCCCAATGTTTGGGACGCCTCTGTTTACAAGAACCTCATTTACCATACAAGTTCAACATCACAGAAAGTGAAAAATGGATAAAGAACTTGTGGTACTTATGTACAATGCAGTATCACTCAGCACTGAAATCTATGTCATCAGGCCCTTAGCAGCACAATGAGTGGATTCAGGTATGATGATTCTAACTGAAATAAGTCACACAGAAAAAGAAACATCATAAGATATCAGTAATACACAGAATATAAACTTGGCTACACAGGAACTGAATTACAGAACAGAACAGGGTCTCAAATTTAGAAAACCATCTTATGCTTGCTTAAGGGGAAAGGTGAGTTGGGGTGCTGCATAAAACCACAGATTGAAATGAGCACAGATAAAGTTCCTTAAGCCAAATATGGAATAGACAAGAGCTACTCCTGGCTCAACGAAATGGACTCAACACCCCATATTAAACGCCTAAGAATGTACCTGACTAGTAAGTATCTTAAAACCTATGGATTGCTATGTCTCCAAAAGAGAATCAAGCGTGTGTACAGGGGTATAAACGCAGCAGTGATAGGATTGGAGAGGTTCGGTGAGCAAATGAAGACCCTTTGAAGTCATATTGCATGGTTCCCATTCCACGAGTTTCAACCACCCAGTTTTAAGGTATTCTTCCTTCAGCTAAAACATGCATGAGGAACCTAGAGTATGATCAACCGTGTGATCGGGAGACGTGTTCAAATATGTCTCAGTTTTCGTACCCTGGTACTCGGGTGCAACATTCCAGACGCTTTACTAACACTCTCCCGACTTGGAGAGTCAGTCCCTTTAACCTCCTGTTTGGCCCAGTTTTCAATTTCTGCGGAAGATGAACAGGAATAGCGAGAACCAATGAGAGACTAGCTGGAGGTGTCTGGACGGGCAAATTTAACTCTCATTTCCCACCAGGAAGAGGAATTAACCAAAGGCTCAGCGTGCCGTGCCGGAACCAGATTAGGGCCTGAAGCCATCCTGCGGTGTTGCGGCCAGGTCACAAGAAAGCGAGTTGAAGAAAGGAGCTCAGGGGCACTGTAATTCACAAACCTGCAGAGTTATAAATGACAGCTATCGTCCAAAAATATACTGAAGTAAGGCTGCCAAGAGGACTTGAAAGCGGGGCAGAATTGCAGGAAACCGATTTCAGGAGGTAGACTGGAATTGCATTGAAAGCATAGGAAAAGAGGCAGAACGTCCACAATGATGCACTTGGCCAAAAAGGGCGTATGCGTTTTTTCCTGAATATATTCAGGAAAAAACGCATACGCCCTTTTTGGCCAACCAAGCAAGCTTGCAAAGGAAATCTGCACTACAATGAAGTCTCACTTCCCCCTGGTCAAAAGGGCCATCTGAAAAAAGTGTAAAATCCAGAAAGGCAGGACAGGCCATGGAGAACTGGGAGCCTTGTTATGCTGATGGGCGGGATGTAAATTGCCAACAGACACTCGGGAGAAGTGTATGGTGTTTCCTGAAACATCTAAAAAACAAAGCAACAGAGCCTAGGGCACTTCCACTTATGGTCCTATAGCTTAGGGAAATTAAAATCAAAAAGACACAGCCACCCCAAAGTTTGGGACGGCTCTGTTTACAAGAACCTCGTTTACAATACAAGTTCAACATCGCAGAAAGTGAAAAATGGATAAAGAAGTTGTGGTATTTACTTACAAAGCAATATCACTCAGCAATGAAATCTATGTCATCAGGCCCTTAGCAGCACAATGAGTGGATTCAGGTATGATGATTCTAACTGAAATAAGTCACACAGAAAAAGAAACATCATAAGATATCAGTAATACACGGAATGTAAACTTGGCTACACAGGAACTGAATTACAGAACAGAACAGGGTCTCAAATTTAGAAAACCAACTTATGCTTCCTTAAGGGGAAAGGTGAGTTGGGGTGCTGCATAAAACCAGAGATTGAAATGAGCACAGATAAAGTTCCTTAAGCCAAATATGGAATAGACAAGAGCTACTCCTTGCTCAACGAAATGGACTCAACACCCCATATTAAACGCCTAAGAATGCACCTGACTAGTAAGTATCTTAAAACCTATGGATTGCTATGTCTCCGAAAGAGAATCAAGCATGTGTACAGGGGCATAAACGCAGCAGTGATAGGATTGGAGAGGTTCGGTGAGCAAATGAAGACCCTTTGAAGTCATATTGCATGGTACCCATTCCACCGGTTTCAACTACCCAGGTTTAAGGTATTCTTCCTTCAGCTAAAACATGCATGTGGAACCTAGAGTATGATCAACCGTGTGATCGGGAGACGTGTTCAAATATGTCTCAGTTTTCCTCCCCTGGTACTCGGGTGCAACATTCCAGATGCTTTACTAACACTCTCCCGACTTGGAGAGTCAGTCCCTTTAACCTCCTGTTTGGCCCAGTTTGCAATTTCTGCGGAAGATGAACAGGAATAGCGAGAACCAATGAGAGACTAGCTGGAGGTGTCTGGACGGGCAAATTTAACTCTCATTTCCCACCAGGAAGAGGAATTAACCAAAGGCTCAGCGTGCCGTGCCGGAAACAGATTAGGGCCTGAAGCCATCCTGCGGTGTTGCGGCCAGCTCACAAGAAAGCGAGTTGAAGAAAGGAGCTCAGGGGCACTGTAATTCACAAACCTGCAGAGTTATAAATGACAGCTATCGTCCAAAAATATACTGAAGTAAAGCTGCCAAGAGGACTTGAAAGCGGGGCAGAATTGCAGGAAACCGATTTCAGGAGGTAGACTGGAATTGCATTGAAAGCATAGGAAAAGAGGCAGAACGTCCACAATGATGCACTTGGCCAAAAAGGGCGTATGCGTTTTTTCCTGAATATATTCAGGAAAAAACGCATACGCCCTTTTTGGCCAACCAAGCAAGCTTGCAAAGGAAATCTGCACTACAATGAAGTCTCACTTCCCCCAGGTCAAAAGGGCCATCTGAAAAAAGTGTGAAATCTAGAAAGGCAGGACAGGCCATGGAGAACTGGGAGCCTTGTTATGCTGATGGGCGGGATGTAAATTGCCAACAGCCACTCGGGAGAAGTGTATGGTGTTTCCTGAAACATCTAAAAAACAAAGCAACAGAGCCTAGGGCACTTCCACTTATGGTCCTATAGCTTAGGGGAATTAAAATCAAAAAGACACAGCCACCCCAAAGTTTGGGACGCCTCTGTTTACAAGAACCTCGTTTACCGTACAAGTTCAATATCACAGAAAGTGAAAAATGTATAAAGAACTTGTGGTACTTATGTACAATGCAGTATCACTCAGCAAAGAAATCTATGTCATCAGGCCCGTAGAAGCATAATGAGTGGATTCAGGTACGATGATTCTAACTGAAATAAGTCACACAGAAAAAGAAACATCATAAGATATCAGTAATACACGGAATGTAAACTTGGCTACACAGGAACTGAATTACAGAACAGAACAGGGTCTCAAATTTAGAAAACCATCTTATGCTTGCTTAAGGGGAAAGATGAGTTGGGGTGCTGCATAAAACCAGAGATTGAAATGAGCACAGATAAAGTTCCTTAAGCCAAATATGGAATAGACAAGAGCTACTCCTTGCTCAACGAAATGGACTCAACACCCCATATTAAACGCCTAAGAATGTACCTGACTAGTAAGTATCTTAAAACCTATGGATTGCTATGTCTCCAAAAGAGAATCAAGCGTGTGTACAGGGGCATAAACGCAGCAGTGATAGGATTGGAGAGGTTCGGTGAGCAAATGAAGACCCTTTGAAGTCATATTGCATGGTACCCATTCCACGGGTTTCAACCACCCAGTTTTAAGGTATTCTTCCTTCAGCTAAAACATGCATGTGGAACCTAGAGTATGATCAACCGTGTGATCGGGAGACGTGTTCAAATATGTCTCAGTTTTCGTACCCTGGTACTCGGGTGCAACATTCCAGACGCTTTACTAACACTCTCCCCACTTGGAGAGTCAGCGCCTTTAACCTCCTGTTTGGCCCAGTTTGCAATTTCTGCGGAAGATGAACAGGAATAGGGAGAACCAATGAGAGACTAGCTGGAGGTGTCTGGACGGGCAAATTAACTCTCATTTCCCACCAGGAAGAGGAACTAACCAAAGGCTCAGCGTGCCGTGCCGGAACCAGATTAGGGCCTGAAGCCATCCTGGGGTGTTGCGGCCAGGTCACAAGAAAGCAAGTTGAAGAAAGGAGCTCAGGGGCACTGTAATTCACAAAGCTGCAGAGTTATAAATGACAGCTATCGTCCAAAAATATACTGAAGTAAGGCTGCCAAGAGGACTTGAAAGCGGGGCAGAATTGCAGGAAACCGATTTCAGGAGGTAGACTGGAATTGCATTGAAAGCATAGGAAAAGAGGCAGAACGTCCACAATGATGCACTTGGCCAAAAAGGGCGTATGCGTTTTTTCCTGAATATATTCAGGAAAAAACGCATACGCCCTTTTTGGCCAACCAAGCAAGCTTGCAAAGGAAATCTGCACTACAATGAAGTCTCACTTGCCCCCGGTCAAAAGAGCCATCTGAAAAAAGTGTAAAATCCAGAAAGGCAGGACAGGCCATGGGGAACTGGGAGCCTTGTTATGCTGATGGGCGGGGTGTAAATTGCCAACAGACACTCGGGAGAAGTGTATGGTGTTTCCTGAAACATCGAAAAAACAAAGCAACAGAGCCTAGGGCACTTCCACTTATGGTCCTATAGCTTAGGGAAATTAAAATCAAAAAGACACAGCCACCCCAAAGTTTGGGACGCCTCTGTTTACAAGAACCTCCTTTACAGTACAAGTTCAATATCACAGAAAGTGAAAAATGGATAAAGAACTTGTGGTACTTACGTACAATGCAGTATCACTCAGCAATGAAATCTATGTCATCAGGCCCTTAGCAGCACAATGAGTGGATTCAGGTATGATGATTCTAACTGAAATATGTCACACAGAAAAAGAAACATCATAAGATATCAGTAATACACGGAATGTAAACTTGGCTACACAGGAACTGAGTTACAGAACAGAACAGGGTCTCAAATTTAGAAAACCAACTTATGCTTGCTTAAGGGGAAAGGTGAGTTGGGGGGCTGCATAAAACCAGAGATTGAAATGAGCACAGATAAAGTTCCTTAAGCCAAATATGGAATAGACAAGAGCTACTCCTTGCTCAACGAAATGGACTCAACACCCCATATTAAACGCCTAAGAATGTACCTGACTAGTAAGTATCTTAAAACCTATGGATTACTATGTCTGCGAAAGAGAATCAAGCATGTGTGCAGGGGCATAAACGCAGCAGTGATAGGATTGGAGAGGTTCGGTGAGCAAATGAAGACCCTTTGAAGTCATATTGCATGGTACCCATTCCACGGGTTTCAAGTACCCAGGTTTAAGGTATTCTTCCTTCAGGTAAAACATGCATGTGGAACCCAGAGTATGATCAACCGTGTGAACGGGAGACGTGTTCAAATATGTCTCAGTTTTCCTCCCCTGGTACTCTGGTGCAACATTCCAGACGCTTTACTAACACTCTCCCCACTTGGAGAGTCAGCGCCTTTAACCTCCTGTTTGGCCCAGTTTGCAATTTCTGCGGAAGATGAACAGGAATACCGAGAACCAATGAGAGACTAGCTGGAGGTGTCTGGACGGGCAAATTTAACTCTCATTTCCCACCAAGAAGAGAAATTAACCAAAGGCTCAGTGTGCCGTGCCGGAAACAGATTAGGGCCTGAAGCCATCCTGCGGTGTTGCGGCCAGGTCACAAGAAAGCGAGTTGAAGAAAGGAGCTCAGGGGCACTGTAACTCACAAACCTGCAGAGTTATAAATGACAGCTATCGTCCAAAAATATACTGAAGTAAGGCTGCCAAGAGGACTTGAAAGTGGGGCAGAATTGCAGGAAACCGATTTCAGGAGGTAGACTGGAATTGCATTGAAAGCATAGGAAAAGAGGCAGAACGTCCACAATGATGCACTTGGCCAAAAAGGGCGTATGCGTTTTTTCCTGAATATATTCAGGAAAAAACGCATACGCCCTTTTTGGCCAACCAAGCAAGCTTGCAAAGGAAATCTGCACTACAATGAAGTCTCACTTCCCCCGGTCAAAAGGGCCATCTGAAAACAGTGTAAAATCCAGCAAGGCAGGACAGGCCATGGAGAACTGGGAGCCTCGTTATGCTGATGGGCGGGATGTAAATTGCCAACAGACACTCCGGAGAAGTGTATGGTGTTTCCTGAAACATCTAAAAAACAAAGCAACAGAGCCTAGGGCACTTCCACTTATGGTCCTATAGCTTTGGGAAATTAAAATCAAAAAGACACAGCCACCCCAAAATTTGGGACGCCTCTGTTAACAAGAACCTCGTTTACCGAACAAGTTCAGTATCACAGAAAGTGGAAAATGGATAAAGAACTTGTGGTACTTACGTACAATGCAGTATCACTCAGCAATGAAATCTATGTCATCAGGCCCGTAGCAGCATAATGAGCGGATTCAGGTACGATGATTCTAACTGAAACAAGTCACACAGAAAAAGAAACATCATAAGATATCACTAATACACGGAATGTAAACTTGGCTACACAGGAACTGAATTCCAAAACAGAACAGGGTCTCAAATTTAGAAAACCAACTTATGCTTGCTTAAGGAGAAAGGTGAGTTGGGGTGCTGCATAAAACCAGAGATTGAAATGAGCACAGATAAAGTTCCTTAAGCCAAATATGGAATAGACAAGAGCTACTCCTTGCTCAACGAAATGGACTCAACACCCCATATTCAACGCCTAGGAATATACCTGCCTAGTAAGAATTATAAAAGCAATGGATTTATATATCTCTGTAAGAGAATCAAGAGTGTGTACAGCGGCATTAAAGCAGTGAAAATCAGCTAAATCCCATATTAAAAATAAATTTCTTAAACAAAACACAATGACAGTGAAATAGAGAGCAATACTTAAGTAATTCATTCAAGGCTTCTGATGCAACCTGCATTTACCATATCTACACCCAGAGCTGGGTGACACATAAGGCTGGACACTTGGGGCTCATAAGATTGGTGAGGTTCGGTGAGCAAATGCAGACCCTTTGAAGTCATATTGCATGGTACCCATTCCATGGGTCTCAACTCTCCAGGTTTAAGGGATTCTTCCTTCAGCTAAAACATGCATGTGGAACCCAGAGTATGATCCACCGTGTGATCGAGAAACGTGTTCAAATGTGTCTCACTTTTCGTTCCCTGGTACTCGGGTGCAACATTCCAGACGCTTTACTAACACTCTCCCGACTTGGAGAGTCAGTCCCTTTAACCTCCTGTTTGGCCCAGTTTGCAATTTCTGCGGAAGATGAACAGGAATAGGGAGAACCAATGAGAGACTAGCTGGAGGTGTCTGGACGGGCAAATTTAACTCTCATTTCCCACAGGGAAGAGGAATAAACCAAAGGCTCAGCATGCCGTACCGGAACCAGATTAGGGCCTGAAGCAATCCTGCGGTGTTGTGGCCAGCTCAAAAGAAAGCGAGTTGAAGAAAGGAGCTCAGGGGCACTGTAATTCACAAACCTGCAGATTTATAAATGACAGCTATTGTCCGAAAATATACTGAAGTAGGGCTGCCAAGAGGACTTGAATGCGGGGCAGAATTGCAGGAAACCGATTTCAGGAGGAATCGGAATTGGATTGCATTTAAAACACAGGAAAAGAGGAAGAACGTCGACAATGATGCACTTGGCCAAAAAGGGCGTATGTGTTTTTTCCTGAATATATTCAGGAAAAAACTCATACGCCCTTTTTGGCCAACCAAGCAAGCTTGCAAAGGAAATCTGCACTACAATGAAGTCTCACTTCCCCCCAGTCTAAAGGGCCATCTGAAAAAAGTGTAAAATCCAGCAAGGCAGAACAGGCCATGGAGAACTGGGAGCATTGTTATGCTGATGGGCGGGATGTAAATTGCCAACAGACACTCGGGAGAACTGTATGGTGTATCCTAAAGCATCTAAGAAACAAAGCAACAGAGCCTAGGGCACTTCCACTTATGGTCCTATACCTTAGGGAAATTAAAATCGAAAAGACACAGCCACCCCAAAGTTTGGGACGCCTCTGTTTACAAGAACCTCGTTTACAGTACAAGTTCAACATCGCAGAAATTGAAAAATGGATAAAGAAGTTGTGGTATTTACTTACAAAGCAATATCACTCAGCACTGAAATCTATGTCATCAGGCCCTTAGCAGCACAATGAGTGGATTCAGATATGATGATTCTAACTGAAATAAGTCACACAGAAAAAGAAACATCATAAGATATCACTAATACACGGAATGTAAACTTGGCTACACAGGAACTGAATTACAGAACAGAACAGGGTCTCAAATTTAGAAAACCAACTTATGCTTGCTTAAGGGGAAAGGTGAGTTGGGGTGCTGCATAAAACCAGTGATTGAAAGGAGCACAGATAAAGTTCCTTAAGACAAATATGGAATAGACAAGAGCTACTCCTTGCTCAACGAAATGGACTCAACACCCCATATTAAATGCCTAAGAATGTACCTGACTAGTAAGTATCTTAAAACCTATGGATTGCTATGTCTCCGAAAGAGAATCAAGCATGTGTACAGGGGCATAAACGCAGCAGTGATAGGATTGGAGAGGTTCGGTGAGCAAATGAAGACCCTTTGAAGTCATATTGCATGGTACCGATTCCACGGCTCTCAACTCTCAAGGTTTAAGGTATTCTTCCTTCAGCTAAAACATGCATGTGGAACCTAGAGTATGATCAAACATGTGATCGGGAGACGTGTTCAAATATGTCTCAGTTTTGGTACCCTGGTACTCGGGTGCAACATTCCAGATGCTTTACTAACACTCTCCCGACTTGGAGAGTCAGTCCCTTTAACCTCCTGTTTGGCCCAGTTTGCAATTTCTGCGGAAGATGAACAGGAATAGCGAGAACCAATGAGAGAATAGCTGGAGGTGTCTGGACGGGCAAATTTAACTCTCATTTCCCACTAGGAAGAGGAATTAACCAAAGGCTCAGCGTGCTGTGCTGGAACCAGATTAGGGCCTGAAGCCATCCTGCGGTGTTGCGGCCAGGTCACAAGAAAGCGAGTTGAAGAAAGGAGCTCAGGGACACTGTAATTCACAAACCTGCAGAGTTATAAATGACAGCTATCGTCCAAAAATATACTGAAGGAAGGCTGCCAAGAGGACTTGAAAGCGGGGCAGAATTGCAGGAAACCGATTTCAGGAGGTAGACTGGAATTGCATTGAAAGCATAGGAAAAGAGGCAGAACGTCCACAATGATGCACTTGGCCAAAAAGGGCGTATGCGTTTTATCTTGAATATATTCAGGAAAAAACGCATACGCCCTTTTTGGCCAACCAAGCAAACTTGCAAAGGAAATCTGCACTACAATGAAGTCTCACTTCCCCCCAGTCAAAAGGGCCATCTGAAAAAAGTGTAAAATCCAGAAAGGCAGGACAGGCCATGGAGAACTGGGAGCCTTGTTATGCTGATGGGCGGGATGTAAATTGCCAACAGACACTCGGGAGAAGTGTATGGTGTTTCCTGAAACATCTAAAAAACAAAGCAACAGAGCCTAGGGCACTTCCACTTATGGTCCTATAGCTTAGGGAAATTAAAATCAAAAAGACACAGCCACCCCAAAGTTTGGGACGCCTCTGTTTACAAGAACCTCGTTTACAGTACAAGTTCAACATCGCAGAAATTGAAAAATGGATAAAGAAGTTGTGGTATTTACTTACAAAGCAATATCACTCAGCACTGAAATCTATGTCATCAGGCCCTTAGCAGCACAATGAGTGGATTCAGATATGATGATTCTAACTGAAATAAGTCACACAGAAAAAGAAACATCATAAGATATCACTAATACACGGAATGTAAACTTGGCTACACAGGAACTGAATTACAGAACAGAACAGGGTCTCAAATTTAGAAAAGCAACTTATGCTTGCTTAAGGGGAAAGGTGAGTTGGGGTGCTGCATAAAACCAGAGATTGAAATGAGCACAGATAAAGTTCCTTAAGCCAAATATGGAATAGACAAGAGCTACTCCTTGCTCAACGAAATGGACTCAACACCCCAAATTAAACGCCTAAGAATGTACCTGACTAGTAAGTATCTTAAAACCTATGGATTGCTATGTCTCCGAAAGAGAATCAAGCATGTGTACAGGGGCATAAACGCAGCAGTGATAGGATTGGAGAGGTTCGGTGAGCAAATGAAGACCCTTTGAAGTCATATTGCATGGTACCCATTCCACGGGTTTCAACTACCCAGGTTTAAGGTATTCCTCCTTCAGCTAAAACATGCATGTGGAACCTAGAGTATGATCAACCATGTGATCGGGAGACGTGTTCAAATATGTCTCAGTTTTCGTACTCTGGTACTCGGGTGCAACATTCCAGATGCTTTACTAACACTCTCCCAACTTGGAGAGTCAGTCCCTTTAACCTCGATTTGGCCCAGTTTGCAATTTCTGTGGAAGATGAACAGGAATAGCGAGAACCAATGAGAGACTAGCTGGAGGTGTCTGGAAGGGCAAATTTAACTCTCATTTCCCACCAGGAAGAGGAATTAACCAAAGGCTCAGCGTGCCGTGCCGGAACCAGATTAGGGCCTGAAGCCATCCTGCGGTGTTGCAGCCAGGTCACAAGAAAGCGAGTTGAAGAAAGGAGCTCAGGGGCATTGTAATTCACAAACCTGCAGAGATATAAATGACAACTATCGTCCAAAAATATACTGAAGTAAGGCTGCCAAGAGGACTTGAAAGCGGGGCAGAATTGCAGGAAACCGATTTCAGGAGGTAGACTGGAATTGCATTGAAAGCATAGGAAAAGAGGCAGAACGTCCACAATGATGCACTTGGCCATAAAGGGCGTATGCGTTTTTTCCTGAATATATTCAGGAAAAAACGCATACGCCCTTTTTGGCCAACCAAGCAAACTTGCAAAGGAAATCTGCACTACAATGAAGTCTCACTTCCCCCCGGTCAAAAGGGCCATCTGAAAAAAGTGTAAAATCCAGAAAGTCAGGACAGGCCATGGAGAACTGGGAGCCTTGTTATGCTGATGGGCGGGATGGAAATTGCCAACAGACACTCGGGAGAAGTGTATGGTGTTTCCTGAAACATCTAAAAAACAAAGCAACAGAGCCTAGGGCACTTCCACTTATGGTCCTATAGCTTAGGGAAAGTAAAATCAAAAAGACACAGCCACCCCAAAGTTTGGGACGCCTCTGTTTACAAGAACCTCGTTTACAGTACAAGTTCAACATCGCAGAAATTGAAAAATGGATAAATAAGTTGTGGTATTTACTTACAAAGCAATATCACTCAGCACTGAAATCTATGTCATCAGGCCCTTAGCAGCACAATGAGTGGATTCAGATATGATGATTCTAACTGAAATAAGTCACACAGAAAAAGAAACATCATAAGATATCAGTAATACACGGAATGTAAACTTGGCTACACAGGAACTGAATTACAGAACAGAACAGTGTCTCAAATTTAGAAAACCAACTTATTCTTGCTTAAGGGGAAAGGTGAGTTGGGGTGCTGCATAAAACCAGAGATTGAAATGAGCACAGATAAAGTTCCTTAAGCCAAATATGGAATAGACAAGAGCTACTCCTTGCTCAACGAAATGGACTCAACACCCCATATTAAACGCCTAAGAATGTACCTGACTAGTAAGTATCTTAAAACCTATGGATTGCTATGTCTCCGAAAGAGAATCAAGCATGTGTACAGGGGCATAAACGCAGCAGTGATAGGATTGGAGAGGTTCACTGAGCAAATGAATACCCTTTGAAGTCATATTTCATGGTACCCATTCCACGGGTGTCAACTCTCCAGGTTTAAGGTATTCTTCCTTCAGCTAATACATGCATGTGGAACCCAGAGTATGATCAACCGTGTGAACGGGAGACGTGTTCAAATATGTCTCAGTTTTGGTACCCTGGTACTCGGGTGCAACATTCCAGACGCTTTACTAACACTCTCCCCCCTTGGAGAGTCAGCGCCTTTAACATCCTGTTTGGCCCAGTTTGCAATTTCTGTGGAAGATGAACAGGAATAGTGAGAACCAATGAGAGACTAGCTGGAGGTGTCTGGACGGGCAAATTTAACTCTCATTTCCCACCAGGAAGAGGAAATAACCAAAGGCTCAGCGTGCCGTGCCGGAACCAGATTAGGGCCTGAAGCCATCCTGAGGTGTTGCGGCCAGCTCAAAAGAAAGCGAGTTGAAGAAAGGAGCTCAGGGGCACTGTAATTCACAAACCTGCAGAGTTATAAATGACAGCTATCGTCCAAAAATATACTGAAGTAAGGCTGCCAAGAGGACTTGAAAGCGGGGCAGAATTGCAGGAAACCGATTTCAGGAGGTAGACTGGAATTGCATTGAAAGCATAGGAAAAGAGGCAGAACGTCCACAATGATGCACTTGGCCAAAAAGGGCGTATGCGTTTTTTCCTGAATATATTCAGGAAAAAACGCATACGCCCTTTTTGGCCAACCAAGCAAACTTACACAGGAAATCTGCACTACAATGAAGTCTCACTTCCCCCCGGTCAAAAGGGCCATCTGAAAAAAGTGTAAAATCCAGAAAGGCAGGACAGGCCATGGAGAACTGGGAGCCTTGTTATGCTGATGGGCGGGATGGAAATTGCCAACAGACACTCGGGAGAACTGTATGGTGTATCCTAAAGCATCTAAGAAACAAAGCAACAGAGCCTAGGGCACTTCCACTTATGGTCCTGTAGTTTAGGGAAATTAAAATCAAAAAGACACAGCCACCCCAAAGTTTGGGACGCCTCTGTTTACAAGAACCTCGTTTACCGTACAAGTTCAATATCACAGAAAGTGAAAAATGGATAAAGAACTTGTGGTACTTACGTACAATGCAGTATCACTCAGCAATGAAATCTATTTCATCAGGCCCGTAGCAGCATAATGAGTGGATTCAGGTACGATGATTCTAACTGAAATAAGTCACACAGAAAAAGAAACATCATAAGATATCACTAATACACGGAATGTAAACTTGGCTACACAGGAACTGAATTCCAAAACAGAACAGGGTCTCAAATTTAGAAAACCAACTTATGCTTGCTTAAGGGTAAAGGTGAGTTGGGGTGCTGCATAAAACCAGAGATTGAAATGAGCACAGATAAAGTTCCTTAAGCCAAATATGGAATAGACAAGAGCTACTCCTTGCTCAACGAAATGGACTCAACACCCCAAATTAAACGCCTAAGAATGTACCTGACTAGTAAGTATCTTAAAACCTATGGATTGCTATGTCTCCATGAGAGAATCAAGCGTGTGTACAGGGGCATAAATGCAGCAGTGATATGATTGGAGAGGTTCGGTGAGCAAATGAAGACCCTTTGAAGTCATATTGCATGGTACCCATTCCACGGGTCTCAACTCTCCAGGTTTAAGGTATTCTTCCTTCAGCTAATACATGCATGTGGAACCCAGAGTATGATCAACCGTGTGAACGGGAGACGTGTTCAAATATGTCTCAGTTTTGGTACCCTGGTACTCGGGTGCAACATTCCAGACGCTTTACTAACACTCTCCCCACTTGGAGAGTCAGCGCCTTTAACCTCCTGTTTGGCCCAGTTTGCAATTTCTGCAGAAGATGAACAGGAATAGCGAGAACCAATGAGAGACTAGCTGGAGGTGTCTGGACGGGCAAATTTAACTCTCATTTCCCACCAGGAAGAGGAAATAACCAAAGGCTCAGCATGCCGTGCCGGAACCAGATTAGGGCCTGAAGCCATCCTGCGGTGTTGTGCCAGCTCAAAAGAAAGCAAGTTGAAGAAAGGAGCTCAGGGGCACTGTAATGCACAAACCTGCAGAGTTATAAATGACAGCTATCGTCCAAAAATATACTGAAGTAAGGCTGCCAAGAGGACTTGAAAGCGGGGCAGAATTGCAGGAAACCGATTTCAGGAGGTAGACTGGAATTGCATTGAAAGCATCGGCAAAGAGGCAGAACATCCACAATGATGCACTTGGCCAAAAAGGGCGTATGCGTTTTTTCCTGAATATATTCAGGAAAAAACGCATACGCACTTTTTGGCCAACCAAGCAAACTTGCAAAAGAAATCTGCACTACAATGAAGTCTCACTTCCCCCCAGTCAAAAGGGCCATCTGAAAAAAGTGTAAAATCCAGAAAGGCAGGACAGGCCATGGAGAACTGGGAGCCTTGTTATGCTGATGGGCGGGATGGAAATTGCCAACAGACACTCGGGAGAAGTGTATGGTGTTTCCTGAAGGAACTAAGAAACAAAGCAACAAAGCCTAGGGCACTTCCACTTATGGTCCTATAGCTTAGGGAAATTAAAATCAAAAAGACACAGCCACCCCAAAGTTTGGGACGCCTCTGTTTACAAGAACCTCGTTTACCGTACAAGTTCAATATCACAGAAAGTGAAAAATGGATAAAGAACTTGTGGTACTTACGTACAATGCAGTATCACTCAGCAATGAAATCTATTTCATCAGGCCCGTAGCAGCATAATGAGTGGATTCAGGTACGATGATTCTAACTGAAATAAGTCACACAGAAAAAGAAACATCATAAGATATCCCTAATACACGGAATGTAAACTTGGCTACACAGGAACTGAATTCCAAAACAGAATAGTGTCTCAAATTTAGAAAACCAACTTATGCTTGCTTAAGGGGAAAGGTGAGTTGGGGTGCTGCATAAAACCAGAGATTGAAATGAGCACAGATAAAGTTCCTTAAGCCAAATATGGAATAGACAAGAGCTACTCCTTGCTCAACGAAATGGACTCAACACCCCAAATTAAACGCCTAAGAATGTACCTGACTAGTAAGTATCTTAAAACCTATGGATTGCTATGTCTCCATAAGAGAATCAAGCGTGTGTACAGGGGCATAAATGCAGCAGTGATAGGATTGGAGAGGTTCGGTGAGCAAATGAAGACCCTTTGAAGTCATATTGCATGGTACCCATTCCACGGGTCTCAAGTCTCCAGGTTTAAGGTATTCTTCCTTCAGCTAAAACATGCATGTGGAACCCAGAGTATGATCAACCGTGTGAACAGGAGACGTGTTCAAATATGTCTCAGTTTTCCTCCCCGGTACTCGGGTGCAACATTCCAGACGCTTTACTAACACTCTCCCGACTTGGAGAGTCAGCGCCTTTAACCTCCTGTTTGGCCCAGTTTGCAATTTCTGTGGAAGATGAACAGGAATAGGGAGAACCAATGAGAGACTAGCTGGAGGTGTCTGGACGGGCAAATTTAACTCTCATTTCCCACCAGGAAGAGGAAATAACCAAAGGCTCAGCGTGCCGTGCCGGAACCAGATTTGGGCCTGAAGCCATCCTGCGGTGTTGCGGCCAGCTCAAAAGAAAGCGAGTTGAAGAAAGGAGCTCAGGGGCACTGTAATTCACAAACCTGCAGAGTTATAAATGACAGCTATCGTCCAAAAATATACTGAAGGAAGGCTGCCAAGAGGACTTGAAAGCGGGGCAGAATTGCAGGAAACCGATTTCAGGAGGTAGACTGGAATTGCATTGAAAGCATAGGAAAAGAGGCAGAACGTCCACAATGATGCACTTGGCCAAAAAGGGCGTATGCGTTTTATCCTGAATATATTCAGGAAAAAACGCATACGCCCTTTTTGGCCAACCAAGCAAACTTACACAGGAGATCTGCACTACAATGAAGTCTCACTTCCCCCCGGTCAAAAGGGCCATCTGAAAAAAGTGTAAAATCCAGAAAGGCAGGACAGGCCATGGAGAACTGGGAGCCTTGTTATGCTGATGGGCGGGATATAAATTGCCAACAGACACTCGTGAGAAGTGTATGGTGTTTCCTGAAACATCTAAAAAACAAAGCAACAGAGCCTAGGGCACTTCCACTTATGGTCCTATAGCTTAGGGAAATTAAAATCAAAAAGACACAGCCACCCCAAAGTTTGGAACGCCTCTGTTTACAAGAACCTCGTTTACAGTACAAGTTCAATATCACAGAAAGTGAAAAATGGATAAAGAAGTTGTGGTATATACTTACAAAGCAATATCACTCAGCACTGAAATCTATGTCATCAGGCCCTTAGCAGCACAATGAGTGGATTCAGATATGATGATTCTAACTGAAATAAGTCACACAGAAAAAGAAACATCATAAGATATCAGTAATACACGGAATGTAAACTTGGCTACATAGGAACTGAATTACAGAACAGAACAGGGTCTCAAATTTACAAAACCAACTTATGCTTGCTTAAGGGTAAAGGTGAGTTGGGGTGCTGCATAAAACCAGAGATTGAAAGGAGCACAGATAAAGTTCCTTAAGCCAAATATGGAATAGACAAGAGCTACTCCTTGCTCAACGAAATGGACTCAACACCCCATATTAAATGCCTAAGAATGTACCTGACTAGTAAGTATCTTAAAACCTATGGATTGCTATGTCTCCGAAAGAGAATCAAGCATGTGTACAGGGGCATAAACGCAGCAGTGATAGGATTGGAGAGTTTCGGTGAGCAAATGAAGACCCTTTGAAGTCATATTGCATGGTACCCATTCCACGGCTCTCAACTCTCAAGGTTTAAGGTATTCTTCCTTCAGCTAAAACATGCATGTGGAACCTAGAGTATGATCAAACATGTGATCGGGAGACGTGTTCAAATATGTCTCAGTTTTGGTACCCTGGTACTCGGGTGCAACATTCCAGATGCTTTACTAACACTCTCCCGACTTGGAGAGTCAGTCCCTTTAACCTCCTGTTTGGCCCAGTTTGCAATTTCTGCGGAAGATGAACAGGAATAGCGAGAACCAATGAGAGAATAGCTGGAGGTGTCTGGACGGGCAAATTTAACTCTCATTTCCCACTAGGAAGAGGAATTAACCAAAGGCTCAGCGTGCTGTGCTGGAACCAGATTAGGGCCTGAAGGCATCCTGCGGTGTTGCGGCCAGCTCACAAGAAAGCGAGTTGAAGAAAGGAGCTCAGGGACACTGTAATTCACAAACCTGCAGAGTTATAAATGACAGCTATCGTCCAAAAATATACTGAAGGAAGGCTGCCAAGAGGACTTGAAAGTGGGGCAGAATTGCAGGAAACCGATTTCAGGAGGTAGACTGGAATTGCATTGAAAGCATAGGAAAAGAGGCAGAACGTCCACAATGATGCACTTGGCCAAAAAGGGCGTATGCGTTTTATCTTGAATATATTCAGGAAAAAACGCATACGCCCTTTTTGGCCAACCAAGCAAACTTGCAAAGGAAATCTGCACTACAATGAAGTCTCACTTCCCCCCAGTCAAAAGGGCCATCTGAAAAAAGTGTAAAATCCAGAAAGGCAGGACAGGCCATGGAGAACTGGGAGCCTTGTTATGCTGATGGGCGGGATGTAAATTGCCAACAGACACTCGGGAGAAGTGTATGGTGTTTCCTGAAACATCTAAAAAACAAAGCAACAGAGCCTAGGGCACTTCCACTTATGGTCCTATAGCTTAGGGAAATTAAAATCAAAAAGACACAGCCACCCCAAAGTTTGGGACGCCTCTGTTTACAAGAACCTCGTTTACAGTACAAGTTCAACATCGCAGAAATTGAAAAATGGATAAAGAAGTTGTGGTATTTACTTACAAAGCAATATCACTCAGCACTGAAATCTATGTCATCAGGCCCTTAGCAGCACAATGAGTGGATTCAGATATGATGATTCTAACTGAAATAAGTCACACAGAAAAAGAAACATCATAAGATATCACTAATACACGGAATGTAAACTTGGCTACACAGGAACTGAATTACAGAACAGAAGAGTGTCTCAAATTTAGAAAAGCAACTTATGCTTGCTTAAGGGGAAAGGTGAGTTGGGGTGCTGCATAAAACCAGAGATTGAAATGAGCACAGATAAAGTTCCTTAAGCCAAATATGGAATAGACAAGAGCTACTCCTTGCTCAACGAAATGGACTCAACACCCCATATTAAACGCCTAAGAATGTACCTGACTAGTAAGTATCTTAAAACCTATGGATTGCTATGTCTCCGAAAGAGAATCAAGCATGTGTACAGGGGCATAAACGCAGCAGTGATAGGATTGGAGAGGTTCGGTGAGCAAATGAAGACCCTTTGAAGTCATATTGCATGGTACCCATTCCACGGGTTTCAACTACCCAGGTTTAAGGTATTCCTCCTTCAGCTAAAACATGCATGTGGAACCTAGAGTATGATCAACCATGTGATCGGGAGACGTGTTCAAATATGTCTCAGTTTTCGTACTCTGGTACTCGGGTGCAACATTCCAGATGCTTTACTAACACTCTCCCAACTTGGAGAGTCAGTCCCTTTAACCTCGATTTGGCCCAGTTTGCAATTTCTGTGGAAGATGAACAGGAATAGCGAGAACCAATGAGAGACTAGCTGTAGGTGTCTGGAAGGGCAAATTTAACTCTCATTTCCCACCAGGAAGAGGAATTAACCAAAGGCTCAGCGTGCCGTGCCGGAACCAGATTAGGGCCTGAAGCCATCCTGCGGTGTTGCAGCCAGGTCACAAGAAAGCGAGTTGAAGAAAGGAGCTCAGGGGCATTGTAATTCACAAACCTGCAGAGATATAAATGACAACTATCGTCCAAAAATATACTGAAGTAAGGCTGCCAAGAGGACTTGAAAGCGGGGCAGAATTGCAGGAAACCGATTTCAGGAGGTAGACTGGAATTGCATTGAAAGCATAGGAAAAGAGGCAGAACGTCCACAATGATGCACTTGGCCATAAAGGGCGTATGCGTTTTTTCCTGAATATATTCAGGAAAAAACGCATACGCACTTTTTGGCCAACCAAGCAAACTTTCAAAGGAAATCTGCACTACAATGAAGTCTCACTTCCCCCCGGTCAAAAGGGCCATCTGAAAAAAGTGTAAAATCCAGAAAGTCAGGACAGGCCATGGAGAACTGGGAGCCTTGTTATGCTGATGGGCGGGATGTAAATTGCCAACAGACACTCGGGAGAAGTGTATGGTGTTTCCTGAAACATCTAAAAAACAAAGCAACAGAGCCTAGGGCACTTCCACTTATGGTCCTATAGTTTAGGGAAATTAAAATCAAAAAGACACAGCCACCCCAAAGTTTGGAACGCCTCTGTTTACAAGAACCTCGTTTACAGTACAAGTTCAACATCGCAGAAATTGAAAAATGGATAAATAAGTTGTGGTATTTACTTACAAAGCAATATCACTCAGCACTGAAATCTATGTCATCAGGCCCTTAGCAGCACAATGAGTGGATTCAGATATGATGATTCTAACTGAAATAAGTCACACAGAAAAAGAAACATCATAAGATATCAGTAATACACGGAATGTAAACTTGGCTACACAGGAACTGAATTACAGAACAGAACAGTGTCTCAAATTTAGAAAACCAACTTATTCTTGCTTAAGGGGAAAGGTGAGTTGGGGTGCTACATAAAACCAGAGATTGAAATGAGCACAGATAAAGTTCCTTAAGCCAAATATGGAATAGACAAGAGCTACTCCTTGCTCAACGAAATGGACTCAACACCCCATATTAAACGCCTAAGAATGTACCTGACTAGTAAGTATCTTAAAACCTATGGATTGCTATGTCTCCGAAAGAGAATCAAGCATGTGTACAGGGGCATAAACACAGCAGTGATAGGATTGGAGAGGTTCACTGAGCAAATGAATACCCTTTGAAGTCATATTTCATGGTACCCATTCCACGGGTGTCAACTACCCAGGTTTAAGGTATTCTTCCTTCAGCTAAAACATGCATGTGGAATCCAGAGTATGATCAACCGTGTGAATGGGAGACTTCTTCAAATATGTCTCAGTTTTCCTCCCCTGGTACTCAGGTGCAACATTCCAGACGCTTTACTAACACTCTCCCGACTTGGAGAGTCAGCGCCTTTAACCTCCTGTTTGGCCAAGTTTGCAATTTCTGTGGAAGATGAACAGGAATAGGGAGAACCAATGAGAGACTAGCTGGAGGTGTCTGGACGGGCAAATTTAACTCTCATTTCCCACCAGGAAGAGGAAATAACCAAAGGCTCAGCGTGCCATGCCTGAACCAGATTAGGGCCTGAAGCCATCCTGCGGTGTTGCGGCCAGCTCAAAAGAAAGCGAGTTGAAGAAAGGAGCTCAGGGGCACTGTAATTCACAAACCTGCAGAGTTATAAATGACAGCTATCGTCCAAAAATATACTGAAGTAAGGCTGCCAAGAGGACTTGAAAGCAGGGCAGAATTGCAGGAAACCGATTTCAGGAGGTAGACTGGAATTGCATTGAAAGCATAGGAAAAGAGGCAGAACGTCCACAATGATGCACTTGGCCAAAAAGGGCGTATGCGTTTTATCCTGAATATATTCAGGAAAAAACGCATACGCACTTTTTGGCCAACCAAGCAAGCTTGCAAAGGAAATCTGCACTACAATGAAGTCTCACTTCCCCCCGATCAAAAGGGCCATCGGAAAAAAGTGTAAAATACAGAAAGGCAGGACAGGCCATGGAGAACTGGGAGCCTTGTTATGCTGATGGGCGGGATGTAAATTGCCAACAGACACTCGGGAGAAGTGTATGGTGTTTCCTGAAACATCTAAAAAACAAAGCAACAGAGCCTAGGGCACTTCCACTTATGGTCCTATAGCTTAGGGAAATTAAAATCAAAAAGACACAGCCACCCCAAAGTTTGGAACGCCTCTGTTTACAAGAACCTCGTTTACAGTACAAGTTCAATATCACAGAAAGTGAAAAGTGGATAAAGAAGTTGTGGTATATACTTACAAAGCAATATCACTCAGCACTGAAATCTATGTCATCAGGCCCTTAGCAGCACAATGAGTGGATTCAGATATGATGATTCTAACTGAAATAAGTCACACAGAAAAAGAAACATCATAAGATATCAGTAATACACGGAATGTAAACTTGGCTACACAGGAACTGAATTACAGAACAGAACAGGGTCTCAAATTTAGAAAACCAACTTATGCTTGCTTAAGGGTAAAGGTGAGTTGGGGTGCTGCATAAAACCAGTGATTGAAAGGAGCACAGATAAAGTTCCTTAAGCCAAATATGGAATAGACAAGAGCTACTCCTTGCTCAACGAAATGGACTCAACACCCCATATTAAATGCCTAAGAATGTACCTGACTAGTAAGTATCTTAAAACCTATGGATTGCTATGTCTCCGAAAGAGAATCAAGCATGTGTACAGGGGCATAAACGCAGCAGTGATAGGATTGGAGAGGTTCGGTGAGCAAATGAAGACCCTTTGAAGTCATATTGCATGGTACCCATTCCACGGCTCTCAACTCTCAAGGTTTAAGGTATTCTTCCTTCAGCTAAAACATGCATGTGGAACCTAGAGTATGATCAAACATGTGATCGGGAGACGTGTTCAAATATGTCTCAGTTTTCGTACTCTGGTACTCGGGTGCAACATTCCAGATGCTTTACTAACACTCTCCCAACTTGGAGAGTCAGTCCCTTTAACCTCGATTTGGCCCAGTTTGCAATTTCTGCGGAAGATGAACAGGAATAGCGAGAACCAATGAGAGAATAGCTGGAGGTGTCTGGAAGGGCAAATTTAACTCTCATTTCCCACCAGGAAGAGGAATTAACCAAAGGCTCAGCGTGCCGTGCCGGAACCAGATTAGGGCCTGAAGCCATCCTGCGGTGTTGCAGCCAGGTCACAAGAAAGCGCGTTGAAGAAAGGAGCTCAGGGGCATTGTAATTCACAAACCTGCAGAGTTATAAATGACAACTATCGTCCAAAAATATACTGAAGTAAGGCTGCCAAGAGGACTTGAAAGTGGGGCAGAATTGCAGGAAACCGATTTCAGGAGGTAGACTGGAATTGCATTGAAAGCATAGGAAAAGAGGCAGAACGTCCACAATGATGCACTTGGCCATAAAGGGCGTATGCGTTTTTTCCTGAATATATTCAGGAAAAAACGCATACGCCCTTTTTGGCCAACCAAGCAAACTTGCAAAGGAAATCTGCACTACAATGAAGTCTCACTTCCCCCCGGTCAAAAGGGCCATCTGAAAAACGTGTAAAATCCAGAAAGTCAGGACAGGCCATGGAGAACTGGGAGCCTTGTTATGCTGATGGGCGGGATGTAAATTGCCAACAGACACTCGGGAGAAGTGTATGGTGTTTCCTGAAACATCTAAAAAACAAAGCAACAGAGCCTAGGGCACTTCCACTTATGGTCCTATAGCTTAGGGAAATTAAAATCAAAAAGACACAGCCACCCCAAAATTTGGGACGCCTCTGTTTACAAGAACCTCGTTTACAGTACAAGTTCAACATCGCAGAAATTGAAAAATGGATAAATAAGTTGTGGTATTTACTTACAAAGCAATATCACTCAGCACTGAAATCTATGTCATCAGGCCCTTAGCAGCACAATGAGTGGATTCAGATATGATGATTCTAACTGAAATAAGTCACACAGAAAAAGAAACATCATAAGATATCAGTAATACACGGAATGTAAACTTGGCTACACAGGAACTGAATTACAGAACAGAACAGTGTCTCAAATTTAGAAAACCAACTTATTCTTGCTTAAGGGGAAAGGTGAGTTGGGGTGCTGCATAAAACCAGAGATTGAAATGAGCACAGATAAAGTTCCTTAAGCCAAATATGGAATAGACAAGAGCTACTCCTTGCTCAACGAAATGGACTCAACACCCCATATTAAACGCCTAAGAATGTACCTGACTAGTAACTATCTTAAAACCTATGGATTGCTATGTCTCCGAAAGAGAATCAAGCATGTGTACAGGGGCATAAACGCAGCAGTGATAGGATTGGAGAGGTTCACTGAGCAAATGAATACCCTTTGAAGTCATATTTCATGGTACCCATTCCACGGGTGTCAACTACCCAGGTTTAAGGTATTCTTCCTTCAGCTAAAACATGCATGTGGAACCCAGAGTATGATCAACCGTGTGAACGGGAGACTTCTTCAAATATGTCTCAGTTTACCTCCCCTGGTACTCGGGTGCAACATTCCAGACGCTTTACTAACACTCTCCCCACTTGGAGAGTCAGCGCCTTTAACATCCTGTTTGGCCCAGTTTGCAATTTCTGTGGAAGATGAACAGGAATAGTGAGAACCAATGAGAGACTAGCTGGAGGTGTCTGGACGGGCAAATTTAACTCTCATTTCCCACCAGGAAGAGGAAATAACCAAAGGCTCAGCGTGCCGTGCCGGAACCAGATTTGGGCCTGAAGCCATCATGCGGTGTTGCGGCCAGCTCAAAAGAAAGCGAGTTGAAGAAAGGAGCTCAGGGGCACTGTAATTCACAAACCTGCAGAGTTATAAATGACAGCTATCGTCCAAAAATATACTGAAGTAAGGCTGCCAAGAGGACTTGAAAGCGGGGCAGAATTGCAGGAAACCGATTTCAGGAGGTAGACTGGAATTGCATTGAAAGCATAGGAAAAGAGGCAGAACGTCCACAATGATGCACTTGGCCAAAAAGGGCGTATGCGTTTTTTCCTGAATATATTCAGGAAAAAACGCATACGCCCTCTTTGGCCAACCAAGCAAACTTACACAGGAAATCTGCACTACAATGAAGTCTCACTTCCCCCCGGTCAAAAGGGCCATCTGAAAAAAGTGTAAAATCCAGAAAGGCAGGACAGGCCATGGAGAACTGGGAGCCTTGTTATGCTGATGGGCGGGATGTAAATTGCCAACAGACACTCGGGAGAACTGTATGGTGTATCCTAAAGCATCTAAGAAACAAAGCAACAGAGCCTAGGGCACTTCCACTTATGGTCCTATAGTTTAGGGAAATTAAAATCAAAAAGACACAGCCACCCCAAAGTTTGGGACGCCTCTGTTTACAAGAACCTCGTTTACCGTACAAGTTCAATATCACAGAAAGTGAAAAATGGATAAAGAACTTGTGGTACTTACGTACAATGCAGTATCACTCAGCAATGAAATCTATTTCATCAGGCCCGTAGCAGCATAATGAGTGGATTCAGGTACGATGATTCTAACTGAAATAAGTCACACAGAAAAAGAAACATCATAAGATATCACTAATACACGGAATGTAAACTTGGCTACACAGGAACTGAATTCCAAAACAGAACAGGGTCTCAAATTTAGAAAACCAACTTATGCTTCCTTAAGGGTAAAGGTGAGTTGGGGTGCTGCATAAAACCAGAGATTGAAATGAGCACAGATAAAGTTCCTTAAGCCAAATATGGAATAGACAAGAGCTACTCCTTGCTCAACGAAATGGACTCAACACCCCAAATTAAACGCCTAAGAATGTACCTGACTAGTAAGTATCTTAAAACCTATGGATTGCTATGTCTCCATGAGAGAATCAAGCGTGTGTACAGGGGCATAAATGCAGCAGTGATATCATTGGAGAGGTTCGGTGAGCAAATGAAGACCCTTTGAAGTCATATTGCATGGTACCCATTCCACGGCTCTCAACTCTCAAGGTTTAAGGTATTCTTCCTTCAGCTAATACATGCATGTGGAACCCAGAGTATGATCAACCGTGTGAACGGGAGACGTGTTCAAATATGTCTCAGTTTTCCTCCCCTGGTACTCGGGTGCAACATTCCAGACGCTTTACTAACACTCTCCCCACTTGGAGAGTCAGCGCCTTTAACCTCCTGTTTGGCCCAGTTTGCAATTTCTGCAGAAGATGAACAGGAATAGGGAGAACCAATGAGAGACTAGCTGGAGGTGTCTGGACGGGCAAATTTAACTCTCATTTCCCACTAGGAAGAGGAAATAACCAAAGGCTCAGCATGCCGTGCCGGAACCAGATTAGGGCCTGAAGCCATCCTGCGGTGTTGTGACCAGCTCAAAAGAAAGCGAGTTGAAGAAAGGAGCTCAGGGGCACTGTAATGCACAAACCTGCAGAGTTATAAATGACAGCTATCGTCCAAAAATATACTGAAGTAAGGCTGCCAAGAGGACTTGAAAGCGGGGCAGAATTGCAGGAAACCGATTTCAGGAGGTAGACTGGAATTGCATTGAAAGCATCGGCAAAGAGGCAGAACGTCCACAATGATGCACTTGGCCAAAAAGGGCGTATGCGTTTTTTCCTGAATATATTCAGGAAAAAACGCATACGCACTTTTTGGCCAACCAAGCAAACTTGCAAAGGAAATCTGCACTACAATGAAGTCTCACTTCCCCCCGGTCAAAAGGGCCATCTGAAAAAAGTGTAAAATCCAGAAAGGCAGGACAGGCCATGGAGAACTGGGAGCCTTGTTATGCTGATGGGCGGGATGGAAATTGCCAACAGACACTCGGGAGAAGTGTATGGTGTTTCCTGAAGGAACTAAGAAACAAAGCAACAAAGCCTAGGGCACTTCCACTTATGGACCTATAGCTTAGGGAAATTAAAATAAAAAAGACACAGCCACCCCAAAATTTGGGACGCCTCTGTTTAAAAGATCCTTGTTTACAGTACAAGTTCAACATCGCAGAAAGTGAAAAATGGATAAAGAAGTTGTATTTACTTACAAAGCAATATGACTCAGCAAAGAAATCTATCTCATCAGGCCCTTAGCAGCACAATGAGTGGATTCAGGTATGATGATTCTAACTGAAATAAGTCACACAGAAAAAGAAACATCATAAGATATCAGTAATACACGGAATGTAAACTTGGCTACACAGGAACTGAATTACAGAACAGAACAGGGTCTCAAATTTAGAAAACCAACTTATGCTTGCTTAAGGGGAAAGGTGAGTTGGGGTGCTGCATAAAACCAGAGATTGAAATGAGCACAGATAAAGTTCCTTAAGCCAAATATGGAATAGACAAGAGCTACTCCTTGCTCAACGAAATGGACTCAACACCCCATATTAAACGACTAAGAATGTACCTGACTAGTAAGTATCTTAAAACCTATGGATTGCTATGTCTCCAAAAGAGAATCAAGCATGTGTACAGGGGCATAAACGCAGCAGTGATAGGATTGGAGAGGTTCGATGAGCAAATGAAGACCCTTTGAAGTCATATTGCATGGTACCCATTCCACGGGTTTCAACTACCCAGGTTTAAGTTATTCTTCATTCAGCTAAAACATGCATGTGGAACCTAGGGTATGATCAACCATGTGATCGGGAGACGTGTTCAAATATGTCTCAGTTTTCGTACCCTGGTACTCGGGTGTAACATTCCAGATGCTTTACTAACACTCTCCCGACTTGGAGAGTCAGTCCCTTTAACCTCCTGTTTGGCCCACTTTGCAATTTCTGCGGAAGATGAACAGGAATAGGGAGAACCAATGAGAGACTAGCTGGAGGTGTCTGGACGGGCAAATTTAACTCTCATTTCCCACCAGGAAGAGGAATTAACCAAAGGCCCAGCGTGCCTTGCCGGAACCAGATTAGGGCCTGAAGCCATCCTGCAGTGTTGAGGCCAGCTCACAAGAAAGCGAGTTGAAGAAAGGAGCTCAGGGGCACTGTAATTCAGAAACCTGCAGAGTTATAAATTACAGCTATCGTCCAAAAATATACTGAAGTAAGGCTCCCAAGAGGACTTGAAAGCGGGGCAGAATTGCAGGAAACGGATTTCAGGAGGTAGACTGGAATTGCATTGAAAGCATAGGAAAAGAGGCAGAACGTCCACAATGATGCACTTGGCCAAAAAGGGCGTATGCGTTTTTTCCTGAATATATTCAGGAAAAAACGCATACGCCCTTTTAGGCCAACCAAGCAAGCTTGCAAAGGAAATCTGCACTACATGAAGTCTCACTTCCCCCCGGTCAAAAGGGCCATCTGAAAAAAGTGTAAAATCCAGAAAGGCAGGACAGGCCATGGAGAACTGGGAGCCTTGTTATGCTGATGGGCGGGAGGTAAATTGCCAACAGACACTCGGGAGAAGTGTATGGTGTTTCCTGAAACATCTAAAAAACAAAGCAACAGAGCCTAGGGCACTTCCACTTATGGTCCTATAGCTTAGGGAAATTAAAATCAAAAAGACACAGCCACCCCAAAGTTTGGGACGCCTCTGTTTACAAGAACCTCATTTACCATACAAGTTCAATATCACAGAAAGTGAAAAATGGATAAAGAATTGTGGTACTTATTTACAATGCAGTATCACTCAGCAATGAAATCTATGTCATCAGGCCCGTAGCAGCATAATGAGTGGATTCAGGTACGATGATTCTAACTGAAATAAGTCACACAGAAAAAGAAACATCATAAGATATCACTAATACACGGAATGTAAACTTGGCTACACAGGAACTGAATTCCAAAACAGAACAGGGTCTCAAATTTAGAAAACCAACTTATGCTTGCTTAAGGGGAAAGGTGAGTTGGGGTGCTGCATAGAACCAGAGATTGAAATGAGCACAGATAAAGTTCCTTAAGCCAAATATGGAATAGACAAGAGCTACTCCTTGCTCAACGAAATGGACTCAACACCCCAAATTAAACGCCTAAGAATGTACCTGACTAGTAAGTATCTTAAAACCTATGGATTGCTATGTCTCCAAAAGAGAATCAAGCGTGTGTACAGGGGCATAAACGCAGCAGTGATAGGATTGGAGAGGTTCGGTGAGCAAATGAAGACCCTTTGAAGTCATATTGCATGGTACCCATTCCACGGGTCTCAACTCTCCAGGTTTAAGGTATTCTTCCTTCAGCTAAATCATGCACGTGGAACCCAGAGTATGATCAATCGTGTGAACGGGAGACGTGTTCATATGTGTCTCAGTTTTACTCCCCTGGTACTCGGGTGCAACATTCCAGACGCTTTACTAACACTCTCCCCACTTGGAGAGTCAGCGCCTTTAACCTCCTGTTTGGCCCAGTTTGCAATTTCTGCGGAATATGAACAGGAATAGGGAGAACCAATGAGAGACTAGCTGGAGGTGTCTGGACGGGCAAATTTAACTCTCATTTCCCATCAGGAAGAGGAATTAACCAAAGGCTCAGCGTGCCGTGCCGGAACCAGATTAGGGCCTGAAGCCATCCTGCGGTGTTGCGGCCAGGTCACAAGAAAGCGAGTTGAAGAAAGGAGCTCAGGGGCACTGTAATTCACAAATCTGCAGAGATATAAATGACAGCTATCGTCCAAAAATATACTGAAGTAAGGCTGCCAAGAGGACTTGAAAGCGGGGCAGAATTGCAGGAAACTGATTTCAGGAGGTAGACTGGAATTGCATTGAAAGCATAGGAAAAGAGGCAGAACGTCCACAATGATGCACTTGGCCAAAAAGGGCGTATGCGTTTTTTCCTCAATATATTCAGGAAAAAACGCATACGCCCTTTTTGGCCAACCAAGCAAGCTTGCAAAGGAAATCTGCACTACAATGAAGTCTCACTTCCCCCCGGTCAAAAGGGCCATCTGAAAAAAGTGTAAAATCCAGAAAGGCAGGACAGGCCATGGAGAACTGGGAGCCTAGTTATGCTGATGGGCGGGATGTAAATTCCCAACAGAAACTCGGGAAAGTGTATGGTGTTTCCTGAAACATCTAAAAAACAAAGCAACAGAGCCTAGGGCACTTCCACTTATGGTCCTATAGCTTAGGGAAATTAAAATCAAAAAGACACAGCCACCCCATAATTTGGGACGCCTCTGTTTAAAAGATCCTTGTTTACAGTACAAGTTCAACATCGCAGAAAGTGAAAAATGGATAAAGAAGTTGTATTTACTTACAAAGCAATATGACTCAGCAAAGAAATCTATCTCATCAGGCCCTTAGCAGCACAATGAGTGGATTCAGGTATGATGATTCTAACTGAAATAAGTCACACAGAAAAAGAAACATCATAAGATATCAGTAATACACGGAATGTAAACTTGGCTACACAGGAACTGAATTACAGAACAGAACAGGGTCTCAAATTTAGAAAACCAACTTATGCTTGCTTAAGGGGAAAGGTGAGTTGGGGTGCTGCATAAAACCAGAGATTGAAATGAGCACAGATAAAGTTCCTTAAGCCAAATATGGAATAGACAAGAGCTACTCCTTGCTCAACGAAATGGACTCAACACCCCATATTAAACGCCTAAGAATGTACCTGACTAGTAAGTATCTTAAAACCTATGGATTGCTATGTCTCCAAAAGAGAATCAAGCATGTGTACAGGGGCATAAACGCAGCAGTGATAGGATTGGAGAGGTTCGATGAGCAAATGAAGACCCTTTGAAGTCATATTGCATGGTACCCATTCCACGGGTTTCAACTACCCAGGTTTAAGTTATTCTTCATTCAGCTAAAACATGCATGTGGAACCTAGGGTATGATCAACCATGTGATCGGGAGACGTGTTCAAATATGTCTCAGTTTTCGTACCCTGGTACTCGGGTGTAACATTCCAGATGCTTTGCTAACACTCTCCCGACTTGGAGAGTCAGTCCCTTTAACCTCCTGTTTGGCCCACTTTGCAATTTCTGCGGAAGATGAACAGGAATAGGGAGAACCAATGAGAGACTAGCTGGAGGTGTCTGGACGGGCAAATTTAACTCTCATTTCCCACCAGGAAGAGGAATTAACCAAAGGCCCAGCGTGCCTTGCCGGAACCAGATTAGGGCCTGAAGCCATCCTGCGGTGTTGAGGCCAGCTCACAAGAAAGCGAGTTGAAGAAAGGAGCTCAGGGGCACTGTAATTCAGAAACCTGCAGAGTTATAAATGACAGCTATCGTCCAAAAATATACTGAAGTAAGGCTCCCAAGAGGACTTGAAAGCGGGGCAGAATTGCAGGAAACGGATTTCAGGAGGTAGACTGGAATTGCATTGAAAGCATAGGAAAAGAGGCAGAACGTCCACAATGATGCACTTGGCCAAAAAGGGCGTATGCGTTTTTTCCTGAATATATTCAGGAAAAAATGCATACGCCCTTTTAGGCCAACCAAGCAAGCTTGCAAAGGAAATCTGCACTACATGAAGTCTCACTTCCCCCCGGTCAAAAGGGCCATCTGAAAAAACTGTAACATCCAGAAAGGCAGGACAGGCCATGGAGAACTGGGAGCCTTGTTATGCTGATGGGCGGGATGTAAATTGCCAACAGACACTCGGGAGAAGTGTATGGTGTTTCCTGAAACATCTAAAAAACAAAGCAACAGAGCCTAGGGCACTTCCACTTATGGTCCTATAGCTTAGGGAAATTAAAATCAAAAAGACACAGCCACCCCAAAGTTTGGGACGCCTCTGTTTACAAGAACCTCATTTACCATACAAGTTCAATATCACAGAAAGTGAAAAATGGATAAAGAATTGTGGTACTTATTTACAATGCAGTATCACTCAGCAATGAAATCTATGTCATCAGGCCCGTAGCAGCATAATGAGTGGATTCAGGTACGATGATTCTAACTGAAATAAGTCACACAGAAAAAGAAACATCATAAGATATCACTAATACACGGAATGTAAACTTGGCTACACAGGAACTGAATTACAGAACAGAACAGGGTCTCAAATTTAGAAAACCATCTTATGCTTGCTTAAGGGTAAAGGTGAGTTGGGGTGCTGCATAAAACCAGAGATTGAAATGAGCACAGATAAAGTTCCTTAAGCCAAATATGGAATAGACAAGAGCTACTCCTTGCTCAACGAAATGGACTCAACACCCCATATTAAACGCCTAAGAATGTACCTGACTAGTAAGTATCTTAAAACCTATGGATTGCTATGTCTCCAAAAGAGAATCAAGCGTGTGTACAGGGGCATAAACGCAGCAGTGATAGGATTGGAGAGTTTCGGTCTGCAAATGAAGACCCTTTGAAGTCATATTGCATGGTACCCATTCCACGGGTTTCAACCACCCAGTTTTAAGGTATTCTTCTTTCAGCTAAAACATGCATGTGGAACCTAGAGTATGATCAACCGTGTGATCGGGAGACGTGTTCAAATATGTCTCAGTTTTCGTACCCTGGTACTCGGGTGCAACATTCCAGACGCTTTACTAACACTCTCCCGACTTGGAGAGTCAGTCCCTTTAACCTCCTGTTTGGCCCACTTTGCAATTTCTGCAGAAGATGAACAGGAATAGGGAGAACCAATGAAAGACTAGCTGGAGGTGTCTGGACGGGCAAATTTAACTCTCATTTCCCACCAGGAAGAGGAATTAACCAAAGGCTCAGCATGCCGTGCCGGAACCAGATTAGGGCCTGAAGCCATCCTGCGGTGTTGCGGCCAGGTCACAAGAAAGCGAGTTGAAGAAAAGAGCTCAGGGTCACTGTAATTCACAAACCTGCAGAGTTATAAATGACAGCTATCGTCCAAAAATATACTGAAGTAAGGCTGCCAAGAGGACTTGAAAGCGGGGCAGAATTGCAGGAAACCGATTTCAGGAGGTAGACTGGAATTGCATTGAAAGCATAGGAAAAGAGGCAGAACGTCCACAATGATGCACTTGGCCAAAAAGCGCGTATGCGTTTTTTCCTGAATATATTCAGGAAAAAACGCATACGCCCTTTTTGGCCAACCAAGCAAGCTTGCAAAGGAAATCTGCACTACAATGAAGTCTCACTTCCCCCTGGTCAAAAGGGCCATCTGAAAAAAGTGTAAAATCCAGAAAGGCAGGACAGGCCATGGAGAACTGGGAGCCTTGTTATGCTGATGGGCGGGATGTAAATTGCTAACAGACACTCGGGAGAAGTGTATGGTGTTTCCTGAAACATCTAAAAAACAAAGCAACAGAGCCTAGGGCACTTCCACTTATGGTCCTATAGCTTAGGGAAATTAAAATCAAAAAGACACAGCCACCCCAAAGTTTGGGACGCCTCTGTTTACAAGAACCTCGTTTACAATACAAGTTCAACATCGCAGAAAGTGAAAAATGGATAAAGAAGTTGTGGTATTTACTTACAAAGCAATATCACTCAGCAATGAAATCTATGTCATCAGGCCCTTAGCAGCACAATGAGTGGATTCAGGTATGATGATTCTAACTGAAATAAGTCACACAGAAATAGAAACATCATAAGATATCACTAATACACGGAATGTAAACTTGGCTACACAGGAACTGAATTACAGAACAGAACAGGGTCTCATATTTAGAAAACCAACTTATGCTTGCTTAAGGGGAAAGGTGAGTTGGGGTGCTGCATAAAACCAGAGATTGAAATGAGCACAGATGAAGTTCCTTAAGCCAAATATGGAATAGACAAGAGCTACTCCTTGCTCAACGAAATGGACTCAACACCCCAAATTAAACGCCTAAGAATGTACCTGACTAGTAAGTATCTTAAAACCTATGGATTGCTATGTCTCCGAAAGAGAATCAAGCATGTGTAAAGGGGCATAAACGCAGCAGTGATAGGATTGGAGAGGTTCACTGAGCAAATGAAGACCCTTTGAAGTCATATTGCATGGTACCCATTCCACGGGTTTCAACTACCCAGGTTTAAGGTATTCTTCCTTCAGCTAAAACATGCATGTGGAACCTAGAGTATGATCAACCATGTGATCGGGAGACGTGTTCAAATATGTCTCAGTTTTCGTACCCTGGTACTCGGGTGCAACATTCCAGATGCTTTACTAACACTCTCCCAACTTGGAGAGTCAGTCCCTTTAACCTCCTATTTGGCCCAGTTTGCAATTTCTGCGGAAGATGAACAGGAATAGCGAGAACCAATGAGAGACTAGCTGGAGGTGTCTGGAAGGGCAAATTTAACTCTCATTTCCCACCAGGAAGAGGAATTAACCAAAGGCTCAGCGTGCCGTGCCGGAACCAGATTAGGGCCTGAAGCCATCCTGCGGTGTTGCGGCCAGGTCACAAGAAAGCGAGTTGAAGAAAGGAGCTCAGGGGCATTGTAATTCACAAACCTGCAGAGTTATAAATGACAACTATCGTCCAAAAATATACTGAAGTAAGGCTGCCAAGAGGACTTGAAAGCGGGGCAGAATTGCAGGAAACCGATTTCAGGAGGTAGACTGGAATTGCATTGAAAGCATAGGAAAAGAGGCAGAACGTCCACAATGATGCACTTGGCCAAAAAGGGCATATGCGTTTTTTCCTGAATATATTCAGGAAAAAACGCATACGCCCTTTTTGGCCAACCAAGCAAGCTTGCAAAGGAAATCTGCACTACAATGAAGTCTCACTTCCCCCCGGTCAAAAGGGCCATCTGAAAAAAGTGTAAAATCCAGAAAGGCAGGACAGGCCATGGAGAACTGGGAGCCTTGTTATGCTGATGGGCGGGATGTAAATTGCCAACAGACACTCGGGAGAAGTGTATGGTGTTTCCTGAAACATCTAAAAAACAAAGCAACAGAGCCTAGGGCACTTCCACTTATGGTCCTATAGCTTAGGGAAATTAAAATCAAAAAGACACAGCCACCCCAAAGTTTGGGACGCCTCTGTTTACAAGAACCTCGTTTACCGTACAAGTTCAATATCACAGAAAGTGAAAAATGGATAAAGAACTTGTGGTACTTACGTACAATGCAGTATCACTCAGCAATGAAATCTATTTCATCAGGCCCGTAGCAGCATAATGAGTGGATTCAGGTACGATGATTCTAACTGAAATAAGTCACACAGAAAAAGAAACATCATAAGATATCCCTAATACACGGAATGTAAACTTGGCTACACAGGAACTGAATTCCAAAACAGAATAGTGTCTCAAATTTAGAAAACCAACTTATGCTTGCTTAAGGGGAAAGGTGAGTTGGGGTGCTGCATAAAACCAGAGATTGAAATGAGCACAGATAAAGTTCCTTAAGCCAAATATGGAATAGACAAGAGCTACTCCTTGCTCAACGAAATGGACTCAACACCCCAAATTAAACGCCTAAGAATGTACCTGACTAGTAAGTATCTTAAAACCTATGGATTGCTATGTCTCCATAAGAGAATCAAGCGTGTGTACAGGGGCATAAATGCAGCAGTGATAGGATTGGAGAGGTTCGGTGAGCAAATGAAGACCCTTTGAAGTCATATTGCATGGTACCCATTCCACGGGTCTCAACTCTCCAGGTTTAAGGTATTCTTCCTTCAGCTAAAACATGCATGTGGAACCCAGAGTATGATCAACCGTGTGAACAGGAGACGTGTTCAAATATGTCTCAGTTTTCCTCCCCGGTACTCGGGTGCAACATTCCAGACGCTTTACTAACACTCTCCCGACTTGGAGAGTCAGCGCCTTTAACCTCCTGTTTGGCCCAGTTTGCAATTTCTGTGGAAGATGAACAGGAATAGGGAGAACCAATGAGAGACTAGCTGGAGGTGTCTGGACGGGCAAATTTAACTCTCATTTCCCACCAGGAAGAGGAAATAACCAAAGGCTCAGCGTGCCATGCCTGAACCAGATTAGGGCCTGAAGCCATCCTGCGTTGTTGCGGCCAGCTCAAAAGAAAGCGAGTTGAAGAAAGGAGCTCAGGGGCACTGTAATTCACAAACCTGCAGAGTTATAAATGACAGCTATCGTCCAAAAATATACTGAAGTAAGGCTGCCAAGAGGACTTGAAAGCAGGGCAGAATTGCAGGAAACCGATTTCAGGAGGTAGACTGGAATTGCATTGAAAGCATAGGAAAAGAGGCAGAACGTCCACAATGATGCACTTGGCCAAAAAGGGCGTATGCGTTTTATCCTGAATATATTCAGGAAAAAACGCATACGCCCTTTTTGGCCAACCAAGCAAGCTTGCAAAGGAAATCTGCACTACAATGAAGTCTCACTTCCCCCCGGTCAAAAGGGCCATCTGAAAAAAGTGTAAAATCCAGAAAGGCAGGACAGGCCATGGAGAACTGGGAGCCTTGTTATGCTGATGGGCGGGATGTAAATTGCCAACAGACACTCGGGAGAAGTGTATGGTGTTTCCTGAAACATCTAAAAAACAAAGCAACAGAGCCTAGGGCACTTCCACTTATGGTCCTATAGCTTAGGGAAATTAAAATCAAAAAGACACAGCCACCCCAAAGTTTGGAACGCCTCTGTTTACAAGAACCTCGTTTACAGTACAAGTTCAATATCACAGAAAGTGAAAAATGGATAAAGAAGTTGTGGTATATACTTACAAAGCAATATCACTCAGCACTGAAATCTATGTCATCAGGCCCTTAGCAGCACAATGAGTGGATTCAGATATGATGATTCTAACTGAAATAAGTCACACAGAAAAAGAAACATCATAAGATATCAGTAATACACGGAATGTAAACTTGGCTACACAGGAACTGAATTACAGAACAGAACAGGGTCTCAAATTTAGAAAACCAACTTATGCTTGCTTAAGGGTAAAGGTGAGTTGGGGTGCTGCATAAAACCAGTGATTGAAAGGAGCACAGATAATGTTCCTTAAGCCAAATATGGAATAGACAAGAGCTACTCCTTGCTCAACGAAATGGACTCAACACCCCATATTAAATGCCTAAGAATGTACCTGACTAGTAAGTATCTTAAAACCTATGGATTGCTATGTCTCCGAAAGATAATCAAGCATGTGTACAGGGGCATAAACGCTGCAGTGATAGGATTGGAGAGGTTCGGTGAGCAAATGAAGACCCTTTGAAGTCATATTGCATGGTACCCATTCCACGGCTCTCAACTCTCAAGGTTTAAGGTATTCTTCCTTCAGCTAAAACATGCATGTGGAACCTAGAGTATGATCAAACATGTGATCGGGAGACGTGTTCAAATATGTCTCAGTTTTGGTACCCTGGTACTCGGGTGCAACATTCCAGATGCTTTACTAACACTCTCCCGACTTGGAGAGTCAGTCCCTTTAACCTCCTGTTTGGCCCAGTTTGCAATTTCTGCGGAAGATGAACAGGAATAGCGAGAACCAATGAGAGAATAGCTGGAGGTGTCTGGACGGGCAAATTTAACTCTCATTTCCCACTAGGAAGAGGAATTAACCAAAGGCTCAGCGTGCTGTGCTGGAACCAGATTAGGGCCTGAAGCCATCCTGCAGTGTTGCGGCCAGGTCACAAGAAAGCGAGTTGAAGAAAGGAGCTCAGGGACACTGTAATTCACAAACCTGCAGAGTTATAAATGACAGCTATCGTCCAAAAATATACTGAAGTAAGGCTGCCAAGAGGACTTGAAAGTGGGGCAGAATTGCAGGAAACCGATTTCAGGAAGTAGACTGGAATTGCATTGAAAGCATAGGAAAAGAGGCAGAACGTCCACAATGATACACTTGGCCAAAAAGGGCGTATGCGTTTTTTCCTGAATATATTCAGGAAAAAACGCATACGCCCTCTTTGGCCAACCAAGCAAACTTACACAGGAAATCTGCACTACAATGAAGTCTCACTTCCCCCCGGTCAAAAGGGCCATCTGAAAAAAGTGTAAAATCCAGAAAGGCAGGACAGGCCATGGAGAACTGGGAGCCTTGTTATGCTGATGGGCGGGATGTAAATTGCCAACAGACACTCGGGAGAACTGTATGGTGTATCCTAAAGCATCTAAGAAACAAAGCAACAGAGCCTAGGGCACTTCCACTTATGGTCCTATAGTTTAGGGAAATTAAAATCAAAAAGACACAGCCACCCCACAGTTTGGGACGCCTCTGTTTACAAGAACCTCGTTTACCGTACAAGTTCAATATCACAGAAAGTGAAAAATGGATAAAGAACTTGTGGTACTTACGTACAATGCAGTATCACTCAGCAATGAAATCTATTTCATCAGGCCCGTAGCAGCATAATGAGTGGATTCAGGTACGATGATTCTAACTGAAATAAGTCACACAGAAAAAGAAACATCATAAGATATCACTAATACACGGAATGTAAACTTGGCTACACAGGAACTGAATTCCAAAACAGAACAGTGTCTCAAATTTAGAAAACCAACTTATGCTTGCTTAAGGGGAAAGGTGAGTTGGGGTGCTGCATAGAACCAGAGATTGAAATGAGCACAGATAAAGTTCCTTAAGCCAAATATGGAATAGACAAGAGCTACTCCTTGCTCAACGAAATGGACTCAACACCCCAAATTAAACGCCTAAGAATGTACCTGACTAGTAAGTATCTTAAAACCTATGGATTGCTATGTCTCCAAAAGAGAATCAAGCGTGTGTACAGGGGCATAAACGCAGCAGTGATAGGATTGGAGAGGTTCGGTGAGCAAATGAAGACCCTTTGAAGTCATATTGCATGGTACCCATTCCACGGGTCTCAACTCTCCAGGTTTAAGGTATTCTTCCTTCAGCTAAATCATGCACGTGGAACCCAGAGTATGATCAATCGTGTGAACGGGAGACGTGTTCATATGTGTCTCAGTTTTACTCCCCTGGTACTCGGGTGCAACATTCCAGACGCTTTACTAACACTCTCCCCACTT